>NW_026453662.1:0-336544 GCF_943734755.1 Anopheles moucheti
AACTCAATTCGGACATCCAAAACGAACTTTGTACTTTGCTATGAAGTTCCACCAGGAATGAGTTTTTATGCAAAAACTGTCTATTTCAACTTAATTCGTCCATCCAAAACGAACTTTGTACTTTGCTATGAAGTGCTACCAGGAATGAGTTTTTATGCAAAAACTGTCCATTTCAACTCAATTCGGACATCCAAAACGAACTTTGTACTTTGCTATGAAGTTCCACCAGGAATGAGTTTTTATGCAAAAACTGTCTATTTCAACTTAATTCGTCCATCCAAAACGAACTTTGTACTTTGCTATGAAGTTCTACCAGGAATGAGTTTTTATGCAAAAACTGTCTATTTCAACTTAATTCGTCCATCCAAAACGAACTTTGTACTTTGCTATGAAGTTCCACCAGGAATGAGTTTTTATGCAAAAACTGTCTATTTCAACTTAATTCGTCCATTCAAAACGAACTTTGTACTTTGCTATGAAGTTCTACCAGGAATGAGTTTGTATGCAAAAACTGTCTATTTCAACTCAATTCGTCCATCCAAAACGAACTTTGTACTTTGCTATGAAGTTCCACCAGGAATGAGTTTTTATGCAAAAACTGTCTATTTCAACTTAATTCGTCCATCCAAAACGAACTTTGTACTTTGCTATGGAGTTCCACCAGGAATGAGTTTGTATGCAAAAACTGTCTATTTCAACTCAATTCGTCCATCCAAAACGAACTTTGTACTTTGCTATGAAGTTCTACCAGGAATGAGTTTTTATGCAAAATCTGTCTATTTCAACTTAATTCGTCCATCCAAAACGAACTTTGTACTTTGCTATGAAGTTCCACCAGGAATGAGTTTTTATGCAAAAACTGTCTATTTCAACTCAATTCGTCCATCCAAAACGAACTTTGTACTTTGCTATGAAGTTCCACCAGGAATGAGTTTTTATGCAAAAACTGTCTATTTCAACTTAATTCGTCCATCCAAAACGAACTTTGTACTTTGCTATGGAGTTCCACCAGGAATGAGTTTTTATGCAAAAACTGTCTATTTCAACTTAATTCGTCCATCCAAAACGAACTTTGTACTTTGCTATGAAGTTCTACCAGGAATGAGTTTTTATGCAAAAACTGTCTATTTCAACTCAATTCGTCCTTCCAAAACGAACTTTGTACTTTGCTATGAAGTTCCACCAGGAATGAGTTTTTATGCAAAAACTGTCTATTTCAACTTAATTCGTCCATCCAAAACGAACTTTGTACTTTGCTATGAAGTGCTACCAGGAATGAGTTTTTATGCAAAAACTGTCCATTTCAACTCAATTCGGACATCCAAAACGAACTTTGTACTTTGCTATGAAGTTCTACCAGGAATGAGTTTTTATGCAAAAACTGTCTATTTCAACTTAATTCGTCCATCCAAAACGAACTTTGTACTTTGCTATGAGTTCTACCAGGAATGAGTTTTTATGCAAAAACTGTCTATTTCAACTCAATTCGTCCATCCAAAACGAACTTTGTACTTTGCTATGAAGTGCTACCAGGAATGAGTTTTTATGCAAAAACTGTCTATTTCAACTCAATTCGTCCATCCAAAACGAACTTTGTACTTTGCTATGGAGTTCCACCAGGAATGCGTTTTTATGCAAAAACTGTCTATTTCAACTCAATTCGTCCATCCAAAACGAACTTTGTACTTTGCTATGAAGTGCTACCAGGAATGAGTTTTTATGCAAAAACTGTCCATTTCAACTCAATTCGGACATCCAAAACGAACTTTGTACTTTGCTATGAAGTTCTACCAGGAATGAGTTTTTATGCAAAAACTGTCTATTTCAACTTAATTCGTCCATCCAAAACGAACTTTGTACTTTGCTATGAGTTCTACCAGGAATGAGTTTTTATGCAAAAACTGTCCATTTCAACTCAATTCGTCCATCCAAAACGAACTTTGTACTTTGCTATGAAGTGCTACCAGGAATGAGTTTTTATGCAAAAACTGTCTATTTCAACTCAATTCGTCCATCCAAAACGAACTTTGTACTTTGCTATGGAGTTCCACCAGGAATGCGTTTTTATGCAAAAACTGTCTATTTCAACTCAATTCGTCCATCCAAAACGAACTTTGTACTTTGCTATGAAGTGCTACCAGGAATGAGTTTTTATGCAAAAACTGTCTATTTCAACTCAATTCGGACATCCAAAACGAACTTTGTACTTTGCTATGAAGTACTACCAGGAATGAGTTTTTAAGCAAAAACTGTCTATTTCAACTTAATTCGTCCATCCAAAACGAACTTTGTACTTTGCTATGAAGTTCCACCAGGAATGAGTTTTTATGCAAAAACTGTCTATTTCAACTTAATTCGTCCATCCAAAACGAACTTTGTACTTTGCTATGAAGTTCTACCAGGAATGAGTTTTTATGCAAAAACTGTCTATTTCAACTTAATTCGTCCATCCAAAACGAACTTTGTACTTTGCTATGAAGTTCTACCAGGAATGAGTTTTTATGCAAAAACTGTCTATTTCAACTTAATTCGTCCATCCAAAACGAACTTTGTACTTTGCTATGAAGTTCCACCAGGAATGAGTTTTCATGCAAAACCTGTCTATTTAAACTTAATTCGTCCATGCAAAACTAACTTTGTACTTTGCTATGAAGTTCTACCAGGAATGAGTTTTTATGCAAAAACTGTCTATTTCAACTTAATTCGTCCATCCAAAACGAACTTTGTACTTTGCTATGAAGTTCCACCAGGAATGAGTTTTTATGCAAAAACTGTCTATTTCAACTTAATTCGTCCATCCAAAACGAACTTTGTACTTTGCTATGGAGTTCCACCAGGAATGAGTTTTTATGCAAAAACTGTCTATTTCAACTTAATTCGTCCATCCAAAACGAACTTTGTACTTTGCTATGAAGTTCTACCAGGAATGAGTTTTTATGCAAAAACTGTCTATTTCAACTCAATTCGTCCATCCAAAACGAACTTTGTACTTTGCTATGAAGTTCCACCAGGAATGAGTTTTTATGCAAAAACTGTCTATTTCAACTTAATTCGTCCATCCAAAACGAACTTTGTACTTTGCTATGAAGTTCTACCAGGAATGAGTTTTTATGCAAAAACTGTCTATTTCAACTTAATTCGTCCATCCAAAACGAACTTTGTACTTTGCTATGAGTTCTACCAGGAATGAGTTTTTATGCAAAAACTGTCTATTTCAACTCAATTCGTCCATCCAAAACGAACTTTGTACTTTGCTATGAAGTGCTACCAGGAATGAGTTTTTATGCAAAAACTGTCTATTTCAACTCAATTCGTCCATCCAAAACGAACTTTGTACTTTGCTATGAAGTGCTACCAGGAATGAGTTTTTATGCAAAAACTGTCTATTTCAACTCAATTCGGACATCCAAAACGAACTTTGTACTTTGCTATGAAGTTCTACCAGGAATGAGTTCTTAAGCAAAAACTGTCTATTTCAACTTAATTCGTCCATCCAAAACGAACTTTGTACTTTGCTATGAAGTTCCACCAGGAATGAGTTTTTATGCAAAAACTGTCTATTTCAACTTAATTCGTCCATCCAAAACGAACTTTGTACTTTGCTATGAAGTTCTACCAGGAATGAGTTTTTATGCAAAAACTGTCTATTTCAACTTAATTCGTCCATTCAAAACGAACTTTGTACTTTGCTATGAAGTTCCACCAGGAATGAGTTTTTATGCAAAAACTGTCTATTTCAACTTAATTCGTCCATCCAAAACGAACTTTGTACTTTGCTATGAAGTTCCACCAGGAATGAGTTTGTATGCAAAAACTGTCTATTTCAACTCAATTCGTCCATCCAAAACGAACTTTGTACTTTGCTATGGAGTTCCACCAGGAATGAGTTTTTATGCAAAAACTGTCTATTTCAACTCAATTCGTCCATCCAAAACGAACTTTGTACTTTGCTATGAAGTGCTACCAGGAATGAGTTTTTATGCAAAAACTGTCCATTTCAACTCAATTCGGACATCCAAAACGAACTTTGTACTTTGCTATGAAGTTCCACCAGGAATGAGTTTTTATGCAAAAACTGTCTATTTCAACTTAATTCGTCCATCCAAAACGAACTTTGTACTTTGCTATGAAGTTCCACCAGGAATGAGTTTTTATGCAAAAACTGTCTATTTCAACTTAATTCGTCCATCCAAAACGAACTTTGTACTTTGCTATGAAGTTCTACCAGGAATGAGTTTTTATGCAAAAACTGTCTATTTCAACTTAATTCGTCCATCCAAAACGAACTTTGTACTTTGCTATGAAGTTCCACCAGGAATGCGTTTTTATGCAAAAACTGTCTTTTTCAACTCAATTCGTCCATCCAAAACGAACTTTGTACTTTGCTATGAAGTTCTACCAGGAATGAGTTTTTATGCAAAAACTGTCTATTTCAACTCAATTCGTCCATCCAAAACGAACTTTGTACTTTGCTATGGAGTTCCACCAGGAATGCGTTTTTATGCAAAAACTGTCTATTTCAACTCAATTCGTCCATCCAAAACGAACTTTGTACTTTGCTATGAAGTGCTACCAGGAATGAGTTTTTATGCAAAAACTGTCTATTTCAACTCAATTCGGACTTCCAAAACGAACTTTGTACTTTGCTATGAAGTTCTACCAGGAATGAGTTTTTAAGCAAAAACTGTCTATTTCAACTTAATTCGTCCATCCAAAACGAACTTTGTACTTTGCTATGAAGTTCCACCAGGAATGAGTTTTTATGCAAAAACTGTCTATTTCAACTTAATTCGTCCATCCAAAACGAACTTTGTACTTTGCTATGAAGTGCTACCAGGAATGAGTTTTTATGCAAAAACTGTCTATTTCAACTCAATTCGTCCATCCAAAATGAACTTTGTACTTTGCTATGAAGTTCTACCAGGAATGAGTTTTTATGCAAAAACTGTCTATTTCAACTTAATTCGTCCATCCAAAACGAACTTTGTACTTTGCTATGAAGTGCTACCAGGAATGAGTTTTTATGCAAAAACTGTCCATTTCAACTCAATTCGGACATCCAAAACGAACTTTGTACTTTGCTATGAAGTTCTACCAGGAATGAGTTTTTATGCAAAAACTGTCTATTTCAACTTAATTCGTCCATTCAAAACGAACTTTGTACTTTGCTATGAAGTTCCACCAGGAATGAGTTTTCATGCAAAACCTGTCTATTTCAACTTAATTCGTCCATGCAAAACTAACTTTGTACTTTGCTATGAAGTTCTACCAGGAATGAGTTTTTATGCAAAAACTGTCTATTTCAACTTAATTCGTCCATTCAAAACGAACTTTGTACTTTGCTATGAAGTTCTACCAGGAATGAGTTTTTATGCAAAAATTGTCTATTTTAACTTAATTCGTCCATTCAAAACGAACTTTGTACTTTGCTATGAAGTTCCACCAGGAATGAGTTTTTATGCAAAAACTGTCTATTTCAACTTAATTCGTCCATCCAAAACGAACTTTGTACTTTGCTATGAAGTTCCACCAGGAATGAGTTTTCATGCAAAACCTGTCTATTTCAACTTAATTCGTCCATGCAAAACTAACTTTGTACTTTGCTATGAAGTTCTACCAGGAATGAGTTTTTATGCAAAAACTGTCTATTTCAACTTAATTCGTCCATTCAAAACGAACTTTGTACTTTGCTATGAAGTTCTACCAGGAATGAGTTTTTATGCAAAAACTGTCTATTTCAACTTAATTCGTCCATCCAAAACGAACTTTGTACTTTGCTATGAAGTTCTACCAGGAATGAGTTTTTATGCAAAAATTGTCTATTTCAACTTAATTCGTCCATCCAAAACGAACTTTGTACTTTGCTATGAAGTTCCACCAGGAATGAGTTTTTATGCAAAAACTTTCTATTTCAACTCAATTCGGACATCCAAAACGAACTTTGTACTTTGCTATGAAGTTCTACCAGGAATGAGTTTTTATGCAAAAACTGTCTATTTCAACTTAATTCGTCCATCCAAAACGAACTTTGTACTTTGCTATGAAGTTCCACCAGGAATGAGTTTTTATGCAAAAACTGTCTATTTCAACTCAATTCGTCCATTCAAAACGAACTTTGTACTTTGCTATGAAGTTCTACCAGGAATGAGTTTGTATACAAAAACTGTCTATTTCAACTCAATTCGTCCATCCAAAACGAACTTTGTACTTTGCTATGGAGTTCCACCAGGAATGAGTTTTTATGCAAAAACTGTCTATTTCAACTCAATTCGTCCATCCAAAACGAACTTTGTACTTTGCTATGAAGTGCTACCAGGAATGAGTTTTTATGCAAAAACTGTCCATTTCAACTCAATTCGGACATCCAAAACGAACTTTGTACTTTGCTATGAAGTTCCACCAGGAATGAGTTTTTATGCAAAAACTGTCTATTTCAACTTAATTCGTCCATCCAAAACGAACTTTGTACTTTGCTATGAAGTTCCACCAGGAATGAGTTTTTATGCAAAAACTGTCTATTTCAACTTAATTCGTCCATCCAAAACGAACTTTGTACTTTGCTATGAAGTTCTACCAGGAATGAGTTTTTATGCAAAAACTGTCTATTTCAACTTAATTCGTCCATTCAAAACGAACTTTGTACTTTGCAATGAAGTTCCACCAGGAATGAGTTTTTATGCAAAAACTGTCTATTTCAACTTAATTCGTCCATCCAAAACGAACTTTGTACTTTGCTATGAAGTTCCACCAGGAATGAGTTTTCATGCAAAACCTGTCTATTTCATCTTAATTCGTCCATGCAAAACTAACTTTGTACTTTGCTATGAAGTTCTACCAGGAATGAGTTTTTATGCAAAAACTGTCTATTTCAACTTAATTCGTCCATTCAAAACGAACTTTGTACTTTGCTATGAAGTTCTACCAGGAATGAGTTTTTATGCAAAAACTGTCTATTTCAACTTAATTCGTCCATCCAAAACGAACTTTGTACTTTGCTATGAAGTTCTACCAGGAATGAGTTTTTATGCAAAAATTGTCTATTTCAACTTAATTCGTCCATCCAAAACGAACTTTGTACTTTGCTATGAAGTTCCACCAGGAATGAGTTTTTATGCAAAAACTTTCTATTTCAACTCAATTCGGACATCCAAAACGAACTTTGTACTTTGCTATGAAGTTCTACCAGGAATGAGTTTTTATGCAAAAACTGTCTATTTCAACTTAATTCGTCCATCCAAAACGAACTTTGTACTTTGCTATGAAGTTCCACCAGGAATGAGTTTTTATGCAAAAACTGTCTATTTCAACTTAATTCGTCCATCCAAAACGAACTTTGTACTTTGCTATGAAGTTCTACCAGGAATGAGTTTTTATGCAAAAACTGTCTATTTCAACTTAATTCGTCCATCCAAAACGAACTTTGTACTTTGCTATGAAGTTCCACCAGGAATGAGTTTTTATGCAAAAACTGTCTATTTCAACTCAATTCGTCCATCCAAAACGAACTTTGTACTTTGCTATGGAGTTCCACCAGGAATGAGTTTTTATGCAAAAACTGTCTATTTCAACTCAATTCGTCCATCCAAAACGAACTTTGTACTTTGCTATGAAGTGCTACCAGGAATGAGTTTTTATGCAAAACCTGTCCATTTCAACTCAATTCGGACATCCAAAACGAACTTTGTACTTTGCTATGAAGTTCCACCAGGAATGAGTTTTTATGCAAAAACTGTCTATTTCAACTTAATTCGTCCATCCAAAACGAACTTTGTACTTTGCTATGAAGTTCCACCAGGAATGAGTTTTTATGCAAAAACTGTCTATTTCAACTTAATTCGTCCATCCAAAACGAACTTTGTACTTTGCTATGAAGTGCTACCAGGAATGAGTTTTTATGCAAAAACTGTCCATTTCAACTCAATTCGGACATCCAAAACGAACTTTGTACTTTGCTATGAAGTTCTACCAGGAATGAGTTTTTATGCAAAAACTGTCTATTTCAACTTAATTCGTCCATCCAAAACGAACTTTGTACTTTGCTATGAAGTGCTACCAGGAATGAGTTTTTATGCAAAAACTGTCCATTTCAACTCAATTCGGACATCCAAAACGAACTTTGTACTTTGCTATGAAGTTCTACCAGGAATGAGTTTTTATGCAAAAACTGTCTATTTCAACTTAATTCGTCCATCCAAAACGAACTTTGTACTTTGCTATGAAGTTCCACCAGGAATGAGTTTTTATGCAAAAACTGTCTATTTCAACTTAATTCGTCCATCCAAAACGAACTTTGTACTTTGCTATGAAGTTCTACCAGGAATGAGTTTGTATGCAAAAACTGTCTATTTCAACTCAATTCGTCCATCCAAAACGAACTTTGTACTTTGCTATGAAGTTCCACCAGGAATGAGTTTTTATGCAAAAACTGTCTATTTCAACTTAATTCGTCCATCCAAAACGAACTTTGTACTTTGCTATGGAGTTCCACCAGGAATGAGTTTTTATGCAAAAACTGTCTATTTCAACTTAATTCGTCCATCCAAAACGAACTTTGTACTTTGCTATGAAGTTCTACCAGGAATGAGTTTTTATGCAAAAACTGTCTATTTCAACTCAATTCGTCCATCCAAAACGAACTTTGTACTTTGCTATGAAGTTCTACCAGGAATGAGTTTTTATGCAAAAACTGTCTATTTCAACTTAATTCGTCCATCCAAAACGAACTTTGTACTTTGCTATGAAGTTCCACCAGGAATGCGTTTTTTTGCAAAAACTGTCTATTTCAACTCAATTCGTCCATCCAAAACGAACTTTGTACTTTGCTATGAAGTTCTACCAGGAATGAGTTTTTATGCAAAAACTGTCTATTTCAACTCAATTCGTCCATCCAAAACGAACTTTGTACTTTGCTATGGAGTTCCACCAGGAATGCGTTTTTATGCAAAAACTGTCTATTTCAACTCAATTCGTCCATCCAAAACGAACTTTGTACTTTGCTATGAAGTGCTACCAGGAATGAGTTTTTATGCAAAAACTGTCTATTTCAACTTAATTCGTCCATCCAAAACGAACTTTGTACTTTGCTATGAAGTTCCACCAGGAATGCGTTTTTTTGCAAAAACTGTCTATTTCAACTCAATTCGTCCATCCAAAACGAACTTTGTACTTTGCTATGAAGTTCTACCAGGAATGAGTTTTTATGCAAAAACTGTCTATTTCAACTCAATTCGTCCATCCAAAACGAACTTTGTACTTTGCTATGGAGTTCCACCAGGAATGCGTTTTTATGCAAAAACTGTCTATTTCAACTCAATTCGTCCATCCAAAACGAACTTTGTACTTTGCTATGAAGTTCTACCAGGAATGAGTTTTTATGCAAAAACTGTCTATTTCAACTTAATTCGTCCATCCAAAACGAACTTTGTACTTTGCTATGAAGTTCCACCAGGAATGCGTTTTTTTGCAAAAACTGTCTATTTCAACTCAATTCGTCCATCCAAAACGAACTTTGTACTTTGCTATGAAGTTCCACCAGGAATGCGTTTTTTTGCAAAAACTGTCTATTTCAACTCAATTCGTCCATCCAAAACGAACTTTGTACTTTGCTATGAAGTTCCACCAGGAATGAGTTTTTATGCAAAAACTGTCTATTTCAACTTAATTCGTCCATCCAAAACGAACTTTGTACTTTGCTATGAAGTTCTACCAGGAATGAGTTTTTATGCAAAAATTGTCTATTTCAACTTAATTCGTCCATTCAAAACGAACTTTGTACTTTGCTATGAAGTTCCACCAGGAATGAGTTTTTATGCAAAAACTGTCTATTTCAACTTAATTCGTCCATCCAAAACGAACTTTGTACTTTGCTATGAAGTTCCACCAGGAATGAGTTTTCATGCAAAACCTGTCTATTTCAACTTAATTCGTCCATGCAAAACTAACTTTGTACTTTGCTATGAAGTTCTACCAGGAATGAGTTTTTATGCAAAAACTGTCTATTTCAACTTAATTCGTCCATCCAAAACGAACTTCCCAACCAGCAATTGGACCACTCCCATCCATTTTTTATTCGGATCTCTCGTTCTGGCCTACATGCGACGCGAGATAAAAAATCGAACACACACGTGATACACACGCAAAATCACGGTACGCGATCCACGCCCTCCATCGCGCGTATACGGATATCGCAACGCACCAACACATTCAAAGCAACCGACCGACAACGCGTGTGTCGACAGGTACCTGTGTACTGTGCTCGCGTCTGCCGACTTAGAGTTAAATTTTGTCCTTGCAGCTTACGCGCCTATGTACGCATAGGCGAACACATTCAAAGCAACCGACCGACAACGCGTGTGTCGACAGGTACCTGTGTACTGTGCTCGCGTCTGCCGACCTAGAGTAAAATTTTGTCCTTGCAGCTTACGCGCCTATGTACGCATAGGCGAACACATTCAAAGCGACAGACCGAGAACGCGTGTGTCGACAGGTACCTGTGTACTGTGCTCGCGTCTGCCGACCTAGAGTAAAATTTTGTCCTTGCAGCTTACGCGCCTTGCAGCTCAGCATATGCGGCTCGAAGCCCACATATTCAACCTCTCATTTAAAGCGTCCAACTGACTGGCGTGTGTGGATTTCTGCATTTAATCGTACTTAAATTATTATTTATTTCTAAACCATCGGTTGTAAAGTATTGGCAACACTTTAACTAAACAATTGGAACACTTTTTCCTTGGATATTTGAAGGACAAGCGCACAAATTCAATGATAAAAACTAGGCATAATTTGATACATTCGAAGACATTGCTTTGTGGCGATCGGTAACACACGGGAGTATTTAACAATAGCAGGAAAAGTTTAAGTGTTAGATACATACATTGTTCTACAAAGTGGTTAAGAATAAGAAATGTAGTTTTTCTATACATATTAGTGGTGATTTTTCCACAATTTTTACATATTTTTAAGAATAACTAGAAAAGTAGCAGAGATAGATAAAAATGATGTTCTACAAAAATGTAAAGAATAAAATAATACATCTTTTTATGGTGTTTGAAAAGTTCTAAAACTTATACCAAAAATTTTTTTTCATTATTTTTCAATGCAAAAATTATTTCAAAATGCCTTAAATTTTATGTTTTATTTAAAAACAGCCAATCGCCAAGCCATTTGAATGTTTTTCAAAATTTTCAATGACAAAAATCCTTCCCGTTAGGCTTTGTTTATAAACCGTTAGCAACGCACGTGAGCCAAGCTACTCGCGCGACCCTGAAGGATGTACCTATTGCTGCTGCTCGACCGACTTAATCCAATATTCTCTTTCATTACAGCACTATCGCCACGCAAATATATGGGGAAAAAGAGTATCATTCTCTGATAACGGCTCTCACGAGAGAGCCAGAGAGTGGTGCTAGTTCCCCCACCCCCCTTTTTTTGCATAGAATCATATTTTTGCTACGATCCGGCGTAGGTCCACACGCTGCAAAAGCCGCCGGGCGACTGAAGCGGGCGTGGTTACGCGCCGCTTTATATACCATCGCGGTGAGAGTGTGTGCGTGAAGGTTGAAGTTCGTCTTCCTGTCGGTTGTCTACTCGAAAGAAACTCGACTCAAAATTTAACTATGAGAACAAAAGAAACTCGACCAAGAGACTCCGCCTTTGCATGACTGGGTTTGTACTTTGCTATGAAGTTCCACCAGGAATGAGTTTTTATGCAAAAACTGTCTATTTCAACTTAATTCGTCCATTCAAAACGAACTTTGTACTTTGCTATGAAGTTCCACCAGGAATGAGTTTTTATGCAAAAACTGTCTATTTCAACTTAATTCGTCCATCCAAAACGAACTTTGTACTTTGCTATGAAGTTCTACCAGGAATGAGTTTTCATGCAAAACCTGTCTATTTCAACTTAATTCGTCCATTCAAAACGAACTTTGTACTTTGCTATGAAGTTCTACCAGGAATGAGTTTTCATGCAAAACCTGTCTATTTCAACTTAATTCGTCCATGCAAAACTAACTTTGTACTTTGCTATGAAGTTCTACCAGGAATGAGTTTTTAAGCAAAAACTGTCTATTTCAACTTAATTCGTCCATCCAAAACGAACTTTGTACTTTGCTATGAAGTTCCACCAGGAATGAGTTTTTATGCAAAAACTTTCTATTTCAACTCAATTCGGACATCCAAAACGAACTTTGTACTTTGCTATGAAGTTCTACCAGGAATGAGTTTTTATGCAAAAACTGTCTATTTCAACTTAATTCGTCCATCCAAAACGAACTTTGTACTTTGCTATGAAGTTCCACCAGGAATGAGTTTTTATGCAAAAACTGTCTATTTCAACTTAATTCGTCCATCCAAAACGAACTTTGTACTTTGCTATGAAGTTCTACCAGGAATGAGTTTTTATGCAAAAACTGTCTATTTCAACTTAATTCGTCCATTCAAAACGAACTTTGTACTTTGCTATGAAGTTCCACCAGGAATGAGTTTTCATGCAAAACCTGTCTATTTCAACTTAATTCGTCCATGCAAAACTAACTTTGTACTTTGCTATGAAGTTCTACCAGGAATGAGTTTTTATGCAAAAACTGTCTATTTCAACTTAATTCGTCCATTCAAAACGAACTTTGTACTTTGCTATGAAGTTCTACCAGGAATGAGTTTTTATGCAAAAACTGTCTATTTCAACTTAATTCGTCCATCCAAAACGAACTTTGTACTTTGCTATGAAGTTCTACCAGGAATGAGTTTTTATGCAAAAACTGTCTATTTCAACTTAATTCGTCCATCCAAAACGAACTTTGTACTTTGCTATGAAGTTCTACCAGGAATGAGTTTTTATGCAAAAACTGTCTATTTCAACTTAATTCGTCCATCCAAAACGAACTTTGTACTTTGCTATGAAGTTCTACCAGGAATGAGTTTTTATGCAAAAATTGTCTATTTCAACTTAATTCGTCCATCCAAAACGAACTTTGTACTTTGCTATGAAGTTCCACCAGGAATGAGTTTTCATGCAAAACCTGTCTATTTCAACTTAATTCGTCCATGCAAAACTAACTTTGTACTTTGCTATGAAGTTCTACCAGGAATGAGTTTTTATGCAAAAACTGTCTATTTCAACTTAATTCGTCCATTCAAAACGAACTTTGTACTTTGCTATGAAGTTCTACCAGGAATGAGTTTTCATGCAAAACCTGTCTATTTCAACTTAATTCGTCCATGCAAAACTAACTTTGTACTTTGCTATGAAGTTCTACCAGGAATGAGTTTTTATGCAAAAACTGTCTATTTCAACTTAATTCGTCCATCCAAAACGAACTTTGTACTTTGCTATGAAGTTCCACCAGGAATGAGTTTTTATGCAAAAACTGTCTATTTCAACTTAATTCGTCCATTCAAAACGAACTTTGTACTTTGCTATGAAGTTCTACCAGGAATGAGTTTTTATGCAAAAACTGTCTATTTCAACTTAATTCGTCCATTCAAAACGAACTTTGTACTTTGCTATGAAGTTCCACCAGGAATGAGTTTTCATGCAAAACCTGTCTATTTCAACTTAATTCGTCCATGCAAAACTAACTTTGTAGTTTGCTATGAAGTTCTACCAGGAATGAGTTTTTATGCAAAAACTGTCTATTTCAACTTAATTCGTCCATTCAAAACGAACTTTGTACTTTGCTATGAAGTTCTACCAGGAATGAGTTTTTATGCAAAAACTGTCTATTTCAACTTAATTCGTCCATCCAAAATGAACTTTGTACTTTGCTATGAAGTTCTACCAGGAATGAGTTTTTTTGCAAAAACTGTCTATTTCAACTTAATTCGTCCATCCAAAACGAACTTTGTACTTTGCTATGGAGTTCCACCAGGAATGAGTTTTTATGCAAAAACTGTCTATTTCAACTTAATTCGTCCATCCAAAACGAACTTTGTACTTTGCTATGAAGTTCCACCAGGAATGAGTTTTCATGCAAAACCTGTCTATTTCAACTTAATTCGTCCATGCAAAACTAACTTTGTACTTTGCTATGAAGTTCTACCAGGAATGAGTTTTTATGCAAAAACTGTCTATTTCAACTTAATTCGTCCATTCAAAACGAACTTTGTACTTTGCTATGAAGTTCTACCAGGAATGAGTTTTTATGCAAAAACTGTCTATTTCAACTTAATTCGTCCATCCAAAACGAACTTTGTACTTTGCTATGAAGTTCTACCAGGAATGAGTTTTTATGCAAAAATTGTCTATTTCAACTTAATTCGTATATCCAAAACGAACTTTGTACTTTGCTATGAAGTTCTACCAGGAATGAGTTTTTATGCAAAAACTGTCTATTTCAACTTAATTCGTCCATTCAAAACGAACTTTGTACTTTGCTATGAAGTTCTACCAGGAATGAGTTTTTATGCAAAAACTGTCTATTTCAACTTAATTCGTCCATCCAAAACGAACTTTGTACTTTGCTATGAAGTTCTACCAGGAATGAGTTTTTATGCAAAAATTGTCTATTTCAACTTAATTCGTCCATCCAAAACGAACTTTGTACTTTGCTATGAAGTTCTACCAGGAATGAGTTTTTATGCAAAAACTGTCTATTTCAACTTAATTCGTCCATGCAAAACTAACTTTGTACTTTGCTATGAAGTTCTACCAGGAATGAGTTTTTATGCAAAAACTGTCTATTTCAACTTAATTCGTCCATTCAAAACGAACTTTGTACTTTGCTATGAAGTTCTACCAGGAATGAGTTTTTATGCAAAAACTGTCTATTTCAACTTAATTCGTCCATCCAAAACGAACTTTGTACTTTGCTATGAAGTTCTACCAGGAATGAGTTTTTATGCAAAAATTGTCTATTTCAACTTAATTCGTCCATCCAAAACGAACTTTGTACTTTGCTATGAAGTTCTACCAGGAATGAGTTTTTATGCAAAAACTGTCTATTTCAACTTAATTCGTCCATTCAAAACGAACTTTGTACTTTGCTATGAAGTTCTACCAGGAATGAGTTTTTATGCAAAAACTGTCTATTTCAACTTAATTCGTCCATCCAAAACGAACTTTGTACTTTGCTATGAAGTTCTACCAGGAATGAGTTTTTATGCAAAAATTGTCTATTTCAACTTAATTCGTCCATCCAAAACGAACTTTGTACTTTGCTATGAAGTTCTACCAGGAATGAGTTTTTATGCAAAAACTGTCTATTTCAACTTAATTCGTCCATGCAAAACTAACTTTGTACTTTGCTATGAAGTTCTACCAGGAATGAGTTTTTATGCAAAAACTGTCTATTTCAACTTAATTCGTCCATTCAAAACGAACTTTGTACTTTGCTATGAAGTTCTACCAGGAATGAGTTTTTATGCAAAAACTGTCTATTTCAACTTAATTCGTCCATCCAAAACGAACTTTGTACTTTGCTATGAAGTTCTACCAGGAATGAGTTTTTATGCAAAAATTGTCTATTTCAACTTAATTCGTCCATCCAAAACGAACTTTGTACTTTGCTATGAAGTTCTACCAGGAATGAGTTTTTATGCAAAAACTGTCTATTTCAACTTAATTCGTCCATCCAAAACGAACTTTGTACTTTGCTATGAAGTTCCACCAGGAACGAGTTTTTATGCAAAAACTGTCTATTTCAACTTAATTCGTCAATTCAAAACGAACTTTGTACTTTGCTATGAAGTTCTACCAGGAATGAGTTTTTATGCAAAAACTGTCTATTTCAACTTAATTCGTCCATCCAAAACGAACTTTGTACTTTGCTATGAAGTTCCACCAGGAATGAGTTTGTATGCAAAAACTGTCTATTTCAACTCAATTCGTCCATCCAAAACGAACTTTGTACTATGCTATGAAGTTCCACCAGGAATGAGTTTTTATGCAAAAACTGTCTATTTCAACTTAATTCGTCCATCCAAAACGAACTTCGTACTTTGCTATGAAGTGCTACCAGGAATGAGTTTTTATGCAAAAACTGTCTATTTCAACTTAATTCGTCCATCCAAAACGAACTTTGTACTTTGCTATGAAGTTCCACCAGGAACGAGTTTTTATGCAAAAACTGTCTATTTCAACTTAATTCGTCCATTCAAAACGAACTTTGTACTTTGCTATGAAGTTCTACCAGGAATGAGTTTTTATGCAAAAACTGTCTATTTCAACTTAATTCGTCAATTCAAAACGAACTTTGTACTTTGCTATGAAGTTCTACCAGGAATGAGTTTTTATGCAAAAACTGTCTATTTCAACTTAATTCGTCCATCCAAAACGAACTTTGTACTATGCTATGAAGTTCCACCAGGAATGAGTTTTTATGCAAAAACTGTCTATTTCAACTCAATTCGTCCATCCAAAACGAACTTTGTACTTTGCTATGAAGTGCTACCAGGAATGAGTTTTTATGCAAAAACTGTCTATTTCAACTTAATTCGTCCATCCAAAACGAACTTTGTACTTTGCTATGAAGTGCTACCAGGAATGAGTTTTTATGCAAAAACTGTCTATTTCAACTTAATTCGTCCATCCAAAACGAACTTTGTACTTTGCTATGAAGTTCCACCAGGAATGAGTTTTTATGCAAAAACTGTCTATTTCAACTTAATTCGTCCATCCAAAACGAACTTTGTACTTTGCTATGAAGTGCTACCAGGAATGAGTTTTTATGCAAAAACTGTCCATTTCAACTCAATTCGGACATCCAAAACGAACTTTGTACTTTGCTATGAAGTTCTACCAGGAATGAGTTTTTATGCAAAAACTGTCTATTTCAACTTAATTCGTCCATCCAAAACGAACTTTGTACTTTGCTATGAAGTGCTACCAGGAATGAGTTTTTATGCAAAAACTGTCCATTTCAACTTAATTCGTCCATGCAAAACGAACTTTGTACTTTGCTATGAAGTTCTACCAGGAATGAGTTTTTATGCAAAAACTGTCTATTTCAACTTAATTCGTCCATCCAAAACGAACTTTGTACTTTGCTATGAAGTTCCACCAGGAATGAGTTTTTATGCAAAAACTGTCTATTTCAACTCAATTCGTCCATCCAAAACGAACTTTGTACTTTGCTATGAAGTGCTACCAGGAATGAGTTTTTATGCAAAAACTGTCTATTTCAACTTAATTCGTCCATCCAAAACGAACTTTGTACTTTGCTATGGAGTTCCACCAGGAATGAGTTTTTATGCAAAAACTGTCTATTTCAACTTAATTCGTCCATCCAAAACGAACTTTGTACTTTGCTATGAAGTTCTACCAGGAATGAGTTTGTATGCAAAAACTGTCTATTTCAACTCAATTCGTCCATCCAAAACGAACTTTGTACTTTGCTATGAAGTGCTACCAGGAATGAGTTTTTATGCAAAAACTGTCTATTTCAACTTAATTCGTCCATCCAAAACGAACTTTGTACTTTGCTATGAAGTTCCACCAGGAATGAGTTTTTATGCAAAAACTGTCTATTTCAACTTAATTCGTCCATCCAAAACGAACTTTGTACTTTGCTATGAAGTTCCACCAGGAATGAGTTTTTATGCAAAAACTGTCCATTTCAACTCAATTCGGACATCCAAAACGAACTTTGTACTTTGCTATGAAGTTCTACCAGGAATGAGTTTTTATGCAAAAACTGTCTATTTCAACTTAATTCGTCCATCCAAAACGAACTTTGTACTTTGCTATGGAGTTCCACCAGGAATGAGTTTTTATGCAAAAACTGTCTATTTCAACTTAATTCGTCCATCCAAAACGAACTTTGTACTTTGCTATGAAGTTCTACCAGGAATGAGTTTGTATGCAAAAACTGTCTATTTCAACTCAATTCGTCCATCCAAAACGAACTTTGTACTTTGCTATGAAGTTCCACCAGGAATGAGTTTTTATGCAAAAACTGTCTATTTCAACTCAATTCGTCCATCCAAAACGAACTTTGTACTTTGCTATGAAGTTCTACCAGGAATGAGTTTTTATGCAAAAACTGTCTATTTCAACTTAATTCGTCCATCCAAAACGAACTTTGTACTTTGCTATGAGTTCTACCAGGAATGAGTTTTTATGCAAAAACTGTCTATTTCAACTTAATTCGTCCATCCAAAACGAACTTTGTACTTTGCTATGGAGTTCCACCAGGAATGAGTTTTTATGCAAAAACTGTCTATTTCAACTTAATTCGTCCATCCAAAACGAACTTTGTACTTTGCAATGAAGTGCTACCAGGAATGAGTTTTTATGCAAAAACTGTCTATTTCAACTCAATTCGTCCATCCAAAACGAACTTTGTACTTTGCTATGAAGTGCTACCAGGAATGCGTTTTTATGCAAAAACTGTCTTTTTCAACTCAATTCGTCCATCCAAAACGAACTTTGTACTTTGCTATGAAGTGCTACCAGGAATGAGTTTTTATGCAAAAACTGTCTATTTCAACTCAATTCGGACATCCAAAACGAACTTTGTACTTTGCTATGAAGTTCTACCAGGAATGAGTTTTTATGCAAAAATTGTCTATTTCAACTTAATTCGTCCATCCAAAACGAACTTTGTACTTTGCTATGAAGTTCCACCAGGAATGAGTTTTTATGCAAAAACTGTCTATTTCAACTTAATTCGTCCATTCAAAACGAACTTTGTACTTTGCTATGAAGTTCTACCAGGAATGAGTTTTTATGCAAAAACTGTCTATTTCAACTTAATTCGTCCATTCAAAACGAACTTTGTACTTTGCTATGAAGTTCCACCAGGAATGAGTTTTCATGCAAAACCTGTCTATTTCAACTTAATTCGTCCATGCAAAACTAACTTTGTACTTTGCTATGAAGTTCTACCAGGAATGAGTTTTTATGCAAAAACTGTCTATTTCAACTTAATTCGTCCATTCAAAACGAACTTTGTACTTTGCTATGAAGTTCTACCAGGAATGAGTTTTTATGCAAAAACTGTCTATTTCAACTTAATTCGTCCATCCAAAACGAACTTTGTACTTTGCTATGAAGTTCCACCAGGAATGAGTTTTCATGCAAAACCTGTCTATTTCAACTTAATTCGTCCATCCAAAACGAACTTTGTACTTTGCTATGAAGTTCTACCAGGAATGAGTTTTTATGCAAAAATTGTCTATTTCAACTTAATTCGTCCATCCAAAACGAACTTTGTACTTTGCTATGAAGTTCTACCAGGAATGAGTTTTTATGCAAAAACTGTCTATTTCAACTTAATTCGTCCATTCAAAACGAACTTTGTACTTTGCTATGAAGTTCCACCAGGAATGAGTTTTTATGCAAAAATTGTCTATTTCAACTTAATTCGTCCATCCAAAACGAACTTTGTACTTTGCTATGAAGTTCTACCAGGAATGAGTTTTTATGCAAAAACTGTCTATTTCAACTTAATTCGTCCATGCAAAACTAACTTTGTACTTTGCTATGAAGTTCTACCAGGAATGAGTTTTTATGCAAAAACTGTCTATTTCAACTTAATTCGTCCATTCAAAACGAACTTTGTACTTTGCTATGAAGTTCTACCAGGAATGAGTTTTTATGCAAAAACTGTCTATTTCAACTTAATTCGTCCATCCAAAACGAACTTTGTACTTTGCTATGAAGTTCTACCAGGAATGAGTTTTTATGCAAAAATTGTCTATTTCAACTTAATTCGTCCATCCAAAACGAACTTTGTACTTTGCTATGAAGTTCTACCAGGAATGAGTTTTTATGCAAAAACTGTCTATTTCAACTTAATTCGTCCATTCAAAACGAACTTTGTACTTTGCTATGAAGTTCTACCAGGAATGAGTTTTTATGCAAAAACTGTCTATTTCAACTTAATTCGTCCATCCAAAACGAACTTTGTACTTTGCTATGAAGTTCCACCAGGAATGAGTTTTCATGCAAAACCTGTCTATTTCAACTTAATTCGTCCATGCAAAACGAACTTTGTACTTTGCTATGAAGTTCTACCAGGAATGAGTTTTTTTGCAAAAACTGTCTATTTCAACTTAATTCGTCCATCCAAAACGAACTTTGTACTTTGCTATGGAGTTCCACCAGGAATGAGTTTTTATGCAAAAACTGTCTATTTCAACTTAATTCGTCCATCCAAAACGAGCTTTGTACTTTGCTATGGAGTTCCACCAGGAATGAGTTTTTATGCAAAAACTGTCTATTTCAACTTAATTCGTCCATCCAAAACGAACTTTGTACTTTGCTATGAAGTTCTACCAGGAATGAGTTTTTATGCAAAAACTGTCTATTTCAACTTAATTCGTCCATTCAAAACGAACTTTGTACTTTGCTATGAAGTTCTACCAGGAATGAGTTTTTATGCAAAAACTGTCTATTTCAACTTAATTCGTCCATCCAAAACGAACTTTGTACTTTGCTATGAAGTTCTACCAGGAATGAGTTTTTATGCAAAAACTGTCTATTTCAACTTAATTCGTCCATTCAAAACGAACTTTGTACTTTGCTATGAAGTTCTACCAGGAATGAGTTTTCATGCAAAACCTGTCTATTTCAACTTAATTCGTCCATGCAAAACTAACTTTGTACTTTGCTATGAAGTTCTACCAGGAATGAGTTTTTTTGCAAAAACTGTCTATTTCAACTTAATTCGTCCATCCAAAACGAACTTTGTACTTTGCTATGGAGTTCCACCAGGAATGAGTTTTTATGCAAAAACTGTCTATTTCAACTTAATTCGTCCATCCAAAACGAACTTTGTACTTTGCTATGAAGTTCCACCAGGAATGAGTTTTCATGCAAAACCTGTCTATTTCAACTTAATTCGTCCATGCAAAACGAACTTTGTACTTTGCTATGAAGTTCTACCAGGAATGAGTTTTTATGCAAAAACTGTCTATTTCAACTTAATTCGTCCATTCAAAACGAACTTTGTACTTTGCTATGAAGTTCTACCAGGAATGAGTTTTTATGCAAAAACTGTCTATTTCAACTTAATTCGTCCATCCAAAACGAACTTTGTACTTTGCTATGAAGTTCTACCAGGAATGAGTTTTTATGCAAAAACTGTCTATTTGAACTTAATTCGTCCATCCAAAACGAACTTTGTACTTTGCTATGAAGTTCCACCAGGAATGAGTTTTTATGCAAAAACTGTCTATTTCAACTCAATTCGTCAATTCAAAACGAACTTTGTACTTTGCTATGAAGTTCTACCAGGAATGAGTTTTTATGCAAAAACTGTCTATTTCAACTTAATTCGTCCATCCAAAACGAACTTTGTACTTTGCTATGAAGTTCCACCAGGAATGAGTTTGTATGCAAAAACTGTCTATTTCAACTCAATTCGTCAATTCAAAACGAACTTTGTACTTTGCTATGAAGTTCTACCAGGAATGAGTTTTTATGCAAAAACTGTCTATTTCAACTTAATTCGTCCATCCAAAACGAACTTTGTACTTTGCTATGAAGTTCCACCAGGAATGAGTTTGTATGCAAAAACTGTCTATTTCAACTCAATTCGTCAATTCAAAACGAACTTTGTACTTTGCTATGAAGTTCTACCAGGAATGAGTTTTTATGCAAAAACTGTCTATTTCAACTTAATTCGTCCATCCAAAACGAACTTTGTACTTTGCTATGAAGTTCCACCAGGAATGAGTTTTTATGCAAAAACTGTCTATTTCAACTTAATTCGTCCATTCAAAACGAACTTTGTACTTTGCTATGAAGTTCTACCAGGAATGAGTTTTTATGCAAAAACTGTCTATTTCAACTTAATTCGGACATCCAAAACGAACTTTGTACTTTGCTATGAAGTTCTACCAGGAATGAGTTTTTATGTAAAAACTGTCTATTTCAACTTAATTCGTCCATCCAAAACGAACTTTGTACTTTGCTATGAAGTTCCACCAGGAATGAGTTTTTATGCAAAAACTGTCTATTTCAACTCAATTCGTCAATTCAAAACGAACTTTGTACTTTGCTATGAAGTTCTACCAGGAATGAGTTTTTATGCAAAAACTGTCTATTTCAACTTAATTCGTCCATCCAAAACGAACTTTGTACTTTGCTATGAAGTTCCACCAGGAATGAGTTTGTATGCAAAAACTGTCTATTTCAACTCAATTCGTCCATCCAAAACGAACTTTGTACTATGCTATGGAGTTCCACCAGGAATGAGTTTTTATGCAAAAACTGTCTATTTCAACTCAATTCGTCCATCCAAAACGAACTTTGTACTTTGCTATGAAGTGCTACCAGGAATGAGTTTTTATGCAAAAACTGTCTATTTCAACTTAATTCGTCCATCCAAAACGAACTTTGTACTTTGCTATGAAGTGCTACCAGGAATGAGTTTTTATGCAAAAACTGTCTATTTCAACTTAATTCGTCCATCCAAAACGAACTTTGTACTTTGCTATGAAGTTCCACCAGGAATGAGTTTTTATGCAAAAACTGTCTATTTCAACTTAATTCGTCCATCCAAAACGAACTTTGTACTTTGCTATGAAGTGCTACCAGGAATGAGTTTTTATGCAAAAACTGTCCATTTCAACTCAATTCGGACATCCAAAACGAACTTTGTACTTTGCTATGAAGTTCTACCAGGAATGAGTTTTTATGCAAAAACTGTCTATTTCAACTTAATTCGTCCATCCAAAACGAACTTTGTACTTTGCTATGAAGTTCCACCAGGAATGAGTTTGTATGCAAAAACTGTCTATTTCAACTCAATTCGTCAATTCAAAACGAACTTTGTACTTTGCTATGAAGTTCTACCAGGAATGAGTTTTTATGCAAAAACTGTCTATTTCAACTTAATTCGTCCATCCAAAACGAACTTTGTACTTTGCTATGAAGTTCCACCAGGAATGAGTTTGTATGCAAAAACTGTCTATTTCAACTCAATTCGTCAATTCAAAACGAACTTTGTACTTTGCTATGAAGTTCTACCAGGAATGAGTTTTTATGCAAAAACTGTCTATTTCAACTTAATTCGTCCATCCAAAACGAACTTTGTACTTTGCTATGAAGTTCTACCAGGAATGAGTTTTTATGCAAAAACTGTCTATTTCAACTTAATTCGTCCATTCAAAACGAACTTTGTACTTTGCTATGAAGTTCTACCAGGAATGAGTTTTTATGCAAAAACTGTCTATTTCAACTTAATTCGGACATCCAAAACGAACTTTGTACTTTGCTATGAAGTTCTACCAGGAATGAGTTTTTATGTAAAAACTGTCTATTTCAACTTAATTCGTCCATCCAAAACGAACTTTGTACTTTGCTATGAAGTTCCACCAGGAATGAGTTTTTATGCAAAAACTGTCTATTTCAACTCAATTCGTCAATTCAAAACGAACTTTGTACTTTGCTATGAAGTTCTACCAGGAATGAGTTTTTATGCAAAAACTGTCTATTTCAACTTAATTCGTCCATCCAAAACGAACTTTGTACTTTGCTATGAAGTTCCACCAGGAATGAGTTTGTATGCAAAAACTGTCTATTTCAACTCAATTCGTCCATCCAAAACGAACTTTGTACTATGCTATGGAGTTCCACCAGGAATGAGTTTTTATGCAAAAACTGTCTATTTCAACTCAATTCGTCCATCCAAAACGAACTTTGTACTTTGCTATGAAGTGCTACCAGGAATGAGTTTTTATGCAAAAACTGTCTATTTCAACTTAATTCGTCCATCCAAAACGAACTTTGTACTTTGCTATGAAGTGCTACCAGGAATGAGTTTTTATGCAAAAACTGTCTATTTCAACTTAATTCGTCCATCCAAAACGAACTTTGTACTTTGCTATGAAGTTCCACCAGGAATGAGTTTTTATGCAAAAACTGTCTATTTCAACTTAATTCGTCCATCCAAAACGAACTTTGTACTTTGCTATGAAGTGCTACCAGGAATGAGTTTTTATGCAAAAACTGTCCATTTCAACTCAATTCGGACATCCAAAACGAACTTTGTACTTTGCTATGAAGTTCTACCAGGAATGAGTTTTTATGCAAAAACTGTCTATTTCAACTTAATTCGTCCATCCAAAACGAACTTTGTACTTTGCTATGAAGTGCTACCAGGAATGAGTTTTTATGCAAAAACTGTCCATTTCAACTCAATTCGGACATCCAAAACGAACTTTGTACTTTGCTATGAAGTTCTACCAGGAATGAGTTTTTATGCAAAAACTGTCTATTTCAACTCAATTCGTCCATCCAAAACGAACTTTGTACTTTGCTATGAAGTTCTACCAGGAATGAGTTTTTATGCAAAAACTGTCTATTTCAACTTAATTCGTCCATCCAAAACGAACTTTGTACTTTGCTATGAAGTGCTACCAGGAATGAGTTTTTATGCAAAAACTGTCCATTTCAACTCAATTCGGACATCCAAAACGAACTTTGTACTTTGCTATGAAGTTCCACCAGGAATGAGTTTTTATGCAAAAACTGTCTATTTCAACTTAATTCGTCCATCCAAAACGAACTTTGTACTTTGCTATGAAGTTCTACCAGGAATGAGTTTTTATGCAAAAACTGTCCATTTCAACTCAATTCGGACATCCAAAACGAACTTTGTACTTTGCTATGAAGTTCTACCAGGAATGAGTTTTTATGCAAAAACTGTCTATTTCAACTCAATTCGTCCATCCAAAACGAACTTTGTACTTTGCTATGAAGTTCTACCAGGAATGAGTTTTTATGCAAAAACTGTCTATTTCAACTTAATTCGTCCATCCAAAACGAACTTTGTACTTTGCTATGAAGTGCTACCAGGAATGAGTTTTTATGCAAAAACTGTCCATTTCAACTCAATTCGGACATCCAAAACGAACTTTGTACTTTGCTATGAAGTTCCACCAGGAATGAGTTTTTATGCAAAAACTGTCTATTTCAACTTAATTCGTCCATCCAAAACGAACTTTGTACTTTGCTATGAAGTTCTACCAGGAATGAGTTTGTATGCAAAAACTGTCTATTTCAACTCAATTCGTCCATCCAAAACGAACTTTGTACTTTGCTATGAAGTTCCACCAGGAATGAGTTTTCATGCAAAAACTGTCTATTTCAACTTAATTCGTCCATCCAAAACGAACTTTGTACTTTGCTATGGAGTTCCACCAGGAATGAGTTTTTATGCAAAAACTGTCTATTTCAACTTAATTCGTCCATCCAAAACGAACTTTGTACTTTGCTATGAAGTGCTACCAGGAATGAGTTTTTATGCAAAAACTGTCCATTTCAACTCAATTCGGACATCCAAAACGAACTTTGTACTTTGCTATGAAGTTCTACCAGGAATGAGTTTTTATGCAAAAACTGTCTATTTCAACTCAATTCGTCCATCCAAAACGAACTTTGTACTTTGCTATGAAGTTCTACCAGGAATGAGTTTTTATGCAAAAACTGTCTATTTCAACTTAATTCGTCCATCCAAAACGAACTTTGTACTTTGCTATGAAGTGCTACCAGGAATGAGTTTTTATGCAAAAACTGTCCATTTCAACTCAATTCGGACATCCAAAACGAACTTTGTACTTTGCTATGAAGTTCCACCAGGAATGAGTTTTTATGCAAAAACTGTCTATTTCAACTTAATTCGTCCATCCAAAACGAACTTTGTACTTTGCTATGAAGTTCTACCAGGAATGAGTTTGTATGCAAAAACTGTCTATTTCAACTCAATTCGTCCATCCAAAACGAACTTTGTACTTTGCTATGAAGTTCCACCAGGAATGAGTTTTTATGCAAAAACTGTCTATTTCAACTTAATTCGTCCATCCAAAACGAACTTTGTACTTTGCTATGGAGTTCCACCAGGAATGAGTTTTTATGCAAAAACTGTCTATTTCAACTTAAATCGTCCATCCAAAACGAACTTTGTACTTTGCTATGAAGTTCTACCAGGAATGAGTTTGTATGCAAAAACTGTCTATTTCAACTCAATTCGTCCATCCAAAACGAACTTTGTACTTTGCTATGAAGTTCTACCAGGAATGAGTTTTCATGCAAAAACTGTCTATTTCAACTAAATTGATCCATCCAAAACGAACTTTGTTCTTTGCTATGAAGTTCCACCAGGAATGAGTTTTTATGCAAAAACTGTCTATTTCAACTCAATTCGTCCATCCAAAACGAACTTTGTACTTTGCTATGAAGTACCACCAGGAATGAGTTTTTATGCAAAAATTGTCTATTTCAACTCAATTCGTCCATCCAAAACGAACTTTGTACTTTGCTATGAAGTACCACCAGGAATGAGTTTTTATGCAAAAACTGTCTATTTCAACTTAATTCGTCCATCCAAAACGAACTTTGTACTTTGCTATGAAGTTCTACCAGGAATGAGTTTTTATGCAAAAACTGTCTATTTCAACTTAATTCGTCCATCCAAAACGAACTTTGTACTTTGCTATGAGTTCTACCAGGAATGAGTTTTTATGCAAAAACTGTCTATTTCAACTTAATTCGTCCATCCAAAACGAACTTTGTACTTTGCTATGGAGTTCCACCAGGAATGAGTTTTTATGCAAAAACTGTCTATTTCAACTTAATTCGTCCATCCAAAACGAACTTTGTACTTTGCAATGAAGTGCTACCAGGAATGAGTTTTTATGCAAAAACTGTCTATTTCAACTCAATTCGTCCATCCAAAACGAACTTTGTACTTTGCTATGAAGTTCCACCAGGAATGAGTTTTTATGCAAAAACTGTCTATTTCAACTTAATTCGTCCATCCAAAACGAACTTTGTACTTTGCTATGGAGTTCCACCAGGAATGAGTTTTTATGCAAAAACTGTCTATTTCAACTTAATTCGTCCATCCAAAACGAACTTTGTACTTTGCAATGAAGTGCTACCAGGAATGAGTTTTTAAGCAAAAACTGTCTATTTCAACTCAATTCGTCCATCCAAAACGAACTTTGTACTTTGCTATGAAGTTCCACCAGGAATGCGTTTTTATGCAAAAACTGTCTATTTCAACTCAATTCGTCCATCCAAAACGAACTTTGTACTTTGCTATGAAGTGCTACCAGGAATGAGTTTTTATGCAAAAACTGTCTATTTCAACTCAATTCGGACATCCAAAACGAACTTTGTACTTTGCTATGAAGTTCTACCAGGAATGAGTTTTTAAGCAAAAACTGTCTATTTCAACTTAATTCGTCCATCCAAAACGAACTTTGTACTTTGCTATGAAGTTCCACCAGGAATGAGTTTTTATGCAAAAACTGTCTATTTCAACTTAATTCGTCCATCCAAAACGAACTTTGTACTTTGCTATGAAGTTCTACCAGGAATGAGTTTTTATGCAAAAATTGTCTATTTCAACTTAATTCGTCCATTCAAAACGAACTTTGTACTTTGCTATGAAGTTCCACCAGGAATGAGTTTTTATGCAAAAACTGTCTATTTCAACTTAATTCGTCCATCCAAAACGAACTTTGTACTTTGCTATGAAGTTCCACCAGGAATGAGTTTTCATGCAAAACCTGTCTATTTCAACTTAATTCGTCCATGCAAAACTAACTTTGTACTTTGCTATGAAGTTCTACCAGGAATGAGTTTTTATGCAAAAACTGTCTATTTCAACTTAATTCGTCCATCCAAAACGAACTTTGTACTTTGCTATGAAGTTCCACCAGGAATGAGTTTTTATGCAAAAACTGTCTATTTCAACTTAATTCGTCCATTCAAAACGAACTTTGTACTTTGCTATGAAGTTCTACCAGGAATGAGTTTTTATGCAAAAACTGTCTATTTCAACTTAATTCGTCCATCCAAAACGAACTTTGTACTTTGCTATGAAGTTCCACCAGGAATGAGTTTGTATGCAAAAACTTTCTATTTCAACTCAATTCGGACATCCAAAACGAACTTTGTACTTTGCTATGAAGTTCTACCAGGAATGAGTTTTTATGCAAAAACTGTCTATTTCAACTTAATTCGTCCATCCAAAACGAACTTTGTACTTTGCTATGAAGTTCCACCAGGAATGAGTTTTTATGCAAAAACTGTCTATTTCAACTTAATTCGTCCATCCAAAACGAACTTTGTACTTTGCTATGAAGTTCTACCAGGAATGAGTTTTTATGCAAAAACTGTCTATTTCAACTTAATTCGTCCATCCAAAACGAACTTTGTACTTTGCTATGAAGTTCCACCAGGAATGAGTTTTTATGCAAAAACTGTCTATTTCAACTTAATTCGTCCATTCAAAACGAACTTTGTACTTTGCTATGAAGTTCTACCAGGAATGAGTTTTTATGCAAAAACTGTCTATTTCAACTTAATTCGTCCATCCAAAACGAACTTTGTACTTTGCTATGAAGTTCTACCAGGAATGAGTTTTTATGCAAAAACTGTCTATTTCAACTTAATTCGTCCATCCAAAACGAACTTTGTACTTTGCTATGAAGTTCCACCAGGAATGAGTTTGTATGCAAAAACTTTCTATTTCAACTCAATTCGGACATCCAAAACGAACTTTGTACTTTGCTATGAAGTTCCACCAGGAATGAGTTTTTATGCAAAAACTGTCTATTTCAACTTAATTCGTCCATCCAAAACGAACTTTGTACTTTGCTATGGAGTTCCACCAGGAATGCGTTTTTATGCAAAAACTGTCTATTTCAACTTAATTCGTCCATCCAAAACGAACTTTGTACTTTGCTATGAAGTTCCACCAAGAATGAGTTTGTATGCAAAAACTGTCTATTTCAACTCAATTCGTCCATCCAAAACGAACTTTGTACTTTGCTATGGAGTTCCACCAGGAATGAGTTTTTATGCAAAAACTGTCTATTTCAACTCAATTCGTCCATCCAAAACGAACTTTGTACTTTGCTATGAAGTGCTACCAGGAATGAGTTTTTATGCAAAAACTGTCCATTTCAACTCAATTCGGACATCCAAAACGAACTTTGTACTTTGCTATGAAGTTCCACCAGGAATGAGTTTTTATGCAAAAACTGTCTATTTCAACTTAATTCGTCCATCCAAAACGAACTTTGTACTTTGCTATGGAGTTCTACCAGGAATGAGTTTTTATGCAAAAACTGTCTATTTCAACTCAATTCGTCCATCCAAAACGAACTTTGTACTTTGCTATGAAGTGCTACCAGGAATGAGTTTTTATGCAAAAACTGTCCATTTCAACTCAATTCGGACATCCAAAACGAACTTTGTACTTTGCTATGAAGTTCTACCAGGAATGAGTTTTTATGCAAAAACTGTCTATTTCAACTTAATTCGTCCATCCAAAACGAACTTTGTACTTTGCTATGAAGTTCCACCAGGAATGAGTTTTTATGCAAAAACTGTCTATTTCAACTTAATTCGTCCATCCAAAACGAACTTTGCACTTTGCTATGAAGTTCTACCAGGAATGAGTTTGTATGCAAAAACTGTCTATTTCAACTCAATTCGTCCATCCAAAACGAACTTTGTACTTTGCTATGAAGTTCCACCAGGAATGAGTTTTTATGCAAAAACTGTCTATTTCAACTTAATTCGTCCATCCAAAACGAACTTTGTACTTTGCTATGAAGTTCTACCAGGAATGAGTTTGTATGCAAAAACTGTCTATTTCAACTCAATTCGTCCATCCAAAACGAACTTTGTACTTTGCTATGAAGTTCCACCAGGAATGAGTTTTTATGCAAAAACTGTCTATTTCAACTTAATTCGTCCATCCAAAACGAACTTTGTACTTTGCTATGGAGTTCCACCAGGAATGAGTTTTTATGCAAAAACTGTCTATTTCAACTTAATTCGTCCATCCAAAACGAATTTTGTACTTTGCTATGAAGTTCTACCAGGAATGAGTTTGTATGCAAAAACTGTCTATTTCAACTCAATTCGTCCATCCAAAACGAACTTTGTACTTTGCTATGAAGTTCTACCAGGAATGAGTTTTTATGCAAAAACTGTCTATTTCAACTCAATTCGTCCATCCAAAACGAACTTTGTACTTTGCTATGAAGTTCCACCAGGAATGAGTTTTTATGCAAAAACTGTCTATTTCAACTCAATTCGTCCATCCAAAACGAACTTTGTACTTTGCTATGAAGTTCCACCAGGAATGAGTTTTTATGCAAAAACTGTCTATTTCAACTTAATTCGTCCATCCAAAACGAACTTTGTACTTTGCTATGGAGTTCCACCAGGAATGAGTTTTTATGCAAAAACTGTCTATTTCAACTTAATTCGTCCATCCAAAACGAACTTTGTACTTTGCTATGAAGTTCCACCAGGAATGCGTTTTTATGCAAAAACTGTCTATTTCAACTCAATTCGTCCATCCAAAACGAACTTTGTACTTTGCTATGAAGTTCCACCAGGAATGAGTTTTTATGCAAAAACTGTCTATTTCAACTTAATTCGTCCATCCAAAACGAACTTTGTACTTTGCTATGAAGTTCTACCAGGAATGAGTTTTTATGCAAAAACTGTCTATTTCAACTTAATTCGTCCATCCAAAACGAACTTTGTACTTTGCTATGAGTTCTACCAGGAATGAGTTTTTATGCAAAAACTGTCTATTTCAACTTAATTCGTCCATCCAAAACGAACTTTGTACTTTGCTATGGAGTTCCACCAGGAATGAGTTTTTATGCAAAAACTGTCTATTTCAACTTAATTCGTCCATCCAAAACGAACTTTGTACTTTGCAATGAAGTGCTACCAGGAATGAGTTTTTATGCAAAAACTGTCTTTTTCAACTCAATTCGTCCATCCAAAACGAACTTTGTACTTTGCTATGAAGTTCCACCAGGAATGCGTTTTTATGCAAAAACTGTCTATTTCAACTCAATTCGTCCATCCAAAACGAACTTTGTACTTTGCTATGAAGTGCTACCAGGAATGAGTTTTTATGCAAAAACTGTCTATTTCAACTCAATTCGTCCATCCAAAACGAACTTTGTACTTTGCTATGGAGTTCCACCAGGAATGCGTTTTTATGCAAAAACTGTCTATTTCAACTCAATTCGTCCATCCAAAACGAACTTTGTACTTTGCTATGAAGTGCTACCAGGAATGAGTTTTTATGCAAAAACTGTCTATTTCAACTCAATTCGTCCATCCAAAACGAACTTTGTACTTTGCTATGAAGTTCTACCAGGAATGAGTTTTCATACAAAAACTGTCTATTTCAACTTAATTCGTCCATCCAAAACGAACTTTGTACTTTGCTATGAAGTTCCACCAGGAATGAGTTTTTAAGCAAAAACTGTCTATTTCAACTTAATTCGTCCATCCAAAACGAACTTTGTACTTTGCTATGAAGTTCCACCAGGAATGAGCTTTTATGCAAAAACTGTCTATTTCAACTTAATTCGTCCATCCAAAACGAACTTTGTACTTTGCTATGAAGTTCTACCAGGAATGAGTTTTTATGCAAAAATTGTCTATTTCAACTTAATTCGTCCATTCAAAACGAACTTTGTACTTTGCTATGAAGTTCCACCAGGAATGAGTTTTTATGCAAAAACTGTCTATTTCAACTTAATTCGTCCATCCAAAACGAACTTTGTACTTTGCTATGAAGTTCCACCAGGAATGAGTTTTCATGCAAAACCTGTCTATTTCAACTTAATTCGTCCATGCACAACTAACTTTGTACTTTGCTATGAAGTTCTACCAGGAATGAGTTTTTATGCAAAAACTGTCTATTTCAACTTAATTCGTCCATCTAAAACGAACTTTGTACTTTGCTATGAAGTTCCACCAGGAATGAGTTTTTATGCAAAAACTGTCTATTTCAACTTAATTCGTCCATTCAAAACGAACTTTGTACTTTGCTATGAAGTTCCACCAGGAATGAGTTTTTATGCAAAAACTTTCTATTTCAACTCAATTCGGACATCCAAAACGAACTTTGTACTTTGCTATGAAGTTCCACCAGGAATGAATTTTTATGCAAAAACTGTCTATTTCAACTTAATTCGTCCATCCAAAACGAACTTTGTACTTTGCTATGAAGTTCCACCAGGAATGAGTTTTTATGCAAAAACTGTCTATTTCAACTTAATTCGTCCATCCAAAACGAACTTTGTACTTTGCTATGAAGTTCCACCAGGAATGAGTTTGTATGCAAAAACTGTCTATTTCAACTTAATTCGTCCATCCAAAACGAACTTTGTACTTTGCTATGGAGTTCCACCAGGAATGAGTTTTTATGCAAAAACTGTCTATTTCAACTCAATTCGTCCATCCAAAACGAACTTTGTACTTTGCTATGAAGTGCTACCAGGAATGAGTTTTTATGCAAAAACTGTCCATTTCAACTCAATTCAGACATCCAAAACGAACTTTGTACTTTGCTATGAAGTTCCACCAGGAATGAGTTTTTATGCAAAAACTGTCTATTTCAACTCAATTCGTCCATCCAAAACGAACTTTGTACTTTGCTATGGAGTTCCACCAGGAATGAGTTTTTATGCAAAAACTGTCTATTTCAACTTAATTCGTCCATCCAAAACGAACTTTGTACTTTGCTATGAAGTTCTACCAGGAATGAGATTTTAAGCAAAAATTGTCTATTTCAACTTAATTCGTCCATGCAAAACGAACTTTGTACTTTGCTATGAAGTTCTACCAGGAATGAGTTTTTATGCAAAAACTGTCTATTTCAACTTAATTCGTCCATCCAAAACGAACTTTGTACTTTGCTATGAAGTGCTACCAGGAATGAGTTTTTATGCAAAAACTGTCCATTTCAACTCAATTCGGACATCCAAAACGAACTTTGTACTTTGCTATGAAGTTCTACCAGGAATGAGTTTTTATGCAAAAACTGTCTATTTCAACTTAATTCGTCCATCCAAAACGAACTTTGTACTTTGCTATGGAGTTCCACCAGGAATGAGTTTTTATGCAAAAACTGTCTATTTCAACTTAATTCGTCCATCCAAAACGAACTTTGTACTTTGCTATGAAGTTCTACCAGGAATGAGTTTGTATGCAAAAACTGTCTATTTCAACTCAATTCGTCCATCCAAAACGAACTTTGTACTTTGCTATGAAGTTCCACCAGGAATGAGTTTTTAGGCAAAAACTGTCTATTTCAACTTAATTCGTCCATCCAAAACGAACTTTGTACTTTGCTATGGAGTTCCACCAGGAATGAGTTTTTATGCAAAAACTGTCTATTTCAACTTAATTCGTCCATCCAAAACGAACTTTGTACTTTGCTATGAAGTTCTACCAGGAATGAGTTTTTATGCAAAAACTGTCTATTTCAACTCAATTCGTCCATCCAAAACGAACTTTGTACTTTGCTATGAAGTTCTACCAGGAATGAGTTTTTATGCAAAAACTGTCTATTTCAACTTAATTCGTCCATCCAAAACGAACTTTGTACTTTGCTATGAAGTTCCACCAGGAATGAGTTTTTATGCAAAAACTGTCTATTTCAACTCAATTCGTCCATCCAAAACGAACTTTGTACTTTGCTATGAAGTGCTACCAGGAATGAGTTTTTATGCAAAAACTGTCTATTTCAACTCAATTCGTCCATCCAAAACGAACTTTGTACTTTGCTATGAAGTTCTACCAGGAATGAGTTTTTATGCAAAAACTGTCTATTTCAACTTAATTCGTCCATCCAAAACGAACTTTGTACTTTGCTATGAAGTTCCACCAGGAATGAGTTTTTATGCAAAAACTGTCTATTTCAACTCAATTCGTCCATCCAAAACGAACTTTGTACTTTGCTATGAAGTTCCACCAGGAATGAGTTTTTATGCAAAAACTGTCTATTTCAACTCAATTCGTCCATCCAAAACGAACTTTGTACTTTGCTATGAAGTTCCACCAGGAATGAGTTTTTATGCAAAAACTGTCTATTTCAACTTAATTCGTCCATCCAAAACGAACTTTGTACTTTGCTATGAAGTTCCACCAGGAATGAGTTTTTATGCAAAAACTGTCTATTTCAACTCAATTCGTCCATCCAAAACGAACTTTGTACTTTGCTATGAAGTTCCACCAGGAATGAGTTTTTATGCAAAAACTGTCTATTTCAACTTAATTCGTCCATCCAAAACGAACTTTGTACTTTGCTATGAAGTTCTACCAGGAATGAATTTTTAAGCAAAAACTGTCTATTTCATTTTAATTCGTCCATCCAAAACGAACTTTGTACTTTGCTATGAAGTTCTACCAGGAATGAGTTTTTATGCAAAAACTGTCTATTTCAACTTAATTCGTCCATCCAAAACGAACTTTGTACTTTGCTATGAAGTGCTACCAGGAATGAGTTTTTATGCAAAAACTGTCTATTTCAACTTAATTCGTCCATCCAAAACGAACTTTGTACTTTGCTATGAAGCTCTACCAGGAATGAGTTTTTAAGCAAAAACTGTCTATTTCAACTTAATTCGTCCATCCAAAACGAACTTTGTACTTTGCTATGAAGTTCTACCAGGAATGAGTTTTTATGCAAAAACTGTCTATTTCAACTTAATTCGTTCATCCAAAACGAACTTTGTACTTTGCTATGAAGTTCTACCAGGAATGAGTTTGTATGCAAAAACTGTCTATTTCAACTTAATTCGTCCATCCAAAACGAACTTTGTACTTTGCTATGAAGTTCTACCAGGAATGAGATTTTAAGCAAAAATTGTCTATTTCAACTTAATTCGTCCATGCAAAACGAACTTTGTACTTTGCTATGAAGTGCTACCAGGAATGAGTTTTTATGCAAAAACTGTCTATTTCAACTTAATTCGTTCATCCAAAACGAACTTTGTACTTTGCTATGAAGTTCTACCAGGAATGAGTTTGTATGCAAAAACTGTCTATTTCAACTTAATTCGTTCATCCAAAACGAACTTTGTACTTTGCTATGAAGTTCCACCAGGAATGAGATTTTAAGCAAAAATTGTCTATTTCAACTTAATTCGTTCATCCAAAACGAACTTTGTACTTTGCTATGAAGTGCTACCAGGAATGAGTTTTTATGCAAAAACTGTCTATTTCAACTCAATTCGTCCATCCAAAACGAACTTTGTACTTTGCTATGAAGTGCTACCAGGAATGAGATTTTAAGCAAAAATTGTCTATTTCAACTTAATTCGTCCATGCAAAACGAACTTTGTACTTTGCTATGAAGTTCTACCAGGAATGAGTTTTTATGCAAAAACTGTCTATTTCAACTTAATTCGTCCATCCAAAACGAACTTTGTACTTTGCTATGAAGTTCTACCAGGAATGAGTTTTTATGCAAAAACTGTCTATTTCAACTTAATTCGTTCATCCAAAACGAACTTTGTACTTTGCTATGAAGTTCTACCAGGAATGAGTTTTTATGCAAAAACTGTCTATTTCAACTTAATTCGTTCATCCAAAACGAACTTTGTACTTTGCTATGAAGTGCTACCAGGAATGAGTTTTTATGCAAAAACTGTCTATTTCAACTCAATTCGTCCATCCAAAACGAACTTTGTACTTTGCTATGAAGTGCTACCAGGAATGAGATTTTAAGCAAAAATTGTCTATTTCAACTTAATTCGTCCATGCAAAACGAACTTTGTACTTTGCTATGAAGTTCTACCAGGAATGAGTTTTTATGCAAAAACTGTCTATTTCAACTTAATTCGTCCATCCAAAACGAACTTTGTACTTTGCTATGAAGTTCTACCAGGAATGAGTTTTTATGCAAAAACTGTCTATTTCAACTTAATTCGTTCATCCAAAACGAACTTTGTACTTTGCTATGAAGTGCTACCAGGAATGAGTTTTTATGCAAAAACTGTCTATTTCAACTCAATTCGTCCATCCAAAACGAACTTTGTACTTTGCTATGAAGTGCTACCAGGAATGAGTTTTTATGCAAAAACTGTCTATTTCAACTTAATTCGTCCATCCAAAACGAACTTTGTACTTTGCTATGAAGTTCTACCAGGAATGAGTTTTTATGCAAAAACTGTCTATTTCAACTTAATTCGTTCATCCAAAACGAACTTTGTACTTTGCTATGAAGTTCTACCAGGAATGAGTTTTTATGCAAAAACTGTCTATTTCAACTTAATTCGTCCATCCAAAACGAACTTTGTACTTTGCTATGGAGTTCCACCAGGAATGAGTTTTTATGCAAAAACTGTCTATTTCAACTCAATTCGTCCATCCAAAACGAACTTTGTACTTTGCAATGAAGTTCTACCAGGAATGAGTTTTTAAGCAAAAACTGTCTATTTCAACTTAATTCGTCCATCAAAAACGAACTTTGTACTTTGCTATGAAGTGCTACCAGGAATGAGTTTTTATGCAAAAACTGTCTATTTCAACTTAATTCGTCCATCCAAAACGAACTTTGTACTTTGCTATGAAGTTCTACCTGGAATGAGTTTTTATGCAAAAACTGTCTATTTCAACTTCATTCGTCCATCCAAAACGAACTTTGTACTTTGCTATGAAGTTCCACCAGGAATGAGTTTGTATGCAAAAACTGTCTATTTCAACTTAATTCGTCCATCCAAAACGAACTTTGTACTTTGCTATGAAGTTCTACCAGGAATGAGTTTTTATGCAAAAACTGTCTATTTCAACTTAATTCGTCCATCCAAAACGAACGTTGTACTTTGCTATGAAGTTCTACCAGGAATGAGTTTTTATGCAAAAACTGTCTATTTTAACTCAATTCGTCCATCCAAAACGAACTTTGTACTTTGCTATGGAGTTCCACCAGGAATGAGTTTTTATGCAAAAACTGTCTATTTCAACTCAATTCGTCCATCCAAAACGAACTTTGTACTTTGCAATGAAGTGCTACCAGGAATGAGTTTTTATGCAAAAACTGTCTATTTCAACTTAATTCGTCCATCCAAAACGAACTTTGTACTTTGCTATGAAGTTCTACCAGGAATGAGTTTTTATGCAAAAACTGTCTATTTCAACTTAATTCGTCCATCCAAAACGAACGTTGTACTTTGCTATGAAGTTCTACCAGGAATGAGATTTTAAGCAAAAACTGTCTATTTCAACTTAATTCGTCCATGCAAAACGAACTTTGTACTTTGCTATGAAGTTCTACCAGGAATGAGTTTTTAAGCAAAAACTGTCTATTTCAACTTAATTCGTCCATCCAAAACGAACTTTGTACTTTGCTATGAAGTTCTACCAGGAATGAGTTTTTAAGCAAAAACTGTCTATTTCAACTTAATTCGTCCATCCAAAACGAACTTTGTACTTTGCTATGAAGTTCTACCAGGAATGAGTTTTTAAGCAAAAACTGTCTATTTCAACTTAATTCGTCCATCCAAAACGAACTTTGTACTTTGCTATGAAGTTCCACCAGGAATGCGTTTTTATGCAAAAACTGTCTATTTCAACTTAATTCGTCCATCCAAAACGAACTTTGTACTTTGCTATGAAGTTCCACCAGGAATGCGTTTTTATGCAAAAACTGTCTATTTCAACTCAATTCGTCCATCCAAAACGAACTTTGTACTTTGCAATGAAGTGCTACCAGGAATGAGTTTTTATGCAAAAACTGTCTATTTCAACTTAATTCGTCCATCCAAAACGAACGTTGTACTTTGCTATGAAGTTCTACCAGGAATGAGATTTTAAGCAAAAACTGTCTATTTCAACTTAATTCGTCCATGCAAAACGAACTTTGTACTTTGCTATGAAGTTCTACCAGGAATGAGTTTTTAAGCAAAAACTGTCTATTTCAACTTAATTCGTCCATCCAAAACGAACTTTGTACTTTGCTATGAAGTTCTACCAGGAATGAGTTTTTAAGCAAAAACTGTCTATTTCAACTCAATTCGTCCATCCAAAACGAACTTTGTACTTTGCTATGAAGTTCTACCAGGAATGAGTTTTTAAGCAAAAACTGTCTATTTCAACTTAATTCGTCCATCCAAAACGAACTTTGTACTTTGCTATGAAGTTCCACCAGGAATGCGTTTTTATGCAAAAACTGTCTATTTCAACTTAATTCGTCCATCCAAAACGAACTTTGTACTTTGCTATGAAGTTCCACCAGGAATGCGTTTTTATGCAAAAACTGTCTATTTCAACTCAATTCGTCCATCCAAAACGAACTTTGTACTTTGCAATGAAGTGCTACCAGGAATGAGTTTTTATGCAAAAACTGTCTATTTCAACTTAATTCGTCCATCCAAAACGAACTTTGTACTTTGCTATGAAGTTCTACCAGGAATGAGTTTTTAAGCAAAAACTGTCTATTTCAACTTAATTCGTCCATCCAAAACGAACTTTGTACTTTGCTATGAAGTTCTACCAGGAATGAGTTTTTAAGCAAAAACTGTCTATTTCAACTTAATTCGTCCATCCAAAACGAACTTTGTACTTTGCTATGAAGTTCCACCAGGAATGCGTTTTTATGCAAAAACTGTCTATTTCAACTTAATTCGTCCATCCAAAACGAACTTTGTACTTTGCAATGAAGTGCTACCAGGAATGAGTTTTTATGCAAAAACTGTCTATTTCAACTTAATTCGTCCATCCAAAACGAACTTTGTACTTTGCAATGAAGTGCTACCAGGAATGAGTTTTTATGCAAAAACTGTCTATTTCAACTCAATTCGTCCATCCAAAACGAACTTTGTACTTTGCTATGAAGTTCCACCAGGAATGCGTTTTTATGCAAAAACTGTCTATTTCAACTTAATTCGTCCATCCAAAACGAACTTTGTACTTTGCTATGAAGTTCCACCAGGAATGAGTTTTTATGCAAAAACTGTCTATTTCAACTCAATTCGTCCATCCAAAACGAACTTTGTACTTTGCTATGAAGTGCTACCAGGAATGAGTTTTTATGCAAAAACTGTCTATTTCAACTCAATTCGTCCATCCAAAACGAACTTTGTACTTTGCTATGAAGTTCCACCAGGAATGCGTTTTTATGCAAAAACTGTCTATTTCAACTCAATTCGTCCATCCAAAACGAACTTTGTACTTTGCTATGGAGTTCCACCAGGAATGCGTTTTTATGCAAAAACTGTCTATTTCAACTCAATTCGTCCATCCAAAACGAACTTTGTACTTTGCAATGAAGTGCTACCAGGAATGAGTTTTTATGCAAAAACTGTCTATTTCAACTCAATTCGTCCATCCAAAACGAACTTTGTACTTTGCTATGGAGTTCCACCAGGAATGCGTTTTTATGCAAAAACTGTCTATTTCAACTTAATTCGTCCATCCAAAACGAACTTTGTACTTTGCTATGAAGTTCCACCAGGAATGCGTTTTTATGCAAAAACTGTCTATTTCAACTCAATTCGTCCATCCAAAACGAACTTTGTACTTTGCTATGAAGTTCCACCAGGAATGCGTTTTTATGCAAAAACTGTCTATTTCAACTTAATTCGTCCATCCAAAACGAACTTTGTACTTTGCTATGAAGTTCCACCAGGAATGCGTTTTTATGCAAAAACTGTCTATTTCAACTCAATTCGTCCATCCAAAACGAACTTTGTACTTTGCTATGAAGTGCTACCAGGAATGAGTTTTTATGCAAAAACTGTCTATTTCAACTCAATTCGTCCATCCAAAACGAACTTTGTACTTTGCTATGAAGTTCCACCAGGAATGCGTTTTTATGCAAAAACTGTCTATTTCAACTCAATTCGTCCATCCAAAACGAACTTTGTACTTTGCTATGGAGTTCCACCAGGAATGCGTTTTTATGCAAAAACTGTCTATTTCAACTCAATTCGTCCATCCAAAACGAACTTTGTACTTTGCTATGAAGTGCTACCAGGAATGAGTTTTTATGCAAAAACTGTCTATTTCAACTCAATTCGTCCATCCAAAACGAACTTTGTACTTTGCTATGAAGTTCCACCAGGAATGCGTTTTTATGCAAAAACTGTCTATTTCAACTCAATTCGTCCATCCAAAACGAACTTTGTACTTTGCTATGGAGTTCCACCAGGAATGCGTTTTTATGCAAAAACTGTCTATTTCAACTCAATTCGTCCATCCAAAACGAACTTTGTACTTTGCAATGAAGTGCTACCAGGAATGAGTTTTTATGCAAAAACTGTCTATTTCAACTCAATTCGTCCATCCAAAACGAACTTTGTACTTTGCTATGGAGTTCCACCAGGAATGCGTTTTTATGCAAAAACTGTCTATTTCAACTCAATTCGTCCATCCAAAACGAACTTTGTACTTTGCAATGAAGTGCTACCAGGAATGAGTTTTTATGCAAAAACTGTCTATTTCAACTCAATTCGTCCATCCAAAACGAACTTTGTACTTTGCTATGAAGTTCCACCAGGAATGCGTTTTTATGCAAAAACTGTCTATTTCAACTTAATTCGTCCATCCAAAACGAACTTTGTACTTTGCTATGAAGTTCCACCAGGAATGCGTTTTTATGCAAAAACTGTCTATTTCAACTCAATTCGTCCATCCAAAACGAACTTTGTACTTTGCTATGAAGTGCTACCAGGAATGAGTTTTTATGCAAAAACTGTCTATTTCAACTCAATTCGTCCATCCAAAACGAACTTTGTACTTTGCTATGAAGTTCCACCAGGAATGCGTTTTTATGCAAAAACTGTCTATTTCAACTCAATTCGTCCATCCAAAACGAACTTTGTACTTTGCTATGGAGTTCCACCAGGAATGCGTTTTTATGCAAAAACTGTCTATTTCAACTCAATTCGTCCATCCAAAACGAACTTTGTACTTTGCAATGAAGTGCTACCAGGAATGAGTTTTTATGCAAAAACTGTCTATTTCAACTCAATTCGTCCATCCAAAACGAACTTTGTACTTTGCTATGAAGTGCTACCAGGAATGAGTTTTTATGCAAAAACTGTCTATTTCAACTCAATTCGTCCATCCAAAACGAACTTTGTACTTTGCTATGGAGTTCCACCAGGAATGCGTTTTTATGCAAAAACTGTCTATTTCAACTCAATTCGTCCATCCAAAACGAACTTTGTACTTTGCTATGAAGTGCTACCAGGAATGAGTTTTTATGCAAAAACTGTCTATTTCAACTCAATTCGTCCATCCAAAACGAACTTTGTACTTTGCTATGGAGTTCCACCAGGAATGCGTTTTTATGCAAAAACTGTCTATTTCAACTCAATTCGTCCATCCAAAACGAACTTTGTACTTTGCAATGAAGTGCTACCAGGAATGAGTTTTTATGCAAAAACTGTCTATTTCAACTCAATTCGTCCATCCAAAACGAACTTTGTACTTTGCTATGGAGTTCCACCAGGAATGCGTTTTTATGCAAAAACTGTCTATTTCAACTTAATTCGTCCATCCAAAACGAACTTTGTACTTTGCTATGAAGTTCCACCAGGAATGCGTTTTTATGCAAAAACTGTCTATTTCAACTCAATTCGTCCATCCAAAACGAACTTTGTACTTTGCAATGAAGTGCTACCAGGAATGAGTTTTTATGCAAAAACTGTCTATTTCAACTCAATTCGTCCATCCAAAACGAACTTTGTACTTTGCTATGGAGTTCCACCAGGAATGCGTTTTTATGCAAAAACTGTCTATTTCAACTCAATTCGTCCATCCAAAACGAACTTTGTACTTTGCAATGAAGTGCTACCAGGAATGAGTTTTTATGCAAAAACTGTCTATTTCAACTCAATTCGTCCATCCAAAACGAACTTTGTACTTTGCTATGAAGTTCCACCAGGAATGCGTTTTTATGCAAAAACTGTCTATTTCAACTTAATTCGTCCATCCAAAACGAACTTTGTACTTTGCTATGAAGTTCCACCAGGAATGCGTTTTTATGCAAAAACTGTCTATTTCAACTCAATTCGTCCATCCAAAACGAACTTTGTACTTTGCTATGAAGTGCTACCAGGAATGAGTTTTTAAGCAAAAACTGTCTATTTCAACTCAATTCGTCCATCCAAAACGAACTTTGTACTTTGCTATGAAGTTCCACCAGGAATGCGTTTTTATGCAAAAACTGTCTATTTCAACTCAATTCGTCCATCCAAAACGAACTTTGTACTTTGCTATGGAGTTCCACCAGGAATGCGTTTTTATGCAAAAACTGTCTATTTCAACTCAATTCGTCCATCCAAAACGAACTTTGTACTTTGCAATGAAGTGCTACCAGGAATGAGTTTTTATGCAAAAACTGTCTATTTCAACTCAATTCGTCCATCCAAAACGAACTTTGTACTTTGCTATGAAGTTCCACCAGGAATGCGTTTTTATGCAAAAACTGTCTATTTCAACTTAATTCGTCCATCCAAAACGAACTTTGTACTTTGCTATGAAGTTCCACCAGGAATGCGTTTTTATGCAAAAACTGTCTATTTCAACTCAATTCGTCCATCCAAAACGAACTTTGTACTTTGCAATGAAGTGCTACCAGGAATGAGTTTTTATGCAAAAACTGTCTATTTCAACTCAATTCGTCCATCCAAAACGAACTTTGTACTTTGCTATGAAGTGCTACCAGGAATGAGTTTTTATGCAAAAACTGTCTATTTCAACTCAATTCGTCCATCCAAAACGAACTTTGTACTTTGCTATGGAGTTCCACCAGGAATGCGTTTTTATGCAAAAACTGTCTATTTCAACTCAATTCGTCCATCCAAAACGAACTTTGTACTTTGCTATGAAGTGCTACCAGGAATGAGTTTTTATGCAAAAACTGTCTATTTCAACTCAATTCGTCCATCCAAAACGAACTTTGTACTTTGCTATGAAGTTCCACCAGGAATGCGTTTTTATGCAAAAACTGTCTATTTCAACTCAATTCGTCCATCCAAAACGAACTTTGTACTTTGCTATGAAGTGCTACCAGGAATGAGTTTTTATGCAAAAACTGTCTATTTCAACTCAATTCGTCCATCCAAAACGAACTTTGTACTTTGCTATGAAGTGCTACCAGGAATGAGTTTTTATGCAAAAACTGTCTATTTCAACTCAATTCGTCCATCCAAAACGAACTTTGTACTTTGCTATGAAGTTCTACCAGGAATGAGTTTTTATGCAAAAACTGTCTATTTCAACTTAATTCGTCCATGCAAAACTAACTTTGTACTTTGCTATGAAGTTCCACCAGGAATGAGTTTTTATGCAAAAACTGTCTATTTCAACTCAATTCGGACATCCAAAACGAACTTTGTACTTTGCTATGAAGTTCTACCAGGAATGAGTTTTTAAGCAAAAACTGTCTATTTCAACTTAATTCGTCCATCCAAAACGAACTTTGTACTTTGCTATGAAGTTCCACCAGGAATGAGTTTTTATGCAAAAACTGTCTATTTCAACTTAATTCGTCCATGCAAAACTAACTTTGTACTTTGCTATGAAGTGCTACCAGGAATGAGCTTTTATGCAAAAACTGTCTATTTCAACTCAATTCGTCCATCCAAAACGAACTTTGTACTTTGCTATGAAGTTCCACCAGGAATGCGTTTTTATGCAAAAACTGTCTATTTCAACTCAATTCGTCCATCCAAAACGAACTTTGTACTTTGCTATGAAGTTCCACCAGGAATGAGTTTTTATGCAAAAACTGTCTATTTCAACTTAATTCGTCCATGCAAAACTAACTTTGTACTTTGCTATGAAGTGCTACCAGGAATGAGTTTTTATGCAAAAACTGTCTATTTCAACTTAATTCGTCCATCCAAAACGAACTTTGTACTTTGCTATGAAGTTCCACCAGGAATGCGTTTTTATGCAAAAACTGTCTATTTCAACTCAATTCGTCCATCCAAAACGAACTTTGTACTTTGCTATGAAGTGCTACCAGGAATGAGTTTTTATGCAAAAACTGTCTATTTCAACTCAATTCGTCCATCCAAAACGAACTTTGTACTTTGCTATGGAGTTCCACCAGGAATGCGTTTTTATGCAAAAACTGTCTATTTCAACTCAATTCGTCCATCCAAAACGAACTTTGTACTTTGCTATGAAGTGCTACCAGGAATGAGTTTTTATGCAAAAACTGTCTATTTCAACTCAATTCGTCCATCCAAAACGAACTTTGTACTTTGCTATGAAGTTCCACCAGGAATGCGTTTTTATGCAAAAACTGTCTATTTCAACTCAATTCGTCCATCCAAAACGAACTTTGTACTTTGCTATGAAGTTCCACCAGGAATGCGTTTTTATGCAAAAACTGTCTATTTCAACTCAATTCGTCCATCCAAAACGAACTTTGTACTTTGCTATGAAGTTCTACCAGGAATGAGTTTTTATGCAAAAACTGTCTATTTCAACTTAATTCGTCCATGCAAAACGAACTTTGTACTTTGCTATGGAGTTCCACCAGGAATGAGTTTTTATGCAAAAACTGTCTATTTCAACTTAATTCGTCCATGCAAAACTAACTTTGTACTTTGCTATGAAGTGCTACCAGGAATGAGCTTTTATGCAAAAACTGTCTATTTCAACTCAATTCGTCCATCCAAAACGAACTTTGTACTTTGCTATGAAGTTCCACCAGGAATGCGTTTTTATGCAAAAACTGTCTATTTCAACTCAATTCGTCCATCCAAAACGAACTTTGTACTTTGCTATGAAGTTCCACCAGGAATGAGTTTTTATGCAAAAACTGTCTATTTCAACTTAATTCGTCCATCCAAAACGAACGTTGTACTTTGCTATGAAGTTCTACCAGGAATGAGATTTTAAGCAAAAACTGTCTATTTCAACTTAATTCGTCCATGCAAAACGAACTTTGTACTTTGCTATGAAGTTCTACCAGGAATGAGTTTTTAAGCAAAAACTGTCTATTTCAACTTAATTCGTCCATCCAAAACGAACTTTGTACTTTGCTATGAAGTTCTACCAGGAATGAGTTTTTAAGCAAAAACTGTCTATTTCAACTTAATTCGTTCATCCAAAACGAACTTTGTACTTTGCTATGAAGTTCCACCAGGAATGCGTTTTTATGCAAAAACTGTCTATTTCAACTCAATTCGTCCATCCAAAACGAACTTTGTACTTTGCAATGAAGTGCTACCAGGAATGAGCTTTTATGCAAAAACTGTCTATTTCAACTCAATTCGTCCATCCAAAACGAACTTTGTACTTTGCAATGAAGTGCTACCAGGAATGAGTTTTTATGCAAAAACTGTCTATTTCAACTTAATTCGTCCATCCAAAACGAACTTTGTACTTTGCTATGAAGTTCCACCAGGAATGCGTTTTTTATGCAAAAACTGTCTATTTCAACTCAATTCGTCCATCCAAAACGAACTTTGTACTTTGCTATGAAGTTCCACCAGGAATGAGTTTTTATGCAAAAACTGTCTATTTCAACTTAATTCGTCCATCCAAAACGAACGTTGTACTTTGCTATGAAGTGCTACCAGGAATGCGTTTTTATGCAAAAACTGTCTATTTCAACTCAATTCGTCCATCCAAAACGAACTTTGTACTTTGCTATGAAGTGCTACCAGGAATGAGTTTTTATGCAAAAACTGTCTATTTCAACTCAATTCGTCCATCCAAAACGAACTTTGTACTTTGCTATGAAGTTCCACCAGGAATGCGTTTTTATGCAAAAACTGTCTATTTCAACTTAATTCGTCCATCCAAAACGAACTTTGTACTTTGCTATGAAGTTCCACCAGGAATGAGTTTTTATGCAAAAACTGTCTATTTCAACTTAATTCGTCCATGCAAAACTAACTTTGTACTTTGCTATGAAGTGCTACCAGGAATGAGCTTTTATGCAAAAACTGTCTATTTCAACTCAATTCGTCCATCCAAAACGAACTTTGTACTTTGCAATGAAGTGCTACCAGGAATGAGTTTTTATGCAAAAACTGTCTATTTCAACTTAATTCGTCCATCCAAAACGAACTTTGTACTTTGCAATGAAGTGCTACCAGGAATGAGTTTTTATGCAAAAACTGTCTATTTCAACTCAATTCGTCCATCCAAAACGAACTTTGTACTTTGCTATGAAGTTCCACCAGGAATGCGTTTTTATGCAAAAACTGTCTATTTCAACTCAATTCGTCCATCCAAAACGAACTTTGTACTTTGCTATGGAGTTCCACCAGGAATGCGTTTTTATGCAAAAACTGTCTATTTCAACTCAATTCGTCCATCCAAAACGAACTTTGTACTTTGCAATGAAGTGCTACCAGGAATGAGTTTTTATGCAAAAACTGTCTATTTCAACTCAATTCGTCCATCCAAAACGAACTTTGTACTTTGCTATGGAGTTCCACCAGGAATGCGTTTTTATGCAAAAACTGTCTATTTCAACTTAATTCGTCCATCCAAAACGAACTTTGTACTTTGCTATGAAGTTCTACCAGGAATGAGTTTTTATGCAAAAACTGTCTATTTCAACTTAATTCGTCCATCCAAAACGAACGTTGTACTTTGCTATGAAGTTCTACCAGGAATGAGATTTTAAGCAAAAACTGTCTATTTCAACTTAATTCGTCCATGCAAAACGAACTTTGTACTTTGCTATGAAGTTCTACCAGGAATGAGTTTTTAAGCAAAAACTGTCTATTTCAACTTAATTCGTCCATCCAAAACGAACTTTGTACTTTGCTATGAAGTTCTACCAGGAATGAGTTTTTAAGCAAAAACTGTCTATTTCAACTTAATTCGTTCATCCAAAACGAACTTTGTACTTTGCTATGAAGTTCCACCAGGAATGCGTTTTTATGCAAAAACTGTCTATTTCAACTCAATTCGTCCATCCAAAACGAACTTTGTACTTTGCAATGAAGTGCTACCAGGAATGAGTTTTTATGCAAAAACTGTCTATTTCAACTTAATTCGTCCATCCAAAACGAACTTTGTACTTTGCTATGAAGTTCTACCAGGAATGAGTTTTTAAGCAAAAACTGTCTATTTCAACTTAATTCGTCCATCCAAAACGAACTTTGTACTTTGCTATGAAGTTCTACCAGGAATGAGTTTTTAAGCAAAAACTGTCTATTTCAACTTAATTCGTCCATCCAAAACGAACTTTGTACTTTGCTATGAAGTTCCACCAGGAATGCGTTTTTATGCAAAAACTGTCTATTTCAACTTAATTCGTCCATCCAAAACGAACTTTGTACTTTGCAATGAAGTGCTACCAGGAATGAGTTTTTATGCAAAAACTGTCTATTTCAACTTAATTCGTCCATCCAAAACGAACTTTGTACTTTGCAATGAAGTGCTACCAGGAATGAGTTTTTATGCAAAAACTGTCTATTTCAACTCAATTCGTCCATCCAAAACGAACTTTGTACTTTGCTATGAAGTTCCACCAGGAATGCGTTTTTATGCAAAAACTGTCTATTTCAACTTAATTCGTCCATCCAAAACGAACTTTGTACTTTGCTATGAAGTTCCACCAGGAATGCGTTTTTATGCAAAAACTGTCTATTTCAACTCAATTCGTCCATCCAAAACGAACTTTGTACTTTGCTATGAAGTGCTACCAGGAATGAGTTTTTATGCAAAAACTGTCTATTTCAACTCAATTCGTCCATCCAAAACGAACTTTGTACTTTGCTATGAAGTTCCACCAGGAATGCGTTTTTATGCAAAAACTGTCTATTTCAACTCAATTCGTCCATCCAAAACGAACTTTGTACTTTGCTATGGAGTTCCACCAGGAATGCGTTTTTATGCAAAAACTGTCTATTTCAACTCAATTCGTCCATCCAAAACGAACTTTGTACTTTGCAATGAAGTGCTACCAGGAATGAGTTTTTATGCAAAAACTGTCTATTTCAACTCAATTCGTCCATCCAAAACGAACTTTGTACTTTGCTATGGAGTTCCACCAGGAATGCGTTTTTATGCAAAAACTGTCTATTTCAACTTAATTCGTCCATCCAAAACGAACTTTGTACTTTGCTATGAAGTTCCACCAGGAATGCGTTTTTATGCAAAAACTGTCTATTTCAACTCAATTCGTCCATCCAAAACGAACTTTGTACTTTGCAATGAAGTGCTACCAGGAATGAGTTTTTATGCAAAAACTGTCTATTTCAACTCAATTCGTCCATCCAAAACGAACTTTGTACTTTGCTATGGAGTTCCACCAGGAATGCGTTTTTATGCAAAAACTGTCTATTTCAACTTAATTCGTCCATCCAAAACGAACTTTGTACTTTGCTATGAAGTTCCACCAGGAATGCGTTTTTATGCAAAAACTGTCTATTTCAACTCAATTCGTCCATCCAAAACGAACTTTGTACTTTGCAATGAAGTGCTACCAGGAATGAGTTTTTATGCAAAAACTGTCTATTTCAACTCAATTCGTCCATCCAAAACGAACTTTGTACTTTGCAATGAAGTGCTACCAGGAATGAGTTTTTATGCAAAAACTGTCTATTTCAACTCAATTCGTCCATCCAAAACGAACTTTGTACTTTGCTATGGAGTTCCACCAGGAATGCGTTTTTATGCAAAAACTGTCTATTTCAACTTAATTCGTCCATCCAAAACGAACTTTGTACTTTGCTATGAAGTTCCACCAGGAATGCGTTTTTATGCAAAAACTGTCTATTTCAACTCAATTCGTCCATCCAAAACGAACTTTGTACTTTGCAATGAAGTGCTACCAGGAATGAGTTTTTATGCAAAAACTGTCTATTTCAACTCAATTCGTCCATCCAAAACGAACTTTGTACTTTGCTATGAAGTTCCACCAGGAATGCGTTTTTATGCAAAAACTGTCTATTTCAACTTAATTCGTCCATCCAAAACGAACTTTGTACTTTGCTATGAAGTTCCACCAGGAATGCGTTTTTATGCAAAAACTGTCTATTTCAACTCAATTCGTCCATCCAAAACGAACTTTGTACTTTGCTATGAAGTGCTACCAGGAATGAGTTTTTATGCAAAAACTGTCTATTTCAACTCAATTCGTCCATCCAAAACGAACTTTGTACTTTGCTATGAAGTTCCACCAGGAATGCGTTTTTATGCAAAAACTGTCTATTTCAACTCAATTCGTCCATCCAAAACGAACTTTGTACTTTGCTATGGAGTTCCACCAGGAATGCGTTTTTATGCAAAAACTGTCTATTTCAACTCAATTCGTCCATCCAAAACGAACTTTGTACTTTGCAATGAAGTGCTACCAGGAATGAGTTTTTATGCAAAAACTGTCTATTTCAACTCAATTCGTCCATCCAAAACGAACTTTGTACTTTGCTATGAAGTTCCACCAGGAATGCGTTTTTATGCAAAAACTGTCTATTTCAACTTAATTCGTCCATCCAAAACGAACTTTGTACTTTGCTATGAAGTTCCACCAGGAATGCGTTTTTAAGCAAAAACTGTCTATTTCAACTCAATTCGTCCATCCAAAACGAACTTTGTACTTTGCAATGAAGTGCTACCAGGAATGAGTTTTTATGCAAAAACTGTCTATTTCAACTCAATTCGTCCATCCAAAACGAACTTTGTACTTTGCTATGAAGTGCTACTAGGAATGAGTTTTTATGCAAAAACTGTCTATTTCAACTCAATTCGTCCATCCAAAACGAACTTTGTACTTTGCTATGGAGTTCCACCAGGAATGCGTTTTTATGCAAAAACTGTCTATTTCAACTCAATTCGTCCATCCAAAACGAACTTTGTACTTTGCTATGAAGTGCTACCAGGAATGAGTTTTTATGCAAAAACTGTCTATTTCAACTCAATTCGTCCATCCAAAACGAACTTTGTACTTTGCTATGAAGTTCCACCAGGAATGCGTTTTTATGCAAAAACTGTCTATTTCAACTCAATTCGTCCATCCAAAACGAACTTTGTACTTTGCTATGAAGTGCTACCAGGAATGAGTTTTTATGCAAAAACTGTCTATTTCAACTCAATTCGTCCATCCAAAACGAACTTTGTACTTTGCTATGGAGTTCCACCAGGAATGAGTTTTTATGCAAAAACTGTCTATTTCAACTCAATTCGTCCATCCAAAACGAACTTTGTACTTTGCTATGAAGTTCTACCAGGAATGAGTTTTTATGCAAAAACTGTCTATTTCAACTTAATTCGTCCATGCAAAACTAACTTTGTACTTTGCTATGAAGTTCCACCAGGAATGAGTTTTTATGCAAAAACTGTCTATTTCAACTCAATTCGGACATCCAAAACGAACTTTGTACTTTGCTATGAAGTTCTACCAGGAATGAGTTTTTAAGCAAAAACTGTCTATTTCAACTTAATTCGTCCATCCAAAACGAACTTTGTACTTTGCTATGAAGTTCCACCAGGAATGAGTTTTTATGCAAAAACTGTCTATTTCAACTTAATTCGTCCATGCAAAACTAACTTTGTACTTTGCTATGAAGTGCTACCAGGAATGAGCTTTTATGCAAAAACTGTCTATTTCAACTCAATTCGTCCATCCAAAACGAACTTTGTACTTTGCTATGAAGTTCCACCAGGAATGCGTTTTTATGCAAAAACTGTCTATTTCAACTCAATTCGTCCATCCAAAACGAACTTTGTACTTTGCTATGAAGTTCCACCAGGAATGAGTTTTTATGCAAAAACTGTCTATTTCAACTTAATTCGTCCATGCAAAACTAACTTTGTACTTTGCTATGAAGTGCTACCAGGAATGAGTTTTTATGCAAAAACTGTCTATTTCAACTCAATTCGTCCATCCAAAACGAACTTTGTACTTTGCTATGAAGTGCTACCAGGAATGAGTTTTTATGCAAAAACTGTCTATTTCAACTCAATTCGTCCATCCAAAACGAACTTTGTACTTTGCTATGAAGTTCCACCAGGAATGCGTTTTTATGCAAAAACTGTCTATTTCAACTCAATTCGTCCATCCAAAACGAACTTTGTACTTTGCTATGAAGTTCCACCAGGAATGCGTTTTTATGCAAAAACTGTCTATTTCAACTCAATTCGTCCATCCAAAACGAACTTTGTACTTTGCTATGAAGTGCTACCAGGAATGAGTTTTTATGCAAAAACTGTCTATTTCAACTCAATTCGGACATCCAAAACGAACTTTGAACTTTGCTATGAAGTTCTACCAGGAATGAGTTTTTAAGCAAAAACTGTCTATTTCAACTTAATTCGTCCATCCAAAACGAACTTTGTACTTTGCTATGAAGTTCCACCAGGAATGAGTTTTTATGCAAAAACTGTCTATTTCAACTCAATTCGGACATCCAAAACGAACTTTGAACTTTGCTATGAAGTTCTACCAGGAATGAGTTTTTAAGCAAAAACTGTCTATTTCAACTTAATTCGTCCATCCAAAACGAACTTTGTACTTTGCTATGAAGTTCCACCAGGAATGAGTTTTTATGCAAAAACTGTCTATTTCAACTTAATTCGTCCATGCAAAACTAACTTTGTACTTTGCTATGAAGTGCTACCAGGAATGAGCTTTTATGCAAAAACTGTCTATTTCAACTCAATTCGTCCATCCAAAACGAACTTTGTACTTTGCTATGAAGTTCCACCAGGAATGCGTTTTTATGCAAAAACTGTCTATTTCAACTCAATTCGTCCATCCAAAACGAACTTTGTACTTTGCTATGAAGTTCCACCAGGAATGAGTTTTTAAGCAAAAACTGTCTATTTCAACTTAATTCGTCCATCCAAAACGAACTTTGTACTTTGCTATGAAGTTCCACCAGGAATGAGTTTTTATGCAAAAACTGTCTATTTCAACTCAATTCGTCCATCCAAAACGAACTTTGTACTTTGCTATGAAGTGCTACCAGGAATGAGTTTTTATGCAAAAACTGTCTATTTCAACTCAATTCGTCCATCCAAAACGAACTTTGTACTTTGCTATGAAGTTCCACCAGGAATGCGTTTTTATGCAAAAACTGTCTATTTCAACTCAATTCGTCCATCCAAAACGAACTTTGTACTTTGCTATGAAGTGCTACCAGGAATGAGCTTTTATGCAAAAACTGTCTATTTCAACTCAATTCGTCCATCCAAAACGAACTTTGTACTTTGCTATGGAGTTCCACCAGGAATGAGTTTTTATGCAAAAACTGTCTATTTCAACTCAATTCGTCCATCCAAAACGAACTTTGTACTTTGCTATGAAGTTCTACCAGGAATGAGTTTTTATGCAAAAACTGTCTATTTCAACTTAATTCGTCCATGCAAAACTAACTTTGTACTTTGCTATGAAGTTCCACCAGGAATGAGTTTTTATGCAAAAACTGTCTATTTCAACTCAATTCGGACATCCAAAACGAACTTTGTACTTTGCTATGAAGTTCTACCAGGAATGAGTTTTTAAGCAAAAACTGTCTATTTCAACTTAATTCGTCCATCCAAAACGAACTTTGTACTTTGCTATGAAGTTCCACCAGGAATGAGTTTTTATGCAAAAACTGTCTATTTCAACTTAATTCGTCCATGCAAAACTAACTTTGTACTTTGCTATGAAGTGCTACCAGGAATGAGCTTTTATGCAAAAACTGTCTATTTCAACTCAATTCGTCCATCCAAAACGAACTTTGTACTTTGCTATGAAGTTCCACCAGGAATGCGTTTTTATGCAAAAACTGTCTATTTCAACTCAATTCGTCCATCCAAAACGAACTTTGTACTTTGCTATGAAGTTCCACCAGGAATGAGTTTTTATGCAAAAACTGTCTATTTCAACTCAATTCGTCCATCCAAAACGAACTTTGTACTTTGCTATGAAGTGCTACCAGGAATGAGTTTTTATGCAAAAACTGTCTATTTCAACTCAATTCGTCCATCCAAAACGAACTTTGTACTTTGCTATGGAGTTCCACCAGGAATGCGTTTTTATGCAAAAACTGTCTATTTCAACTCAATTCGTCCATCCAAAACGAACTTTGTACTTTGCTATGAAGTGCTACCAGGAATGAGTTTTTATGCAAAAACTGTCTATTTCAACTCAATTCGTCCATCCAAAACGAACTTTGTACTTTGCTATGAAGTTCCACCAGGAATGCGTTTTTATGCAAAAACTGTCTATTTCAACTCAATTCGTCCATCCAAAACGAACTTTGTACTTTGCTATGAAGTTCCACCAGGAATGCGTTTTTATGCAAAAACTGTCTATTTCAACTCAATTCGTCCATCCAAAACGAACTTTGTACTTTGCTATGAAGTGCTACCAGGAATGAGTTTTTATGCAAAAACTGTCTATTTCAACTCAATTCGGACATCCAAAACGAACTTTGAACTTTGCTATGAAGTTCTACCAGGAATGAGTTTTTAAGCAAAAACTGTCTATTTCAACTTAATTCGTCCATCCAAAACGAACTTTGTACTTTGCTATGAAGTTCCACCAGGAATGAGTTTTTATGCAAAAACTGTCTATTTCAACTAACTTTGTCCATCCAAAACGAACTTTGTACTTTGCTATGGAGTTCCACCAGGAATGCGTTTTTATGCAAAAACTGTCTATTTCAACTCAATTCGTCCATCCAAAACGAACTTTGTACTTTGCTATGAAGTGCTACCAGGAATGAGTTTTTATGCAAAAACTGTCTATTTCAACTCAATTCGTCCATCCAAAACGAACTTTGTACTTTGCTATGAAGTTCCACCAGGAATGCGTTTTTATGCAAAAACTGTCTATTTCAACTCAATTCGTCCATCCAAAACGAACTTTGTACTTTGCTATGAAGTTCCACCAGGAATGCGTTTTTATGCAAAAACTGTCTATTTCAACTCAATTCGTCCATCCAAAACGAACTTTGAACTTTGCTATGAAGTTCTACCAGGAATGAGTTTTTAAGCAAAAACTGTCTATTTCAACTTAATTCGTCCATCCAAAACGAACTTTGTACTTTGCTATGAAGTTCTACCAGGAATGAGCTTTTATGCAAAAACTGTCTATTTCAACTCAATTCGTCCATCCAAAACGAACTTTGTACTTTGCTATGAAGTTCCACCAGGAATGCGTTTTTATGCAAAAACTGTCTATTTCAACTCAATTCGTCCATCCAAAACGAACTTTGTACTTTGCTATGAAGTTCCACCAGGAATGAGTTTTTAAGCAAAAACTGTCTATTTCAACTTAATTCGTCCATCCAAAACGAACTTTGTACTTTGCTATGAAGTTCCACCAGGAATGAGTTTTTATGCAAAAACTGTCTATTTCAACTCAATTCGTCCATCCAAAACGAACTTTGTACTTTGCTATGAAGTGCTACCAGGAATGAGTTTTTATGCAAAAACTGTCTATTTCAACTCAATTCGGACATCCAAAACGAACTTTGAACTTTGCTATGAAGTTCTACCAGGAATGAGTTTTTAAGCAAAAACTGTCTATTTCAACTTAATTCGTCCATCCAAAACGAACTTTGTACTTTGCTATGAAGTTCCACCAGGAATGAGTTTTTATGCAAAAACTGTCTATTTCAACTCAATTCGTCCATCCAAAACGAACTTTGTACTTTGCTATGAAGTGCTACCAGGAATGAGTTTTTATGCAAAAACTGTCTATTTCAACTCAATTCGGACATCCAAAACGAACTTTGAACTTTGCTATGAAGTTCTACCAGGAATGAGCTTTTATGCAAAAACTGTCTATTTCAACTCAATTCGTCCATCCAAAACGAACTTTGTACTTTGCTATGAAGTTCCACCAGGAATGCGTTTTTATGCAAAAACTGTCTATTTCAACTCAATTCGTCCATCCAAAACGAACTTTGTACTTTGCTATGAAGTTCCACCAGGAATGAGTTTTTAAGCAAAAACTGTCTATTTCAACTTAATTCGTCCATCCAAAACGAACTTTGTACTTTGCTATGAAGTTCCACCAGGAATGAGTTTTTATGCAAAAACTGTCTATTTCAACTTAATTCGTCCATGCAAAACTAACTTTGTACTTTGCTATGAAGTGCTACCAGGAATGAGTTTTTATGCAAAAACTGTCTATTTCAACTCAATTCGTCCATCCAAAACGAACTTTGTACTTTGCTATGGAGTTCCACCAGGAATGCGTTTTTATGCAAAAACTGTCTATTTCAACTCAATTCGTCCATCCAAAACGAACTTTGTACTTTGCTATGAAGTTCCACCAGGAATGCGTTTTTATGCAAAAACTGTCTATTTCAACTCAATTCGTCCATCCAAAACGAACTTTGTACTTTGCTATGAAGTGCTACCAGGAATGAGTTTTTATGCAAAAACTGTCTATTTCAACTCAATTCGTCCATCCAAAACGAACTTTGTACTTTGCTATGGAGTTCTACCAGGAATGCGTTTTTATGCAAAAACTGTCTATTTCAACTCAATTCGTCCATCCAAAACGAACTTTGTACTTTGCTATGAAGTTCCACCAGGAATGCGTTTTTATGCAAAAACTGTCTATTTCAACTCAATTCGTCCATCCAAAACGAACTTTGTACTTTGCTATGAAGTTCCACCAGGAATGAGTTTTTATGCAAAAACTGTCTATTTCAACTTAATTCGTCCATCCAAAACGAACTTTGTACTTTGCTATGAAGTTCCACCAGGAATGAGTTTTTATGCAAAAACTGTCTATTTCAACTCAATTCGTCCATCCAAAACGAACTTTGTACTTTGCTATGAAGTTCCATAAGGAATGAGTTTTTATGCAAAAACTGTCTATTTCAACTTAATTCGTCCATCCAAAACGAACTTTGTACTTTGCTATGAAGTTCTATCAGGAATGAGTTTTTATGCAAAAAATGTCTATTTCAACTTAATTCGTCCATCCAAAACGAACTTTGTACTTTGCTATGAGTTCTACCAGGAATGAGTTTTTATGCAAAAACTGTCTATTTCAACTTAATTCGTCCATCCAAAACGAACTTTGTACTTTGCTATGGAGTTCCACCAGGAATGAGTTTTTATGCAAAAACTGTCTATTTCAACTTAATTCGTCCATCCAAAACGAACTTTGTACTTTGCAATGAAGTGCTACCAGGAATGAGTTTTTATGCAAAAACTGTCTATTTCAACTCAATTCGTCCATCCAAAACGAACTTTGTACTTTGCTATGAAGTTCCACCAGGAATGCGTTTTTATGCAAAAACTGTCTATTTCAACTCAATTCGTCCATCCAAAACGAACTTTGTACTTTGCTATGAAGTGCTACCAGGAATGAGTTTTTATGCAAAAACTGTCTATTTCAACTTAATTCGTCCATCCAAAACGAACTTTGTACTTTGCTATGAGTTCTACCAGGAATGAGTTTTTATGCAAAAACTGTCTATTTCAACTTAATTCGTCCATCCAAAACGAACTTTGTACTTTGCTATGGAGTTCCACCAGGAATGAGTTTTTATGCAAAAACTGTCTATTTCAACTCAATTCGTCCATCCAAAACGAACTTTGTACTTTGCTATGAAGTGCTACCAGGAATGAGTTTTTATGCAAAAACTGTCTATTTCAACTCAATTCGTCCATCCAAAACGAACTTTGTACTTTGCTATGGAGTTCCACCAGGAATGCGTTTTTATGCAAAAACTGTCTATTTCAACTCAATTCGTCCATCCAAAACGAACTTTGTACTTTGCTATGAAGTGCTACCAGGAATGAGTTTTTATGCAAAAACTGTCTATTTCAACTCAATTCGGACATCCAAAACGAACTTTGTACTTTGCTATGAAGTTCTACCAGGAATGAGTTTTTAAGCAAAAACTGTCTATTTCAACTTAATTCGTCCATCCAAAACGAACTTTGTACTTTGCTATGAAGTTCCACCAGGAATGAGTTTTTATGCAAAAACTGTCTATTTCAACTTAATTCGTCCATGCAAAACGAACTTTGTACTTTGCTATGAAGTTCCACCAGGAATGAGTTTTTATGCAAAAACTGTCTATTTCAACTTAATTCGTCCATGCAAAACGAACTTTGTACTTTGCTATGAAGTTCCACCAGGAATGAGTTTTTATGCAAAAACTGTCTATTTCAACTTAATTCGTCCATCCAAAACGAACTTTGTACTTTGCTATGAAGTTCCACCAGGAATGAGTTTTTATGCAAAAACTGTCTATTTCAACTCAATTCGTCCATCCAAAACGAACTTTGTACTTTGCTATGAAGTTCTACCAGGAATGAGTTTTTATGCAAAAACTGTCTATTTCAACTTAATTCGTCCATCCAAAACGAACTTTGTACTTTGCTATGAAGTTCTACCAGGAATGAGTTTGTATGCAAAAACTGTCTATTTCAACTTAATTCGTCCATCCAAAACGAACTTTGTACTTTGCTATGAAGTTCCACCAGGAATGAGTTTTTATGCAAAAACTTTCTATTTCAACTCAATTCGGACATCCAAAACGAACTTTGTACTTTGCTATGAAGTTCTACCAGGAATGAGTTTTTAAGCAAAAACTGTCTATTTCAACTTAATTCGTCCATCCAAAACGAACTTTGTACTTTGCTATGAAGTTCTACCAGGAATGAGTTTTTATGCAAAAATTGTCTATTTCAACTTAATTCGTCCATTCAAAACGAACTTTGTACTTTGCTATGAAGTGCTACCAGGAATGAGTTTTTATGCAAAAACTGTCTATTTCAACTTAATTCGTCCATCAAAAACGAACTTTGTACTTTGCTATGAAGTTCCACCAGGAATGAGTTTTTATGCAAAAACTGTCTATTTCAACTCAATTCGGACATCCAAAACGAACTTTGTACTTTGCTATGAAGTTCCACCAGGAATGAGTTTTTATGCAAAAACTGTCTATTTCAACTCAATTCGGACATCCAAAACGAACTTTGTACTTTGCTATGAAGTTCTACCAGGAATGAGTTTTTAAGCAAAAACTGTCTATTTCAACTTAATTCGTCCATCCAAAACGAACTTTGTACTTTGCTATGAAGTTCTACCAGGAATGAGTTTTTATGCAAAAATTGTCTATTTCAACTTAATTCGTCCATTCAAAACGAACATTGTACTTTGCTATGAAGTGCTACCAGGAATGAGTTTTTATGCAAAAACTGTCTATTTCAACTTAATTCGTCCATCCAAAACGAACTTTGTACTTTGCTATGAAGTTCCACCAGGAATGAGTTTTCATGCAAAACCTGTCTATTTCAACTTAATTCGTCCATGCAAAACTAACTTTGTACTTTGCTATGAAGTTCTACCAGGAATGAGTTTTTATGCAAAAATTGTCTATTTCAACTTAATTCGTCCATCCAAAACGAACTTTGTACTTTGCTATGAAGTTCCACCAGGAATGAGTTTTTATGCAAAAACTGTCTATTTCAACTTAATTCGTCCATCCAAAACGAACTTTGTACTTTGCTATGAAGTGCTACCAGGAATGAGTTTTTATGCAAAAACTGTCCATTTCAACTCAATTCGGACATCCAAAACGAACTTTGTACTTTGCTATGAAGTTCTACCAGGAATGAGTTTTTATGCAAAAATTGTCTATTTCAACTTAATTCGTCCATCCAAAACGAACTTTGTACTTTGCTATGAAGTTCTACCAGGAATGAGTTTTTATGCAAAAACTGTCTATTTCAACTTAATTCGTCCATTCAAAACGAACTTTGTACTTTGCTATGAAGTTCTACCAGGAATGAGTTTTTAAGCAAAAACTGTCTATTTCAACTTAATTCGTCCATCCAAAACGAACTTTGTACTTTGCTATGAAGTGCTACCAGGAATGAGTTTTTATGCAAAAACTGTCCATTTCAACTCAATTCGGACATCCAAAACGAACTTTGTACTTTGCTATGAAGTTCTACCAGGAATGAGTTTTTATGCAAAAACTGTCTATTTCAACTTAATTCGTCCATCCAAAACGAACTTTGTACTTTGCTATGAAGTTCCACCAGGAATGAGTTTTTATGCAAAAACTGTCTATTTCAACTTAATTCGTCCATCCAAAACGAACTTTGTACTTTGCTATGGAGTTCCACCAGGAATGCGTTTTTATGCAAAAACTGTCTATTTCAACTTAATTCGTCCATCCAAAACGAACTTTGTACTTTGCTATGAAGTTCTACCAGGAATGAGTTTGTATGCAAAAACTGTCTATTTCAACTCAATTCGTCCATCCAAAACGAACTTTGTACTTTGCTATGAAGTTCCACCAGGAATGAGTTTTTATGCAAAAACTGTCTATTTCAACTTAATTCGTCCATCCAAAACGAACTTTGTACTTTGCAATGAAGTGCTACCAGGAATGAGTTTTTATGCAAAAACTGTCTATTTCAACTCAATTCGTCCATCCAAAACGAACTTTGTACTTTGCTATGAAGTTCTGCCAGGAATGAGTTTTTAAGCAAAAATTGTCTATTTCAACTTAATTCGTCCATGCAAAACTAACTTTGTACTTTGCTATGACGTTCTACCAGGAATGAGTTTTCATGCAAAAACTGTCTATTTCAACTTAATTCGTCCATGCAAAACTAACTTTGAACTTTGCTATGAAGTTCTACAAGGAATGAGTTTTCATGCAAAAACTGTCTATTTCAACTTAATTCGTCCATGCAAAACTAACTTTGAACTTTGCTATGAAGTTCTACAAGGAATGAGTTTTTATGCAAAAACTGTCTATTTCAACTTAATTCGTCCATCCAAAACGAACTTTGTACTTTGCTATGAAGTTCTACAAGGAATGAGTTTTTATGCAAAAACTGTCTATTTCAACTTAATTCGTCCATGCAAAACTAACTTTGTACTTTGCTATGAAGTTAAACCAGGAATGAGTTTTTATGCAAAAACTGTCTATTTCAACTCAATTCGTCCATCCAAAACGAACTTTGTACTTTGCTATGAAGTGCCACCAGGAATGAGTTTTTATGCAAAAACTGTCTATTTCAACTCAATTCGTCCATCCAAAACGAACTTTGTACTTTGCTATGAAGTTCTACAAGGAATGAGTTTTTATGCAAAAACTGTCTATTTCAACTTAATTCGTCCATCCAAAACGAACTTTGTACTTTGCTATGAAGTTCTACAAGGAATGAGTTTTTATGCAAAAACTGTCTATTTCAACTTAATTCGTCCATCCAAAACGAACTTTGTACTTTGCTATGAAGTGCCACCAGGAATGAGTTTTTATGCAAAAACTGTCTATTTCAACTTAATTCGTCCATGCAAAACTAACTTTGTACTTTGCTATGAAGTTAAACCAGGAATGAGTTTTTATGCAAAAACTGTCTATTTCAACTTAATTCGTCCATGCAAAACTAACTTTGTACTTTGCTATGCAGTTCTACCAGGAATGAGTTTTCATGCAAAAACTGTCTATTTCAACTTAATTCGTCCATGCAAAACTAACTTTGAACTTTGCTATGAAGTTCTACAAGGAATGAGTTTTTATGCAAAAACTGTCTATTTCAACTTAATTCGTCCATCCAAAACGAACTTTGTACTTTGCTATGAAGTTCTACCAGGAATGATTTTTATGCAAAAACTGTCTATTTCAACTTAATTCGTCCATCCAAAACGAACTTTGTACTTTGCTATGAAGTTCTACAAGGAATGAGTTTTTATGCAAAAACTGTCTATTTCAACTCAATTCGTCCATCCAAAACGAACTTTGTACTTTGCTATGAAGTTCTACAAGGAATGAGTTTTTATGCAAAAACTGTCTATTTCAACTTAATTCGTCCATCCAAAACGAACTTTGTACTTTGCTATGAAGTTCTACCAGGAATGAGTTTTTATGCAAAAACTGTCTATTTCAACTTAATTCGTCCATCCAAAACGAACTTTGTACTTTGCTATGAAGTTCTACCAGGAATGATTTTTATGCAAAAACTGTCTATTTCAACTTAATTCGTCCATGCAAAACTAACTTTGTACTTTGCTATGAAGTTCCACCAGGAATGAGTTTGCATGCAAAAACTGTCTATTTCAACTTAATTCGTCCATCCAAAACTAACTTTGTACTTTGTTATGAAGTGCTACCAGGAATGAGTTTTTATGCAAAAACTGTCTATTTCAACTTAATTCGTCCATCCAAAACGAACTTTGTACTTTGCAATGAAGTGCTACCAGGAATGAGTTTTTATGCAAAAACTGTCTATTTCAACTTAATTCGTCCATCCAAAACGAACTTTGTACTTTGCTATGGAGTTCCACCAGGAATGAGTTTGTATGCAAAAACTGTCTATTTCAACTTAATTCGTCCATGCAAAACTAACTTTGTACTTTGCTATGACGTTCTACCAGGAATGAGTTTTCATGCAAAAACTGTCTATTTCAACTTAATTCGTCCATGCAAAACGAACTTTGTACTTTGCTATGAAGTTCCACCAGGAATGAGTTTTCATGCAAAAACTGTCTATTTCAACTTAATTCGTCCATGCAAAACTAACTTTGTACTTTGCTATGAAGTGCTACCAGGAATGAGTTTTTATGCAAAAACTGTCTATTTCAACTTAATTCGTCCATCCAAAACGAACTTTGTACTTTGCTATGAAGTTCTACCAGGAATGAGTTTTTATGCAAAAACTGTCTATTTCAACTTAATTCGTCCATCCAAAACGAACTTTGTACTTTGCTATGAAGTTCTACCAGGAATGAGTTTGCATGCAAAAACTGTCTATTTCAACTTAATTCGTCCATGCAAAACTAACTTTGTACTTTGCTATGCAGTTCTACCAGGAATGAGTTTGCATGCAAAAACTGTCTATTTCAACTTAATTCGTCCATGCAAAACTAACTTTGTACTTTGCTATGACGTTCTACCAGGAATGAGTTTGCATGCAAAAACTGTCTATTTCAACTTAATTCGTCCATCCAAAACGAACTTTGTACTTTGCTATGGAGTTCCACCAGGAATGAGTTTTCATGCAAAAACTGTCTATTTCAACTTAATTCGTCCATCCAAAACGAACTTTGTACTTTGCTATGAAGTTCTACCAGGAATGAGTTTGCATGCAAAAACTGTCTATTTCAACTTAATTCGTCCATGCAAAACTAACTTTGTACTTTGCTATGCAGTTCTACCAGGAATGAGTTTGCATGCAAAAACTGTCTATTTCAACTTAATTCGTCCATGCAAAACTAACTTTGTACTTTGCTATGAAGTGCTACCAGGAATGAGTTTTTATGCAAAAACTGTCTATTTCAACTTAATTCGTCCATCCAAAACGAACTTTGTACTTTGCTATGAAGTTCTACCAGGAATGAGTTTTTATGCAAAAACTGTCTATTTCAACTTAATTCGTCCATCCAAAACGAACTTTGTACTTTGCTATGAAGTTCTACCAGGAATGAGTTTGCATGCAAAAACTGTCTATTTCAACTTAATTCGTCAATGCAAAACTAACTTTGTACTTTGCTATGAAGTTCTACCAGGAATGAGTTTTCATGCAAAAACTGTCTACTTTAACTTAATTCGTTTATGCAAAACTAACTTTGTACTTTGCTACGAAGTTCTACCAGGAATGAGTTTTTATGCAAAAACTGTCTATTTCAACTTAATTCGTCCATCCGATACGAACTTTGTACTTTGCTATGAAGTTCTACCAGGAATGAGTTTTTATGCAAAAACTGTCTATTTCAACTTAATTCGTCCATCCAAAACGAACTTTGTACTTTGCTATGGAGTTCCACCAGGAATGAGTTTTTATGCAAAAACTGTCTATTTCAACTTAATTCGTCCATCCAAAACGAACTTTGTACTTTGCTATGAAGTGCTACCAGGAATGAGTTTTTATGCAAAAACTGTCTATTTCAACTTAATTCGTCCATGCAAAACGAACTTTGTACTTTGCTATGGAGTTCCACCAGGAATGAGTTTTTATGCAAAAACTGTCTATTTCAACTTAATTCGTCCATGCAAAACGAACTTTGTACTTTGCTATGAAGTGCTACCAGGAATGAGTTTTTATGCAAAAACTGTCTATTTCAACTTAATTCGTCCATGCAAAACGAACTTTGTACTTTGCTATGAAGTTCTACCAGGAATGAGTTTGTATGCAAAAACTGTCTATTTCAACTTAATTCGTCCATCCAAAACGAACTTTGTACTTTGCTATGAAGTTCTACCAGGAATGAGTTTTTATGCAAAAACTGTCTATTTCAACTTAATTCGTCCATCCGATACGAACTTTGTACTTTGCAATTAGGTGCTACCAGCAATGAGTTTTTATGCAAAAACTGTCTATTTCAACTTAATTCGTCCATGCAAAACGAACTTTGTACTTTGCTATGGAGTTCCACCAGGAATGAGTTTTTATGCAAAAACTGTCTATTTCAACTTAATTCGTCCATGCAAAACGAACTTTGTACTTTGCTATGAAGTTCTACCAGGAATGAGTTTTTATGCAAAAACTGTCTATTTCAACTTAATTCGTCCATCCAAAACGAACTTTGTACTTTGCTATGGAGTTCCACCAGGAATGAGTTTTTATGCAAAAACTGTCTATTTCAACTTAATTCGTCCATCCAAAACGAACTTTGTACTTTGCTATGAAGTTCTACCAGGAATGAGTTTTTATGCAAAAACTGTCTATTTCAACTTAATTCGTCCATCCGATACGAACTTTGTACTTTGCAATGAGGTGCTACCAGGAATGAGTTTTTATGCAAAAACTGTCTATTTCAACTTAATTCGTCCATCCAAAACGAACTTTGTACTTTGCTATGGAGTTCCACCAGGAATGAGTTTTTATGCAAAAACTGTCTATTTCAACTTAATTCGTCCATGCAAAACGAACTTTGTACTTTGCTATGAAGTGCTACCAGGAATGACTTTTTATGCAATAACTGTCTATTTCAACTTAATTCGTCCATGCAAAACGAACTTTGTACTTTGCTATGAAGTGCTACCAGGAATGAGTTTTTATGCAAAAACTGTCTATTTCAACTTAATTCGTCCATCCAAAACGAACTTTGTACTTTGCTATGAAGTGCTACCAGGAATGAGTTTTTATGCAAAAACTGTCTATTTCAACTTAATTCGTCCATGCAAAACGAACTTTGTACTTTGCTATGAAGTTCTACCAGGAATGAGTTTTTATGCAAAAACTGTCTATTTCAACTTAATTCGTCCATCCAAAACGAACTTTGTACTTTGCTATGGAGTTCCACCAGGAATGAGTTTTTATGCAAAAACTGTCTATTTCAACTTAATTCGTCCATCCAAAACGAACTTTGTACTTTGCTATGAAGTTCTACCAGGAATGAGTTTTTATGCAAAAACTGTCTATTTTAACTCAATTCGTCCATCCAAAACGAACTTTGTACTTTGCTATGAAGTGCTACCAGGAATGAGTTTTTATGCAAAAACTGTCTATTTCAACTTAATTCGTCCATGCAAAACGAACTTTGTACTTTGCTATGAAGTTCTACCAGGAATGAGTTTTTATGCAAAAACTGTCTATTTCAACTTAATTCGTCCATCCAAAACGAACTTTGTACTTTGCTATGGAGTTCCACCAGGAATGAGTTTTTATGCAAAAACTGTCTATTTCAACTTAATTCGTCCATCCAAAACGAACTTTGTACTTTGCTATGAAGTTCCACCAGGAATGAGTTTTTATGCAAAAACTGTCTATTTTAACTCAATTCGTCCATCCAAAACGAACTTTGTACTTTGCTATGAAGTTCTACCAGGAATGAGTTTTTATGCAAAAACTGTCTATTTCAACTTAATTCGTCCATCCAAAACGAACTTTGTACTTTGCAATGAGGTGCTACCAGGAATGAGTTTTAATGCAAAAACTGTCTATTTCAACTTAATTCGTCCATGCAAAACGAACTTTGTACTTTGCTATGAAGTTCTACCAGGAATGAGTTTTTATGCAAAACCTGTCTATTTCAACTTAATTCGTCCATCCAAAACGAACTTTGTACTTTGCTATGAAGTGCTACCAGGAATGAGTTTTTATGCAAAAACTGTCTATTTCAACTTAATTCGTCCATCCAAAACGAACTTTGTACTTTGCTATGGAGTTCCACCAGGAATGAGTTTTTATGCAAAAACTGTCTATTTCAACTCAATTCGTCCATCCAAAACGAACTTTGTACTTTGCTATGAAGTTCTGCCAGGAATGAGTTTTTATGCAAAAACTGTCTATTTCAACTTAATTCGTCCATCCAAAACGAACTTTGTACTTTGCTATGGAGTTCCACCAGGAATGCGTTTTTATGCAAAAACTGTCTATTTCAACTCAATTCGTCCATCCAAAACGAACTTTGTACTTTGCTATGAAGTTCTGCCAGGAATGAGTTTTTAAGCAAAAATTGTCTATTTCAACTTAATTCGTCCATGCAAAACTTACTTTGTACTTTGCTATGAAGTTCCACCAGGAATGAGTTTTTATGCAAAAACTGTCTATTTCAACTTAATTCGTCCATCCAAAACGAACTTTGTACTTTGCTATGAAGTGCTACCAGGAATGAGTTTTTATGCAAAAACTGTCTATTTCAACTTAATTCGTCCATCCAAAACGAACTTTGTACTTTGCTATGAAGTTCTACCAGGAATGAGTTTTTATGCAAAAACTGTCTATTTCAACTTAATTCGTCCATCCAAAACGAACTTTGTACTTTGCTATGAAGTTCTACCAGGAATGAGTTTTTATGCAAAAACTGTCTATTTCAACTTAATTCGTCCATCCAAAACGAACTTTGTACTTTGCTATGAAGTTCTACCAGGAATGAGTTTTTATGCAAAAACTGTCTATTTCAACTCAATTCGTCCATCCAAAACGAACTTTGTACTTTGCTATGGAGTTCCACCAGGAATGCGTTTTTATGCAAAAACTGTCTATTTCAACTCAATTCGTCCATCCAAAACGAACTTTGTACTTTGCTATGAAGTTCTGCCAGGAATGAGTTTTTAAGCAAAAATTGTCTATTTCAACTTAATTCGTCCATGCAAAACTTACTTTGTACTTTGCTATGAAGTTCCACCAGGAATGAGTTTTTATGCAAAAACTGTCTATTTCAACTTAATTCGTCCATCCAAAACGAACTTTGTACTTTGCTATGAAGTGCTACCAGGAATGAGTTTTTATGCAAAAACTGTCTATTTCAACTTAATTCGTCCATCCAAAACGAACTTTGTACTTTGCTATGAAGTTCTACCAGGAATGAGTTTTTATGCAAAAACTGTCTATTTCAACTTAATTCGTCCATCCAAAACGAACTTTGTACTTTGCTATGGAGTTCCACCAGGAATGAGTTTTTATGCAAAAACTGTCTATTTCAACTTAATTCGTCCATGCAAAACTAACTTTGTACTTTGCTATGAAGTTCCACCAGGAATGAGTTTTTATGCAAAAGCTGTCTATTTCAACTCAATTCGTCCATCCAAAACGAACTTTGTACTTTGCTATGAAGTTCTACCAGGAATGAGTTTTTATGCAAAAACTGTCTATTTCAACTTAATTCGTCCATCCAAAACGAACTTTGTACTTTGCTATGAAGTTCTACCAGGAATGAGTTTTTATGCAAAAACTGTCTATTTCAACTTAATTCGTCCATCCAAAACGAACTTTATACTTTGCTATGAAGTTCTACCAGGAATGAGTTTTTATGCAAAAACTGTCTATTTCAACTCAATTCGTCCATCCAAAACGAACTTTGTACTTTGCTATGAAGTTCTGCCAGGAATGAGTTTTTAAGCAAAAATTGTCTATTTCAACTTAATTCGTCCATGCAAAACTAACTTTGTACTTTGCTATGAAGTTCCACCAGGAATGAGTTTTTATGCAAAAACTGTCTATTTCAACTTAATTCGTCCATGCAAAACTAACTTTGTACTTTGCTATGAAGTTCCACCAGGAATGAGTTTTTATGCAAAAGCTGTCTATTTCAACTTAATTCGTCCATCCAAAACGAACTTTGTACTTTGCTATGAAGTTCTACCAGGAATGAGTTTGTATGCAAAAACTGTCTATTTCAACTCAATTCGTCCATCCAAAACGAACTTTGTACTTTGCTATGAAGTTCTGCCAGGAATGAGTTTTTAAGCAAAAATTGTCTATTTCAACTTAATTCGTCCATGCAAAACTAACTTTGTACTTTGCTATGAAGTGCTACCAGGAATGAGTTTTTATGCAAAAACTGTCTATTTCAACTTAATTCGTCCATCCAAAACGAACTTTGTACTTTGCTATGAAGTTCTACCAGGAATGAGTTTTTATGCAAAAACTGTCTATTTCAACTTAATTCGTCCATCCAAAACGAACTTTGTACTTTGCTATGAAGTTCTACCAGGAATGAGTTTGTATGCAAAAACTGTCTATTTCAACACAATTCGTCCATCCAAAACGAACTTTGTACTTTGCTATGAAGTTCTGCCAGGAATGAGTTTGTATGCAAAAACTGTCTATTTCAACTCAATTCGTCCATCCAAAACGAACTTTGTACTTTGCTATGAAGTTCTGCCAGGAATGAGTTTTTAAGCAAAAATTGTCTATTTCAACTTAATTCGTCCATGCAAAACTAACTTTGTACTTTACTATGAAGTGCTACCAGGAATGAGTTTTTATGCAAAAACTGTCTATTTCAACTTAATTCGTCCATCCAAAACGAACTTTGTACTTTGCTATGAAGTTCTACCAGGAATGAGTTTTTATGCAAAAACTGTCTATTTCAACTTAATTCGTCCATCCAAAACGAACTTTGTACTTTGCTATGAAGTTCTACCAGGAATGAGTTTTTATGCAAAAACTGTCTATTTCAACTTAATTCGTCCATCCAAAACGAACTTTGTACTTTGCTATGAAGTTCTACCAGGAATGAGTTTTTATGCAAAAACTGTCTATTTCAACTTAATTCGTCCATCCAAAACGAACTTTGTACTTTGCTATGGAGTTCCACCAGGAATGAGTTTTTATGCAAAAACTGTCTATTTCAACTTAATTCGTCCATGCAAAACGAACTTTGTACTTTGCTATGAAGTGCTACCAGGAATGACTTTTTATGCAAAAACTGTCTATTTCAACTTAATTCGTCCATGCAAAACGAACTTTGTACTTTGCTATGAAGTGCTACCAGGAATGAGTTTTTATGCAAAAACTGTCTATTTCAACTTAATTCGTCCATCCAAAACGAACTTTGTACTTTGCTATGAAGTGCTACCAGGAATGAGTTTTTATGCAAAAACTGTCTATTTCAACTTAATTCGTCCATCCAAAACGAACTTTGTACTTTGCTATGAAGTTCTACCAGGAATGAGTTTTTAAGCAAAAACTGTCTATTTCAACTTAATTCGTCCATCCAAAACGAACTTTGTACTTTGCTATGAAGTTCCACCAGGAATGCGTTTTTATGCAAAAACTGTCTATTTCAACTTAATTCGTCCATCCAAAACGAACTTTGTACTTTGCAATGAAGTGCTACCAGGAATGAGTTTTTATGCAAAAACTGTCTATTTCAACTTAATTCGTCCATGCAAAACGAACTTTGTACTTTGCTATGAAGTGCTACCAGGAATGAGTTTTTATGCAAAAACTGTCTATTTCAACTTAATTCGTCCATCCAAAACGAACTTTGTACTTTGCTATGAAGTGCTACCAGGAATGAGTTTTTATGCAAAAACTGTCTATTTCAACTTAATTCGTCCATCCAAAACGAACTTTGTACTTTGCTATGAAGTTCTACCAGGAATGAGTTTTTAAGCAAAAACTGTCTATTTCAACTTAATTCGTCCATCCAAAACGAACTTTGTACTTTGCTATGAAGTTCCACCAGGAATGCGTTTTTATGCAAAAACTGTCTATTTCAACTTAATTCGTCCATCCAAAACGAACTTTGTACTTTGCAATGAAGTGCTACCAGGAATGAGTTTTTATGCAAAAACTGTCTATTTCAACTTAATTCGTCCATCCAAAACGAACTTTGTACTTTGCTATGAAGTGCTACCAGGAATGAGTTTTTATGCAAAAACTGTCTATTTCAACTTAATTCGTCCATCCAAAACGAACTTTGTACTTTGCTATGAAGTTCTACCAGGAATGAGTTTTTATGCAAAAACTGTCTATTTCAACTTAATTCGTCCATCCAAAACGAACTTTGTACTTTGCTATGGAGTTCCACCAGGAATGAGTTTTTATGCAAAAACTGTCTATTTCAACTTAATTCGTCCATGCAAAACGAACTTTGTACTTTGCTATGAAGTGCTACCAGGAATGACTTTTTATGCAAAAACTGTCTATTTCAACTTAATTCGTCCATGCAAAACGAACTTTGTACTTTGCTATGAAGTGCTACCAGGAATGAGTTTTTATGCAAAAACTGTCTATTTCAACTTAATTCGTCCATCCAAAACGAACTTTGTACTTTGCTATGAAGTGCTACCAGGAATGAGTTTTTATGCAAAAACTGTCTATTTCAACTTAATTCGTCCATGCAAAACGAACTTTGTACTTTGCTATGAAGTTCTACCAGGAATGAGTTTTTATGCAAAAACTGTCTATTTCAACTTAATTCGTCCATCCAAAACGAACTTTGTACTTTGCTATGGAGTTCCACCAGGAATGAGTTTTTATGCAAAAACTGTCTATTTCAACTTAATTCGTCCATCCAAAACGAACTTTGTACTTTGCTATGAAGTTCCACCAGGAATGAGTTTTTATGCAAAACCTGTCTATTTCAACTTAATTCGTCCATCCAAAACGAACTTTGTACTTTGCTATGAAGTGCTACCAGGAATGAGTTTTTATGCAAAAACTGTCTATTTCAACTTAATTCGTCCATCCAAAACGAACTTTGTACTTTGCTATGGAGTTCCACCAGGAATGAGTTTTTATGCAAAAACTGTCTATTTCAACTCAATTCGTCCATCCAAAACGAACTTTGTACTTTGCTATGAAGTTCTACCAGGAATGAGTTTTTATGCAAAACCTGTCTATTTCAACTTAATTCGTCCATCCAAAACGAACTTTGTACTTTGCTATGAAGTGCTACCAGGAATGAGTTTTTATGCAAAAACTGTCTATTTCAACTTAATTCGTCCATCCAAAACGAACTTTGTACTTTGCTATGGAGTTCCACCAGGAATGAGTTTTTATGCAAAAACTGTCTATTTCAACTTAATTCGTCCATGCAAAACTAACTTTGTACTTTGCTATGAAGTGCTACCAGGAATGAGTTTTTATGCAAAAACTGTCTATTTCAACTTAATTCGTCCATCCAAAACGAACTTTGTACTTTGCTATGGAGTTCCACCAGGAATGAGTTTTTATGCAAAAACTGTCTATTTCAACTCAATTCGTCCATCCAAAACGAACTTTGTACTTTGCTATGAAGTTCTACCAGGAATGAGTTTTTATGCAAAACCTGTCTATTTCAACTTAATTCGTCCATCCAAAACGAACTTTGTACTTTGCTATGAAGTGCTACCAGGAATGAGTTTTTATGCAAAAACTGTCTATTTCAACTTAATTCGTCCATCCAAAACGAACTTTGTACTTTGCTATGGAGTTCCACCAGGAATGAGTTTTTATGCAAAAACTGTCTATTTCAACTCAATTCGTCCATCCAAAACGAACTTTGTACTTTGCTATGAAGTTCTGCCAGGAATGAGTTTTTAAGCAAAAATTGTCTATTTCAACTTAATTCGTCCATGCAAAACTAACTTTGTACTTTGCTATGAAGTTCCACCAGGAATGAGTTTTTATGCAAAAACTGTCTATTTCAACTTAATTCGTCCATCCAAAACGAACTTTGTACTTTGCTATGAAGTTCTACCAGGAATGAGTTTTTATGCAAAAACTGTCTATTTCAACTTAATTCGTCCATCCAAAACGAACTTTGTACTTTGCTATGAAGTTCTACCAGGAATGAGTTTTTATGCAAAAACTGTCTATTTCAACTCAATTCGTCCATCCAAAACGAACTTTGTACTTTGCTATGAAGTTCCACCAGGAATGAGTTTTTATGCAAAAACTGTCTTTTTTAACTCAATTCGTCCATCCAAAACGAACTTTGTACTTTGCTATGAAGTTCTGCCAGGAATGAGTTTTTAAGCAAAAATTGTCTATTTCAACTTAATTCGTCCATCCAAAACGAACTTTGTACTTTGCTATGGAGTTCCACCAGGAATGAGTTTTTATGCAAAAACTGTCTATTTCAACTTAATTCGTCCATCCAAAACGAACTTTGTACTTTGCTATGAAGTTCTGCCAGGAATGAGTTTTTAAGCAAAAATTGTCTATTTCAACTTAATTCGTCCATGCAAAACTAACTTTGTACTTTGCTATGAAGTTCCACCAGGAATGAGTTTTTATGCAAAAACTGTCTATTTCAACTTAATTCGTCCATCCAAAACGAACTTTGTACTTTGCTATGAAGTTCTACCAGGAATGAGTTTTTATGCAAAAACTGTCTATTTCAACTTAATTCGTCCATCCAAAACGAACTTTGTACTTTGCTATGAAGTTCTACCAGGAATGAGTTTTTATGCAAAAACTGTCTATTTCAACTCAATTCGTCCATCCAAAACGAACTTTGTACTTTGCTATGAAGTTCCACCAGGAATGAGTTTTTATGCAAAAACTGTCTTTTTTAACTCAATTCGTCCATCCAAAACGAACTTTGTACTTTGCTATGAAGTTCTGCCAGGAATGAGTTTTTAAGCAAAAATTGTCTATTTCAACTTAATTCGTCCATCCAAAACGAACTTTGTACTTTGCTATGGAGTTCCACCAGGAATGAGTTTTTATGCAAAAACTGTCTATTTCAACTTAATTCGTCCATCCAAAACGAACTTTGTACTTTGCTATGAAGTGCTACCAGGAATGAGTTTGTATGCAAAAACTGTCTATTTCAACTTAATTCGTCCATCCAAAACGAACTTTGTACTTTGCAATGAGGTGCTACCAGGAATGAGTTTTAATGCAAAAACTGTCTATTTCAACTTAATTCGTCCATGCAAAACGAACTTTGTACTTTGCTATGAAGTTCTACCAGGAATGAGTTTTTATGCAAAACCTGTCTATTTCAACTTAATTCGTCCATCCAAAACGAACTTTGTACTTTGCTATGAAGTGCTACCAGGAATGAGTTTTTATGCAAAAACTGTCTATTTCAACTTAATTCGTCCATCCAAAACGAACTTTGTACTTTGCTATGGAGTTCCACCAGGAATGAGTTTTTATGCAAAAACTGTCTATTTCAACTTAATTCGTCCATCCAAAACGAACTTTGTACTTTGCTATGAAGTTCTACCAGGAATGAGTTTTTATGCAAAAACTGTCTATTTCAACTTAATTCGTCCATCCAAAACGAACTTTGTACTTTGCTATGGAGTTCCACCAGGAATGCGTTTTTATGCAAAAACTGTCTATTTCAACTTAATTCGTCCATCCGATACGAACTTTGTACTTTGCTATGAAGTTCTACCAGGAATGAGTTTTCATGCAAAAACTGTCTATTTCAACTCAATTCGTCCATCCAAAACGAACTTTGTACTTTGCTATGGAGTTCCACCAGGAATGCGTTTTTATGCAAAAACTGTCTATTTCAACTCAATTCGTCCATCCAAAACGAACTTTGTACTTTGCTATGAAGTTCTGCCAGGAATGAGTTTTTAAGCAAAAATTGTCTATTTCAACTTAATTCGTCCATGCAAAACTAACTTTGTACTTTGCTATGAAGTTCCACCAGGAATGAGTTTTTATGCAAAAGCTGTCTATTTCAACTTAATTCGTCCATCCAAAACGAACTTTGTACTTTGCTATGAAGTTCTACCAGGAATGAGTTTTTATGCAAAAACTGTCTATTTCAACTTAATTCGTCCATCCAAAACGAACTTTGTACTTTGCTATGAAGTTCTACCAGGAATGAGTTTTTATGCAAAAACTGTCTATTTCAACTTAATTCGTCCATCCAAAACGAACTTTGTACTTTGCTATGAAGTTCTACCAGGAATGAGTTTGTATGCAAAAACTGTCTATTTCAACTCAATTCGTCCATCCAAAACGAACTTTGTACTTTGCTATGAAGTTCTGCCAGGAATGAGTTTTTAAGCAAAAATTGTCTATTTCAACTTAATTCGTCCATGCAAAACTAACTTTGTACTTTGCTATGAAGTGCTACCAGGAATGAGTTTTTATGCAAAAACTGTCTATTTCAACTTAATTCGTCCATCCAAAACGAACTTTGTACTTTGCTATGAAGTTCCACCAGGAATGAGTTTTTATGCAAAAACTGTCTATTTTAACTCAATTCGTCCATCCAAAACGAACTTTGTACTTTGCTATGAAGTTCTGCCAGGAATGAGTTTTTATGCAAAAACTGTCTATTTCAACTTAATTCGTCCATCCAAAACGAACTTTGTACTTTGCTATGAAGTGCTACCAGGAATGAGTTTGTATGCAAAAACTGTCTATTTCAACTTAATTCGTCCATCCAAAACGAACTTTGTACTTTGCTATGAAGTTCTACCAGGAATGAGTTTTTATGCAAAAACTGTCTATTTCAACTCAATTCGTCCATCCAAAACGAACTTTGTACTTTGCTATGAAGTTCCACCAGGAATGAGTTTTTATGCAAAAACTGTCTATTTCAACTTAATTCGTCCATCCAAAACGAACTTTGTACTTTGCTATGAAGTTCTGCCAGGAATGAGTTTTTAAGCAAAAATTGTCTATTTCAACTTAATTCGTCCATCCAAAACGAACTTTGTACTTTGCTATGAAGTTCTACCAGGAATGAGTTTGTATGCAAAAACTGTCTATTTCAACTCAATTCGTCCATCCAAAACGAACTTTGTACTTTGCTATGAAGTTCCACCAGGAATGAGTTTTTATGCAAAAACTGTCTATTTTAACTCAATTCGTCCATCCAAAACGAACTTTGTACTTTGCTATGAAGTTCTGCCAGGAATGAGTTTTTAAGCAAAAATTGTCTATTTCAACTTAATTCGTCCATCCAAAACGAACTTTGTACTTTGCTATGAAGTGCTACCAGGAATGAGTTTGTATGCAAAAACTGTCTATTTCAACTTAATTCGTCCATCCAAAACGAACTTTGTACTTTGCTATGAAGTTCTACCAGGAATGAGTTTTTATGCAAAAACTGTCTATTTCAACTCAATTCGTCCATCCAAAACGAACTTTGTACTTTGCTATGAAGTTCCACCAGGAATGAGTTTTTATGCAAAAACTGTCTATTTCAACTTAATTCGTCCATCCAAAACGAACTTTGTACTTTGCTATGGAGTTCCACCAGGAATGAGTTTTTATGCAAAAACTGTCTATTTCAACTTAATTCGTCCATCCAAAACGAACTTTGTACTTTGCTATGAAGTGCTACCAGGAATGAGTTTTTATGCAAAAACTGTCTATTTTAACTCAATTCGTCCATCCAAAACGAACTTTGTACTTTGCTATGAAGTTCTGCCAGGAATGAGTTTTTATGCAAAAACTGTCTATTTCAACTTAATTCGTCCATCCAAAACGAACTTTGTACTTTGCTATGAAGTGCTACCAGGAATGAGTTTGTATGCAAAAACTGTCTATTTCAACTTAATTCGTCCATCCAAAACGAACTTTGTACTTTGCTATGAAGTGCTACCAGGAATGAGTTTTTATGCAAAAACTGTCTATTTCAACTTAATTCGTCCATCCAAAACGAACTTTGTACTTTGCTATGAAGTTCCACCAGGAATGAGTTTTTATGCAAAAACTGTCTATTTTAACTCAATTCGTCCATCCAAAACGAACTTTGTACTTTGCTATGAAGTTCTGCCAGGAATGAGTTTTTATGCAAAAACTGTCTATTTCAACTTAATTCGTCCATCCAAAACGAACTTTGTACTTTGCTATGAAGTGCTACCAGGAATGAGTTTGTATGCAAAAACTGTCTATTTCAACTTAATTCGTCCATCCAAAACGAACTTTGTACTTTGCTATGAAGTTCTACCAGGAATGAGTTTTTATGCAAAAACTGTCTATTTCAACTCAATTCGTCCATCCAAAACGAACTTTGTACTTTGCTATGAAGTTCCACCAGGAATGAGTTTTTATGCAAAAACTGTCTATTTCAACTTAATTCGTCCATCCAAAACGAACTTTGTACTTTGCTATGAAGTTCTGCCAGGAATGAGTTTTTAAGCAAAAATTGTCTATTTCAACTTAATTCGTCCATCCAAAACGAACTTTGTACTTTGCTATGAAGTTCTACCAGGAATGAGTTTGTATGCAAAAACTGTCTATTTCAACTCAATTCGTCCATCCAAAACGAACTTTGTACTTTGCTATGAAGTTCCACCAGGAATGAGTTTTAATGCAAAAACTGTCTATTTTAACTCAATTCGTCCATCCAAAACGAACTTTGTACTTTGCTATGAAGTTCTGCCAGGAATGAGTTTTTAAGCAAAAATTGTCTATTTCAACTTAATTCGTCCATCCAAAACGAACTTTGTACTTTGCTATGAAGTGCTACCAGGAATGAGTTTGTATGCAAAAACTGTCTATTTCAACTTAATTCGTCCATCCAAAACGAACTTTGTACTTTGCTATGAAGTTCTACCAGGAATGAGTTTTTATGCAAAAACTGTCTATTTCAACTCAATTCGTCCATCCAAAACGAACTTTGTACTTTGCTATGAAGTTCCACCAGGAATGAGTTTTTATGCAAAAACTGTCTATTTCAACTTAATTCGTCCATCCAAAACGAACTTTGTACTTTGCTATGGAGTTCCACCAGGAATGAGTTTTTATGCAAAAACTGTCTATTTCAACTTAATTCGTCCATCCAAAACGAACTTTGTACTTTGCTATGAAGTGCTACCAGGAATGAGTTTGTATGCAAAAACTGTCTATTTCAACTTAATTCGTCCATCCAAAACGAACTTTGTACTTTGCTATGAAGTTCTACCAGGAATGAGTTTTCATGCAAAAACTGTCTATTTCAACTCAATTCGTCCATCCAAAACGAACTTTGTACTTTGCTATGAAGTTCTACCAGGAATGAGTTTTTATGCAAAAACTGTCTATTTCAACTTAATTCGTCCATCCAAAACGAACTTTGTACTTTGCTATGGAGTTCCACCAGGAATGAGTTTTTATGCAAAAACTGTCTATTTCAACTTAATTCGTCCATCCAAAACGAACTTTGTACTTTGCTATGGAGTTCCACCAGGAATGAGTTTTTATGCAAAAACTGTCTATTTCAACTTAATTCGTCCATCCAAAACGAACTTTGTACTTTGCTATGAAGTTCTACCAGGAATGAGTTTTTATGCAAAAACTGTCTATTTCAACTTAATTCGTCCATGCAAAACGAACTTTGTACTTTGCTATGAAGTGCTACCAGGAATGAGTTTTTATGCAAAAACTGTCTATTTCAACTTAATTCGTCCATGCAAAACGAACTTTGTACTTTGCTATGAAGTTCTACCAGGAATGAGTTTTTATGCAAAAACTGTCTATTTCAACTTAATTCGTCCATCCAAAACGAACTTTGTACTTTGCTATGGAGTTCCACCAGGAATGAGTTTTTATGCAAAAACTGTCTATTTCAACTTAATTCGTATATCCAAAACGAACTTTGTACTTTGCTATGAAGTTCTACCAGGAATGAGTTTTTATGCAAAAACTGTCTATTTCAACTCAATTCGTCCATCCAAAACGAACTTTGTACTTTGCTATGAAGTTCCACCAGGAATGAGTTTTTATGCAAAAACTGTCTATTTTAACTCAATTCGTCCATCCAAAACGAACTTTGTACTTTGCTATGAAGTTCTGCCAGGAATGAGTTTTTAAGCAAAAATTGTCTATTTCAACTTAATTCGTCCATCCAAAACGAACTTTGTACTTTGCTATGGAGTTCCACCAGGAATGAGTTTTTATGCAAAAACTGTCTATTTCAACTTAATTCGTCCATCCAAAACGAACTTTGTACTTTGCTATGAAGTGCTACCAGGAATGAGTTTGTATGCAAAAACTGTCTATTTCAACTTAATTCGTCCATCCAAAACGAACTTTGTACTTTGCAATGAGGTGCTACCAGGAATGAGTTTTTATGCAAAAACTGTCTATTTCAACTTAATTCGTCCATCCAAAACGAACTTTGTACTTTGCTATGAAGTTCTACCAGGAATGAGTTTTTATGCAAAAACTGTCTATTTTAACTCAATTCGTCCATCCAAAACGAACTTTGTACTTTGCTATGAAGTTCTGCCAGGAATGAGTTTTTAAGCAAAAATTGTCTATTTCAACTTAATTCGTCCATCCAAAACGAACTTTGTACTTTGCTATGGAGTTCCACCAGGAATGCGTTTTTATGCAAAAACTGTCTATTTCAACTTAATTCGTCCATCCAAAACGAACTTTGTACTTTGCTATGAAGTTCTACCAGGAATGAGTTTTTATGCAAAAACTGTCTATTTCAACTTAATTCGTCCATTCAAAACGAACTTTGTACTTTGCTATGAAGTTCTACCAGGAATGAGTTTGTATGCAAAAACTGTCTATTTCAACTCAATTCGTCCATCCAAAACGAACTTTGTACTTTGCTATGAAGTTCCACCAGGAATGAGTTTTTATGCAAAAACTGTCTATTTTAACTCAATTCGTCCATCCAAAACGAACTTTGTACTTTGCTATGAAGTTCTGCCAGGAATGAGTTTTTAAGCAAAAATTGTCTATTTCAACTTAATTCGTCCATCCAAAACGAACTTTGTACTTTGCTATGGAGTTCCACCAGGAATGAGTTTTTATGCAAAAACTGTCTATTTCAACTTAATTCGTCCATCCAAAACGAACTTTGTACTTTGCTATGAAGTGCTACCAGGAATGAGTTTGTATGCAAAAACTGTCTATTTCAACTTAATTCGTCCATCCAAAACGAACTTTGTACTTTGCTATGAAGTTCTACCAGGAATGAGTTTTTATGCAAAAACTGTCTATTTCAACTTAATTCGTCCATCCAAAACGAACTTTGTACTTTGCTATGAAGTTCTGCCAGGAATGAGTTTTTAAGCAAAAATTGTCTATTTCAACTTAATTCGTCCATCCAAAACGAACTTTGTACTTTGCTATGGAGTTCCACCAGGAATGAGTTTTTATGCAAAAACTGTCTATTTCAACTTAATTCGTCCATCCAAAACGAACTTTGTACTTTGCTATGAAGTGCTACCAGGAATGAGTTTGTATGCAAAAACTGTCTATTTCAACTTAATTCGTCCATCCAAAACGAACTTTGTACTTTGCTATGAAGTTCCACCAGGAATGAGTTTTTATGCAAAAACTGTCTATTTTAACTCAATTCGTCCATCCAAAACGAACTTTGTACTTTGCTATGAAGTTCTGCCAGGAATGAGTTTTTAAGCAAAAATTGTCTATTTCAACTTAATTCGTCCATCCAAAACGAACTTTGTACTTTGCTATGGAGTTCCACCAGGAATGAGTTTTTATGCAAAAACTGTCTATTTCAACTTAATTCGTCCATCCAAAACGAACTTTGTACTTTGCTATGAAGTGCTACCAGGAATGAGTTTGTATGCAAAAACTGTCTATTTCAACTTAATTCGTCCATCCAAAACGAACTTTGTACTTTGCTATGAAGTTCTACCAGGAATGAGTTTGTATGCAAAAACTGTCTATTTCAACTCAATTCGTCCATCCAAAACGAACTTTGTACTTTGCTATGAAGTGCTACCAGGAATGAGTTTGTATGCAAAAACTGTCTATTTCAACTTAATTCGTCCATCCAAAACGAACTTTGTACTTTGCTATGAAGTTCTACCAGGAATGAGTTTGTATGCAAAAACTGTCTATTTCAACTCAATTCGTCCATCCAAAACGAACTTTGTACTTTGCTATGAAGTTCTACCAGGAATGAGTTTTTATGCAAAAACTGTCTATTTCAACTTAATTCGTCCATCCAAAACGAACTTTGTACTTTGCTATGGAGTTCCACCAGGAATGAGTTTTTATGCAAAAACTGTCTATTTCAACTCAATTCGTCCATCCAAAACGAACTTTGTACTTTGCTATGAAGTTCTACCAGGAATGAGTTTGTATGCAAAAACTGTCTATTTCAACTTAATTCGTCCATCCAAAACGAACTTTGTACTTTGCTATGAAGTTCTACCAGGAATGAGTTTGTATGCAAAAACTGTCTATTTCAACTTAATTCGTCCATCCAAAACGAACTTTGTACTTTGCTATGAAGTTCTACCAGGAATGAGTTTGTATGCAAAAACTGTCTATTTCAACTTAATTCGTCCATCCAAAACGAACTTTGTACTTTGCTATGGAGTTCCACCAGGAATGAGTTTGTATGCAAAAACTGTCTATTTCAACTTAATTCGTCCATCCAAAACGAACTTTGTACTTTGCTATGAAGTTCTACCAGGAATGAGTTTGTATGCAAAAACTGTCTATTTCAACTTAATTCGTCCATCCAAAACGAACTTTGTACTTTGCTATGAAGTTCTACCAGGAATGAGTTTTTATGCAAAAACTGTCTATTTCAACTCAATTCGTCCATCCAAAACGAACTTTGTACTTTGCTATGAAGTTCTACCAGGAATGAGTTTGTATGCAAAAACTGTCTATTTCAACTCAATTCGTCCATCCAAAACGAACTTTGTACTTTGCTATGAAGTTCTACCAGGAATGAGTTTTTATGCAAAAACTGTCTATTTCAACTTAATTCGTCCATCCAAAACGAACTTTGTACTTTGCTATGAAGTTCTACCAGGAATGAGTTTGTATGCAAAATCGTCTATTTCAACTTAATTCGTCCATCCAAAACGAACTTTGTACTTTGCTATGAAGTTCTACCAGGAATGAGTTTTTATGCAAAAACTGTCTATTTCAACTTAATTCGTCCATCCAAAACGAACTTTGTACTTTGCTATGAAGTTCTACCAGGAATGAGTTTTTATGCAAAAACTGTCTATTTCAACTTAATTCGTCCATCCAAAACGAACTTTGTACTTTGCTATGGAGTTCCACCAGGAATGAGTTTTTATGCAAAAACTGTCTATTTCAACTTAATTCGTCCATCCAAAACGAACTTTGTACTTTGCTATGAAGAGCTACCAGGAATGAGTTTGTATGCAAAAACTGTCTATTTCAACTTAATTCGTCCATCCAAAACGAACTTTGTACTTTGCTATGAAGTTCTACCAGGAATGAGTTTGTATGCAAAAACTGTCTATTTCAACTCAATTCGTCCATCCAAAACGAACTTTGTACTTTGCTATGAAGTTCTACCAGGAATGAGTTTTTATGCAAAAACTGTCTATTTCAACTTAATTCGTCCATCCAAAACGAACTTTGTACTTTGCTATGAAGTTCTACCAGGAATGAGTTTGTATGCAAAAACTGTCTATTTCAACTTAATTCGTCCATCCAAAACGAACTTTGTACTTTGCTATGAAGTTCTACCAGGAATGAGTTTTTATGCAAAAACTGTCTATTTCAACTTAATTCGTCCATGCAAAACTAACTTTGAACTTTGCTATGAAGTTCCACCAGGGATGAGTTTTCATGCAAAAACTGTCTATTTCAACTTAATTCGTCAATGCAAAACTAACTTTGTACTTTGCTATGAAGTGCTACCAGGAATGAGGTTTTTTGCAAAAACTGTCTATTTCAACTTAATTCGTCCATCCAAAACGAATTTTGTACTTTGCTATGAAGTTCTACCAGGAATGAGTTTTTATGCAAAAACTGTCTATTTCAACTTAATTCGTCCATCCAAAACGAATTTTGTACTTTGCTATGAAGTTCTACCAGGAATGATTTTTATGCAAAAACTGTCTATTTCAACTTAATTCGTCCATGCAAAACTAACTTTGTACTTTGCTATGAATTTCCACCAGGAATGAGTTTGCATGCAAAAACTGTCTATTTCAACTTAATTCGTCAATGCAAAACTAACTTTGAACTTTGCTATGAAGTTCCACCAGGAATGGGTTTTCATGCAAAAACTGTCTATTTCAACTTAATTCGTCCATGCAAAACTAACTTTGTACTTTGCTATGCAGTTCTACCAGGAATGAGTTTGCATGCAAAAACTGTCTATTTCAACTTAATTCGTCCATGCAAAACTAACTTTGTACTTTGCTATGACGTTCTACCAGGAATGAGTTTTCATGCAAAAACTGTCTATTTCAACTTAATTCGTCCATGCAAAACTAACTTTGAACTTTGCTATGAAGTTCTACAAGGAATGAGTTTTTATGCAAAAACTGTCTATTTCAACTTAATTCGTCCATCCAAAACGAACTTTGTACTTTGCTATGAAGTTCTACAAGGAATGAGTTTTTATGCAAAAACTGTCTATTTCAACTTAATTCGTCCATCCAAAACGAACTTTGTACTTTGCTATGAAGTTCTACCAGGAATGAGTTTTTATGCAAAAACTGTCTATTTCAACTTAATTCGTCCATCCAAAACGAACTTTGTACTTTGCTATGAAGTTCTACCAGGAATGATTTTTATGCAAAAACTGTCTATTTCAACTTAATTCGTCCATGCAAAACTAACTTTGTACTTTGCTATGAAGTTCCACCAGGAATGAGTTTGCATGCAAAAACTGTCTATTTCAACTTAATTCGTCCATGCAAAACTAACTTTGTACTTTGCTATGACGTTCTACCAGGAATGAGTTTTCATGCAAAAACTGTCTATTTCAACTTAATTCGTCCATCCAAAACGAACTTTGTACTTTGCTATGAAGTTCTACAAGGAATGAGTTTTTATGCAAAAACTGTCTATTTCAACTTAATTCGTCCATCCAAAACGAACTTTGTACTTTGCTATGAAGTTCTACCAGGAATGAGTTTTTATGCAAAAACTGTCTATTTCAACTTAATTCGTCCATCCAAAACGAACTTTGTACTTTGCTATGAAGTTCTACCAGGAATGAGTTTTTATGCAAAAACTGTCTATTTCAACTTAATTCGTCCATCCAAAACTAACTTTGTACTTTGTTATGAAGTGCTACCAGGAATGAGTTTTTATGCAAAAACTGTCTATTTCAACTTAATTCGTCCATCCAAAACGAACTTTGTACTTTGCAATGAAGTGCTACCAGGAATGAGTTTTTATGCAAAAACTGTCTATTTCAACTTAATTCGTCCATCCAAAACGAACTTTGTACTTTGCTATGGAGTTCCACCAGGAATGAGTTTTTATGCAAAAACTGTCTATTTCAACTTAATTCGTCCATCCAAAACGAACTTTGTACTTTGCTATGAAGTTCTACCAGGAATGAGTTTTTATGCAAAAACTGTCTATTTCAACTTAATTCGTCCATCCAAAACGAACTTTGTACTTTGCTATGAAGTTTCACCAGGAATGAGTTTTCATGCAAAAACTGTCTATTTCAACTTAATTCGTCCATCTGATTCGAACTTTGTACTTTGCTATGGAGTTCCACCAGGAATGAGTTTGCATGCAAAAACTGTCTATTTCAACTTAATTCGTCCATCCAAAACGAACTTTGTACTTTGCTATGAAGTTCTACCAGGAATGAGTTTTTATGCAAAAACTGTCTATTTCAACTTAATTCGTCCATGCAAAACTAACTTTGTACTTTGCTATGAAGTTCCACCAGGAATGAGTTTGCATGCAAAAACTGTCTATTTCAACTTAATTCGTCAATGCAATACTAACTTTGTACTTTGCTATGAAGTTCTACAAGGAATGAGTTTTTATGCAAAAACTGTCTATTTCAACTAACTTTGTCCATCCAAAACGAACTTTGTACTTTGCTATGAAGTTCCACCAGGAATGAGTTTTCATGCAAAAACTGTCTATTTCAACTTAATTCGTCCATGCAAAACTAACTTTGTACTTTGCTATGAAGTGCTACCAGGAATGAGTTTTTATGCAAAAACTGTCTATTTCAACTTAATTCGTCCATCCAAAACGAACTTTGTACTTTGCTATGAAGTTCTACCAGGAATGAGTTTTTATGCAAAAACTGTCTATTTCAACTTAATTCGTCCATCCAAAACGAACTTTGTACTTTGCTATGAAGTTCTACCAGGAATGAGTTTTTATGCAAAAACTGTCTATTTCAACTTAATTCGTCCATCCAAAACGAACTTTGTACTTTGCTATGAAGTTCTACCAGGAATGAGTTTTTATGCAAAAACTGTCTATTTCAACTTAATTCGTCCATCCAAAACGAACTTTGTACTTTGCTATGAAGTTCTACCAGGAATGATTTTTATGCAAAAACTGTCTATTTCAACTTAATTCGTCCATGCAAAACTAACTTTGTACTTTGCTATGAAGTTCCACCAGGAATGAGTTTGCATGCAAAAACTGTCTATTTCAACTTAATTCGTCCATGCAAAACTAACTTTGTACTTTGCTATGACGTTCTACCAGGAATGAGTTTTCATGCAAAAACTGTCTATTTCAACTTAATTCGTCCATCCAAAACGAACTTTGTACTTTGCTATGAAGTTCTACAAGGAATGAGTTTTTATGCAAAAACTGTCTATTTCAACTTAATTCGTCCATCCAAAACGAACTTTGTACTTTGCTATGAAGTTCTACCAGGAATGAGTTTTTATGCAAAAACTGTCTATTTCAACTTAATTCGTCCATCCAAAACGAACTTTGTACTTTGCTATGAAGTGCTACCAGGAATGAGTTTTTATGCAAAAACTGTCTATTTCAACTCAATTCGTCCATCCAAAACGAACTTTGTACTTTGCTATGAAGTTCTACCAGGAATGAGTTTTTATGCAAAAACTGTCTATTTCAACTTAATTCGTCCATCCAAAACGAACTTTGTACTTTGCTATGGAGTTCCACCAGGAATGAGTTTTTATGCAAAAACTGTCTATTTCAACTTAATTCGTCCATCCAAAACGAACTTTGTACTTTGCTATGAAGTGCTACCAGGAATGAGTTTTTATGCAAAAACTGTCTATTTCAACTTAATTCGTCCATGCAAAACGAACTTTGTACTTTGCTATGAAGTGCTACCAGGAATGAGTTTTTATGCAAAAACTGTCTATTTCAACTTAATTCGTCCATGCAAAACGAACTTTGTACTTTGCTATGAAGTGCTACCAGGAATGAGTTTGTATGCAAAAACTGTCTATTTCAACTTAATTCGTCCATCTGATTCGAACTTTGTACTTTGCTATGGAGTTCCACCAGGAATGAGTTTGCATGCAAAAACTGTCTATTTCAACTTAATTCGTCCATCCAAAACGAACTTTGTACTTTGCTATGAAGTTCTACCAGGAATGAGTTTTTATGCAAAAACTGTCTATTTCAACTTAATTCGTCCATGCAAAACTAACTTTGTACTTTGCTATGAAGTTCCACCAGGAATGAGTTTGCATGCAAAAACTGTCTATTTCAACTTAATTCGTCAATGCAATACTAACTTTGTACTTTGCTATGAAGTTCTACAAGGAATGAGTTTTTATGCAAAAACTGTCTATTTCAACTAACTTTGTCCATCCAAAACGAACTTTGTACTTTGCTATGAAGTTCCACCAGGAATGAGTTTTCATGCAAAAACTGTCTATTTCAACTTAATTCGTCCATGCAAAACTAACTTTGTACTTTGCTATGAAGTGCTACCAGGAATGAGTTTTTATGCAAAAACTGTCTATTTCAACTTAATTCGTCCATCCAAAACGAACTTTGTACTTTGCTATGAAGTTCTACCAGGAATGAGTTTTTATGCAAAAACTGTCTATTTCAACTTAATTCGTCCATCCAAAACGAACTTTGTACTTTGCTATGAAGTTCTACCAGGAATGAGTTTGCATGCAAAAACTGTCTATTTCAACTTAATTCGTCAATGCAAAACTAACTTTGTACTTTGCTATGAAGTTCTACCAGGAATGAGTTTTCATGCAAAAACTGTCTATTTCAACTTAATTCGTCCATCCAAAACGAACTTTGTACTTTGCTATGAAGTTCTACCAGGAATGAGTTTGCATGCAAAAACTGTCTATTTCAACTTAATTCGTCAATGCAAAACTAACTTTGTACTTTGCTATGAAGTTCTACCAGGAATGAGTTTTCATGCAAAAACTGTCTATTTCAACTTAATTCGTCCATCCAAAACGAACTTTGTACTTTGCAATGAAGTGCTACCAGGAATGAGTTTTTATGCAAAAACTGTCTATTTCAACTTAATTCGTCCATCCAAAACGAACTTTGTACTTTGCTATGGAGTTCCACCAGGAATGAGTTTTTATGCAAAAACTGTCTATTTCAACTTAATTCGTCCATCCAAAACGAACTTTGTACTTTGCTATGAAGTTCTACCAGGAATGAGTTTTTATGCAAAAACTGTCTATTTCAACTTAATTCGTCCATCCAAAACGAACTTTGTACTTTGCAATGAAGTGCTACCAGGAATGAGTTTTTATGCAAAAACTGTCTATTTCAACTTAATTCGTCCATCCAAAACGAACTTTGTACTTTGCTATGGAGTTCCACCAGGAATGAGTTTTTATGCAAAAACTGTCTGTTTCAACTTAATTCGTCCATCCAAAACGAACTTTGTACTTTGCTATGAAGTTCTACCAGGAATGAGTTTTTATGCAAAAACTGTCTATTTCAACTTAATTCGTCCATGCAAAACGAACTTTGTACTTTGCTATGAAGTGCTACCAGGAATGAGTTTTTATGCAAAAACTGTCTATTTCAACTTAATTCGTCCATCCAAAACGAACTTTGTACTTTGCTATGAAGTTCTACCAGGAATGAGTTTTTATGCAAAAACTGTCTATTTCAACTTAATTCGTCCATCCAAAACGAACTTTGTACTTTGCTATGAAGTTCTACCAGGAATGAGTTTGCATGCAAAAACTGTCTATTTCAACTTAATTCGTCCATGCAAAACTAACTTTGTACTTTGCTATGCAGTTCTACCAGGAATGAGTTTGCATGCAAAAACTGTCTATTTCAACTTAATTCGTCCATGCAAAACTAACTTTGTACTTTGCTATGACGTTCTACCAGGAATGAGTTTGCATGCAAAAACTGTCTATTTCAACTTAATTCGTCCATGCAAAACTAACTTTGTACTTTGCTATGAAGTGCTACCAGGAATGAGTTTTTATGCAAAAACTGTCTATTTCAACTTAATTCGTCCATCCAAAACGAACTTTGTACTTTGCTATGAAGTTCTACCAGGAATGAGTTTTTATGCAAAAACTGTCTATTTCAACTTAATTCGTCCATCCAAAACGAACTTTGTACTTTGCTATGAAGTTCTACCAGGAATGAGTTTGCATGCAAAAACTGTCTATTTCAACTTAATTCGTCCATCCAAAACTAACTTTGTACTTTGCTATGAAGTTCTACCAGGAATGAGTTTTCATGCAAAAACTGTCTACTTTAACTTAATTCGTTTATGCAAAACTAACTTTGTACTTTGCTACGAAGTTCTACCAGGAATGAGTTTTTATGCAAAAACTGTCTATTTCAACTTAATTCGTCCATCCGATACGAACTTTGTACTTTGCTATGAAGTTCTACCAGGAATGAGTTTTTATGCAAAAACTGTCTATTTCAACTTAATTCGTCCATCCAAAACGAACTTTGTACTTTGCTATGGAGTTCCACCAGGAATGAGTTTTTATGCAAAAACTGTCTATTTCAACTTAATTCGTCCATCCAAAACGAACTTTGTACTTTGCTATGAAGTTCCACCAGGAATGAGTTTTTATGCAAAAACTGTCTATTTCAACTTAATTCGTCCATGCAAAACGAACTTTGTACTTTGCTATGAAGTGCTACCAGGAATGAGTTTTTATGCAAAAACTGTCTATTTCAACTCAATTCGTCCATGCAAAACGAACTTTGTACTTTGCTATGAAGTGCTACCAGGAATGAGTTTTTATGCAAAAACTGTCTATTTCAACTTAATTCGTCCATGCAAAACGAACTTTGTACTTTGCTATGAAGTTCTACCAGGAATGAGTTTGTATGCAAAAACTGTCTATTTCAACTTAATTCGTCCATCCAAAACGAACTTTGTACTTTGCTATGAAGTTCCACCAGGAATGAGTTTTTATGCAAAAACTGTCTATTTCAACTTAATTCGTCCATCCAAAACGAACTTTGTACTTTGCTATGAAGTTCTACCAGGAATGAGTTTTTATGCAAAAACTGTCTATTTCAACTTAATTCGTCCATCCAAAACGAACTTTGTACTTTGCTATGAAGTTCCACCAGGAATGAGTTTTTATGCAAAAACTGTCTATTTCAACTTAATTCGTCCATGCAAAACGAACTTTGTACTTTGCTATGAAGTGCTACCAGGAATGAGTTTTTATGCAAAAACTGTCTATTTCAACTCAATTCGTCCATCCAAAACGAACTTTGTACTTTGCTATGAAGTTCTACCAGGAATGAGTTTTTATGCAAAAACTGTCTATTTCAACTTAATTCGTCCATCCAAAACGAACTTTGTACTTTGCTATGGAGTTCCACCAGGAATGAGTTTTTATGCAAAAACTGTCTATTTCAACTTAATTCGTCCATCCAAAACGAACTTTGTACTTTGCTATGAAGTGCTACCAGGAATGAGTTTTTATGCAAAAACTGTCTATTTCAACTTAATTCGTCCATGCAAAACGAACTTTGTACTTTGCTATGAAGTGCTACCAGGAATGAGTTTTTATGCAAAAACTGTCTATTTCAACTTAATTCGTCCATGCAAAACGAACTTTGTACTTTGCTATGAAGTGCTACCAGGAATGAGTTTGTATGCAAAAACTGTCTATTTCAACTTAATTCGTCCATGCAAAACGAACTTTGTACTTTGCTATGAAGTTCTACCAGGAATGAGTTTGTATGCAAAAACTGTCTATTTCAACTTAATTCGTCCATCCAAAACGAACTTTGTACTTTGCTATGAAGTTCCACCAGGAATGAGTTTTTATGCAAAAACTGTCTATTTCAACTTAATTCGTCCATCCAAAACGAACTTTGTACTTTGCTATGAAGTTCTACCAGGAATGAGTTTGTATGCAAAAACTGTCTATTTCAACTTAATTCGTCCATCCAAAACGAACTTTGTACTTTGCTATGGAGTTCCACCAGGAATGAGTTTTTATGCAAAAACTGTCTATTTCAACTTAATTCGTCCATCCAAAACGAACTTTGTACTTTGCTATGAAGTGCTACCAGGAATGAGTTTTTATGCAAAAACTGTCTATTTCAACTTAATTCGTCCATGCAAAACGAACTTTGTACTTTGCTATGAAGTGCTACCAGGAATGAGTTTTTATGCAAAAACTGTCTATTTCAACTTAATTCGTCCATGCAAAACGAACTTTGTACTTTGCTATGAAGTGCTACCAGGAATGAGTTTTTATGCAAAAACTGTCTATTTCAACTTAATTCGTCCATGCAAAACGAACTTTGTACTTTGCTATGAAGTTCTACCAGGAATGAGTTTTTATGCAAAAACTGTCTATTTCAACTTAATTCGTCCATCCAAAACGAACTTTGTACTTTGCTATGGAGTTCCACCAGGAATGAGTTTTTATGCAAAAACTGTCTATTTCAACTTAATTCGTATATCCAAAACGAACTTTGTACTTTGCTATGTAGTGCTACCAGGAATGAGTTTTAATGCAAAAACTGTCTATTTCAACTTAATTCGTCCATGCAAAACGAACTTTGTACTTTGCTATGAAGTTCTACCAGGAATGAGTTTTTATGCAAAACCTGTCTATTTCAACTTAATTCGTCCATCCAAAACGAACTTTGTACTTTGCTATGAAGTGCTACCAGGAATGAGTTTTTATGCAAAAACTGTCTATTTCAACTTAATTCGTCCATCCAAAACGAACTTTGTACTTTGCTATGGAGTTCCACCAGGAATGAGTTTTTATGCAAAAACTGTCTATTTCAACTCAATTCGTCCATCCAAAACGAACTTTGTACTTTGCTATGAAGTTCTGCCAGGAATGAGTTTTTATGCAAAAACTGTCTATTTCAACTTAATTCGTCCATCCAAAACGAACTTTGTACTTTGCTATGAAGTTCTACCAGGAATGAGTTTTTATGCAAAAACTGTCTATTTCAACTTAATTCGTCCATTCAAAACGAACTTTGTACTTTGCTATAAAGTTCCACCAGGAATGAGTTTTCATGCAAAACCTGTCTATTTCAACTTAATTCGTCCATGCAAAACTAACTTTGTACTTTGCTATGAAGTTCCACCAGGAATGAGTTTTTATGCAAAAACTGTCTATTTCAACTCAATTCGTCCATCCAAAACGAACTTTGTACTTTGCTATGAAGTTCTGCCAGGAATGAGTTTTTTTGCAATAACTGTCTATTTCAACTCAATTCGTCCATCCAAAACGAACTTTGTACTTTGCTATGAAGTTCTACCAGGAATGAGTTTGTATGCAAAAACTGTCTATTTCAACTTAATTCGTATATCCAAAACGAACTTTGTACTTTGCTATGAAGTGCTACCAGGAATGAGTTTTAATGCAAAAACTGTCTATTTCAACTCAATTCGTCCATCCAAAACGAACTTTGTACTTTGCTATGGAGTTCCACCAGGAATGCGTTTTTATGCAAAAACTGTCTATTTCAACTCAATTCGTCCATCCAAAACGAACTTTGTACTTTGCTATGAAGTTCTGCCAGGAATGAGTTTTAATGCAAAAACTGTCTATTTCAACTTAATTCGTCCATGCAAAACGAACTTTGTACTTTGCTATGAAGTTCTACCAGGAATGAGTTTTTATGCAAAACCTGTCTATTTCAACTTAATTCGTCCATCCAAAACGAACTTTGTACTTTGCTATGAAGTGCTACCAGGAATGAGTTTTTATGCAAAAACTGTCTATTTCAACTTAATTCGTCCATCCAAAACGAACTTTGTACTTTGCTATGGAGTTCCACCAGGAATGAGTTTTTATGCAAAAACTGTCTATTTCAACTTAATTCGTCCATCCAAAACGAACTTTGTACTTTGCTATGAAGTTCTACCAGGAATGAGTTTTTATGCAAAAACTGTCTATTTCAACTTAATTCGTCCATCCAAAACGAACTTTGTACTTTGCTATGAAGTGCTACCAGGAATGAGTTTGTATGCAAAAACTGTCTATTACAACTTAATTCGTCCATCCAAAACGAACTTTGTACTTTGCTATGAAGTTCTACCAGGAATGAGTTTGTATGCAAAAACTGTCTATTTCAACTCAATTCGTCCATCCAAAACGAACTTTGTACTTTGCTATGAAGTTCTACCAGGAATGAGTTTTTATGCAAAAACTGTCTATTTCAACTTAATTCGTCCATCCAAAACGAACTTTGTACTTTGCTATGGAGTTCCACCAGGAATGAGTTTTTATGCAAAAACTGTCTATTTCAACTTAATTCGTCCATCCAAAACGAACTTTGTACTTTGCTATGAAGTTCTACCAGGAATGAGTTTGTATGCAAAAACTGTCTATTTCAACTTAATTCGTCCATCCAAAACGAACTTTGTACTTTGCTATGAAGTTCTACCAGGAATGAGTTTGTATGCAAAAACTGTCTATTTCAACTTAATTCGTCCATCCAAAACGAACTTTGTACTTTGCTATGAAGTTCTACCAGGAATGAGTTTGTATGCAAAAACTGTCTATTTCAACTTAATTCGTCCATCCAAAACGAACTTTGTACTTTGCTATGAAGTTCTACCAGGAATGAGTTTGTATGCAAAAACTGTCTATTTCAACTCAATTCGTCCATCCAAAACGAACTTTGTACTTTGCTATGAAGTTCTACCAGGAATGAGTTTTTATGCAAAAACTGTCTATTTCAACTTAATTCGTCCATCCAAAACGAACTTTGTACTTTGCTATGAAGTTCTACCAGGAATGAGTTTGTATGCAAAAACTGTCTATTTCAACTTAATTCGTCCATCCAAAACGAACTTTGTACTTTGCTATGAAGTTCTACCAGGAATGAGTTTTTATGCAAAAACTGTCTATTTCAACTTAATTCGTCCATCCAAAACGAACTTTGTACTTTGCTATGGAGTTCCACCAGGAATGAGTTTTTATGCAAAAACTGTCTATTTCAACTCAATTCGTCCATCCAAAACGAACTTTGTACTTTGCTATGAAGTTCCACCAGGAATGAGTTTTTATGCAAAAACTGTCTATTTCAACTTAATTCGTCCATCCAAAACGAACTTTGTACTTTGCTATGAAGTGCTACCAGGAATGAGTTTGTATGCAAAAACTGTCTATTTCAACTTAATTCGTCCATCCAAAACGAACTTTGTACTTTGCTATGAAGTGCTACCAGGAATGAGTTTGTATGCAAAAACTGTCTATTTCAACTTAATTCGTCCATCCAAAACGAACTTTGTACTTTGCTATGAAGTTCTACCAGGAATGAGTTTGTATGCAAAAACTGTCTATTTCAACTTAATTCGTCCATCCAAAACGAACTTTGTACTTTGCTATGGAGTTCCACCAGGAATGAGTTTTTATGCAAAAACTGTCTATTTCAACTTAATTCGTCCATCCAAAACGAACTTTGTACTTTGCTATTAAGTTCCACCAGGAATGAGTTTTTATGCAAAAACTGTCTATTTCAACTAACTTTGTTCATCCAAAACGAACTTTGTACTTTGCTATGAAGTTCCACCAGGAATGAGTTTTCATGCAAAAACTGTCTATTTCAACTAAATTGATCCATCCAAAACGAACTTTGTACTTTGCTATGAAGTTCCACCAGGAATGAGTTTTCATGCAAAAACTGTCTATTTCAACTAACTTTGTCCATCCAAAACGAACTTTGTACTTTGCTATGAAGTTCCACCAGGAATGAGTTTTCATGCAAAAACTGTCTATTTCAACTAACTTTGTCCATCCAAAACGAACTTTGTACTTTGCTATGAAGTTCCACCAGGAATGAGTTTTCATTCAAAAACTGTCTATTTCAACTAACTTTGTCCATCCAAAACGAACTTTGTACTTTGCTATGAAGTTCCACCAGGAATGAGTTTTCATGCAAAAACTGTCTATTTCAACTAAATTGATCCATCCAAAACGAACTTTGTACTTTGCTATGAAGTTCCACCAGGACTGAGTTTTCATGCAAAAACTGTCTATTTCAACTTAATTCGTCCATCCAAAACGAACTTTGTACTTTGCTATGAAGTTCCACCAGGAATGAGTTTTCATTCAAAAACTGTCTATTTCAACTAACTTTGTCCATCCAAAACGAACTTTGTACTTTGCTATGAAGTTCCACCAGGAATGAGTTTTCATGCAAAAACTGTCTATTTCAACTAAATTGATCCATCCAAAACGAACTTTGTACTTTGCTATGAAGTTCCACCAGGACTGAGTTTTTATGCAAAAACTGTCTATTTCAACTTAATTCGTCCATCCAAAACGAACTTTGTACTTTGCTATGAAGTTCCACCAGGAATGAGTTTTCATGCAAAAACTGTCTATTTCAACTAACTTTGTCCATCCAAAACGAACTTTGTACTTTGCTATGAAGTTCCACCAGGAATGAGTTTTCATGCAAAAACTGTCTATTTCAACTAACTTTGTCCATCCAAAACGAACTTTGTACTTTGCTATGAAGTTCCACCAGGAATGAGTTTTCATTCAAAAACTGTCTATTTCAACTAACTTTGTCCATCCAAAACGAACTTTGTACTTTGCTATGAAGTTCCACCAGGAATGAGTTTTCATGCAAAAACTGTCTATTTCAACTAAATTGATCCATCCAAAACGAACTTTGTACTTTGCTATGAAGTTCCACCAGGACTGAGTTTTTATGCAATAACTGTCTATTTCAACTTAATTCGTTCATCCAAAACGAACTTTGTACTTTGCTATGAAGTTCCACCAGGAATGAGTTTTCATGCAAAAACTGTCTATTTCAACTAACTTTGTCCATCCAAAACGAACTTTGTACTTTGCTATGAAGTTCCACCAGGAATGAGTTTTCATGCAAAAACTGTCTATTTTTACTAAATTGATCCATCCAAAACGAACTTTGTACTTTGCTATGAAGTTCCACCAGGAATGAGTTTTTATGCAAAAACTGTCTATTTCAACTAAATTGATCCATCCAAAACGAACTTTGTACTTTGCTATGAAGTTCCACCAGGAATGAGTTTTCATGCAAAAACTGTCTATTTCAACTAAATTGATCCATCCAAAACGAACTTTGTACTTTGCTATGAAGTTCCACCAGGAATGAGTTTTTATGCAAAAACTGTCTATTTCAACTAACTTTGTCCATCCAAAACGAACTTTGTACTTTGCTATGAAGTTCCACCAGGAATGAGTTTTCATGCAAAAACTGTCTATTTCAACTAAATTGATCCATCCGAAACGAATTTTGTACTTTGCTATGAAGTTCCACCAGGAATGAGTTTTCATGCAAAAACTGTCTATTTCAACTAACTTTGTCCATCCAAAACGAACTTTGTTCTTTGCTATGAAGTTCCACCAGGAATGAGTTTTCATACAAAAACTGTCTATTTCAACTTAATTCGTCCATCCGATACGAACTTTGTACTTTGCTATGAAGTTCCACCAGGAATGAGTTTTTATGCAAAAACTGTCTATTTCAACTAACTTTGTCCATCCAAAACGAACTTTGTACTTTGCTATGAAGTTCCACCAGGAATGAGTTTTCATGCAAAAACTGTCTATTTCAACTAAATTGATCCATCCAAAACGAACTTTGTACTTTGCTATGAAGTTCCACCAGGAATGAGTTTTTATGCAAAAACTGTCTATTTCAACTAAATTGATCCATCCAAAACGAACTTTGTACTTTGCTATGAAGTTCCACCAGGAATGAGTTTTCATGCAAAAACTGTCTATTTCAACTAAATTGATCCATCCAAAACGAACTTTGTACTTTGCTATGAAGTTCCACCAGGAATGAGTTTTCATGCAAAAACTGTCTATTTCAACTAACTTTGTCCATCCAAAACGAACTTTGTACTTTGCTATGAAGTTCCACCAGGAATGAGTTTTCATGCAAAAACTGTCTATTTTTACTAAATTGATCCATCCAAAACGAACTTTGTACTTTGCTATGAAGTTCCACCAGGAATGAGTTTTTATGCAAAAACTGTCTATTTCAACTAAATTGATCCATCCAAAACGAACTTTGTACTTTGCTATGAAGTTCCACCAGGAATGAGTTTTCATGCAAAAACTGTCTATTTCAACTAAATTGATCCATCCAAAACGAACTTTGTACTTTGCTATGAAGTTCCACCAGGAATGAGTTTTTATGCAAAAACTGTCTATTTCAACTAACTTTGTCCATCCAAAACGAACTTTGTACTTTGCTATGAAGTTCCACCAGGAATGAGTTTTCATGCAAAAACTGTCTATTTCAACTAAATTGATCCATCCGAAACGAATTTTGTACTTTGCTATGAAGTTCCACCAGGAATGAGTTTTTATGCAAAAACTGTCTATTTCAACTAAATTGATCCATCCAAAACGAACTTTGTTCTTTGCTATGAAGTTCCACCAGGAATGAGTTTTCATGCAAGAACTGTCTATTTCAACTAAATTGATCCATCCAAAACGAACTTTGTACTTTGCTATGAAGTTCCACCAGGAATGAGTTTTTATGCAAAAACTGTCTATTTCAACTAACTTTGTCCATCCAAAACGAACTTTGTACTTTGCTATGAAGTTCCACCAGGAATGAGTTTTCATGCAAAAACTGTCTATTTCAACTAACTTTGTCCATCCAAAACGAACTTTGTACTTTGCTATGAAGTTCCACCAGGAATGAGTTTTCATGCAAGAACTGTCTATTTCAACTAAATTGATCCATCCAAAACGAACTTTGTACTTTGCTATGAAGTTCCACCAGGAATGAGTTTTTATGCAAAAACTGTCTATTTCAACTAACTTTGTCCATCCAAAACGAACTTTGTACTTTGCTATGAAGTTCCACCAGGAATGAGTTTTCATGCAAAAACTGTCTATTTCAACTAACTTTGTCCATCCAAAACGAACTTTGTACTTTGCTATGAAGTTCCACCAGGAATGAGTTTTCATGCAAAAACTGTCTATTTCAACTAAATTGATCCATCCAAAACGAACTTTGTACTTTGCTATGAAGTTCCACCAGGAATGAGTTTTCATGCAAAAACTGTCTATTTCAACTAACTTTGTCCATCTGATTCGAACTTTGTACTTTGCTATGAAGTTCCACCAGGAATGAGTTTTCATGCAAAAACTGTCTATTTCAACTAACTTTGTCCATCCAAAACGAACTTTGTACTTTGCTATGAAGTTCCACCAGGAATGAGTTTTCATGCAAAAACTGTCTATTTCAACGTAATTGGTGCATCCGATACGAACTTTGTACTTTGCTATGGAATTCTACCAGGAACGAGTTTTTATGCAAAAACTGTCTATTTCAACTTAATTCGTCCATCTGATTCGAACTTTGTACTTTGCTATGAAGTTCCACCAGGAATGAGTTTTCATACAAAAACTGTCTATTTCAACTAACTTTGTCCATCCAAAACGAACTTTGTACTTTGCTATGAAGTTCCACCAGGAATGAGTTTTCATGCAAAAACTGTCTATTTCAACTAACTTTGTCCATCCAAAACGAACTTTGTACTTTGCTATGAAGTTCCACCAGGAATGAGTTTTCATGCAAAAACTGTCTATTTCAACTAAATTGATCCATCCAAAACGAACTTTGTACTTTGCTATGAAGTTCCACCAGGAATGAGTTTTCATGCAAAAACTGTCTATTTCAACTAACTTTGTCCATCCAAAACGAACTTTGTACTTTGCTATGAAGTTCCACAAGGAATGAGTTTTCATGCAAAAACTGTCTTTTTCAACTAACTTTGTCCATTCAAAACGAACTTTGTACTTTGCTATGAAGTTCCACCAGGAATGAGTTTTCATGCAAAAACTGTCTATTTCAACTAACTTTGTCCATCCAAAACGAACTTTGTACTTTGCTATGAAGTTCCACCAGGAATGAGTTTTCATGCAAAAACTGTCTATTTCAACTAACTTTGTCCATCCAAAACGAACTTTGTACTTTGCTATGAAGTTCCACCAGGAATGAGTTTTCATGCAAAAACTGTCTATTTCAACTAACTTTGTCCATCCAAAACGAACTTTGTACTTTGCTATGAAGTTCCACCAGGAATGAGTTTTAATGCAAAAACTGTCTATTTCAACTAACTTTGTCCATCCAAAACGAACTTTGTACTTTGCTATGAAGTTCCACCAGGAATGAGTTTTCATGCAAAAACTGTCTATTTCAACTAAATTGATCCATCCAAAACGAACTTTGTACTTTGCTATGAAGTTCCACCAGGAATGAGTTTTTATGCAAAAACTGTCTATTTCAACTTAATTCGTCCATCCAAAACGAACTTTGTACTTTGCTATGAAGTTCCACCAGGAATGAGTTTTCATGCAAAAACTGTCTATTTCAACTAACTTTGTCCATCCAAAACGAACTTTGTACTTTGCTATGAAGTTCCACCAGGAATGAGTTTTTATGCAAAAACTGTCTATTTCAACTTAATTCGTCCATCCAAAACGAACTTTGTACTTTGCTATGAAGTTCCACCAGGAATGAGTTTTCATGCAAAAACTGTCTATTTCAACTAACTTTGTCCATCCAAAACGAACTTTGTACTTTGCTATGAAGTTCCACCAGGAATGAGTTTTCATGCAAAAACTGTCTATTTCAACTAACTTTGTCCATCCAAAACGAACTTTGTACTTTGCTATGAAGTTCCACCAGGAATGAGTTTTCATGCAAAAACTGTCTATTTCAACTAACTTTGTCCATCCAAAACGAACTTTGTACTTTGCTATGAAGTTCCACCAGGAATGAGTTTTCATGCAAAAACTGTCTATTTCAACTAACTTTGTCCATCCAAAACGAACTTTGTACTTTGCTATGAAGTTCCACCAGGAATGAGTTTTCATGCAAAAACTGTCTATTTCAACTAACTTTGTCCATCCAAACGAACTTTGTACTTTGCTATGAAGTTCCACCAGGAATGAATTTTCATGCAAAAACTGTCTATTTCAACTAAATTGATCCATCCAAAACGAACTTTGTACTTTGCTATGAAGTTCCACCAGGAATGAGTTTTTATGCAAAAACTGTCTATTTCAACTTAATTCGTCCATCCAAAACGAACTTTGTACTTTGCTATGAAGTTCCACCAGGAATGAGTTTTCATGCAAAAACTGTCTATTTCAACTAACTTTGTCCATCCAAAACGAACTTTGTACTTTGCTATGAAGTTCCACCAGGAATGAGTTTTCATGCAAAAACTGTCTTTTTCAACTAACTTTGTCCATCCAAAACGAACTTTGTACTTTGCTATGAAGTTCCACCAGGAATGAGTTTTCATGCAAAAACTGTCTATTTCAACTAACTTTGTCCATCCAAAACGAACTTTGTACTTTGCTATGAAGTTCCACCAGGAATGAGTTTTCATGCAAAAACTGTCTATTTCAACTAACTTTGTCCATCCAAAACGAACTTTGTACTTTGCTATGAAGTTCCACCAGGAATGAGTTTTCATGCAAAAACTGTCTATTTCAACTAACTTTGTCCATCCAAAACGAACTTTGTACTTTGCTATGAAGTTCCACCAGGAATGAGTTTTAATGCAAAAACTGTCTATTTCAACTAACTTTGTCCATCCAAAACGAACTTTGTACTTTGCTATGAAGTTCCACCAGGAATGAGTTTTCATGCAAAAACTGTCTATTTCAACTAAATTGATCCATCCAAAACGAACTTTGTACTTTGCTATGAAGTTCCACCAGGAATGAGTTTTTATGCAAAAACTGTCTATTTCAACTAACTTTGTCCATCCAAAACGAACTTTGTACTTTGCTATGAAGTTCCACCAGGAATGAGTTTTCATGCAAAAACTGTCTATTTCAACTAACTTTGTCCATCCAAAATGAACTTTGTACTTTGCTATGAAGTTCCACCAGGAATGAGTTTTCATGCAAAAACTGTCTATTTCAACTAACTTTGTCCATCCAAAACGAACTTTGTACTTTGCTATGAAGTTCCACCAGGAATGAGTTTTCATGCAAAAACTGTCTATTTCAACTAACTTTGTCCATCCAAAACGAACTTTGTACTTTGCTATGAAGTTCCACCAGGAATGAGTTTTCATGCAAAAACTGTCTATTTCAACTAACTTTGTCCATCCAAAACGAACTTTGTACTTTGCTATGAAGTTCCACCAGGAATGAGTTTTCATGCAAAAACTGTCTATTTCAACTAACTTTGTCCATCCAAAACGAACTTTGTACTTTGCTATGAAGTTCCACCAGGAATGAGTTTTCATGCAAAAACTGTCTATTTCAACTAAATTGATCCATCCAAAACGAACTTTGTACTTTGCTATGAAGTTCCACCAGGAATGAGTTTTTATGCAAAAACTGTCTATTTCAACTTAATTCGTCCATCCAAAACGAACTTTGTACTTTGCTATGAAGTTCCACCAGGAATGAGTTTTCATGCAAAAACTGTCTATTTCAACTAAATTGATCCATCCAAAACGAACTTTGTACTTTGCTATGAAGTTCCACCAGGAATGAGTTTTTATGCAAAAACTGTCTATTTCAACTAACTTTGTCCATCCAAAACGAACTTTGTACTTTGCTATGAAGTTCCACCAGGAATGAGTTTTCATGCAAAAACTGTCTATTTCAACTAAATTGATCCATCCAAAACGAACTTTGTACTTTGCTATGAAGTTCCACCAGGAATGAGTTTTTATGCAAAAACTGTCTATTTCAACTAACTTTGTCCATCCAAAACGAACTTTGTACTTTGCTATGTAGTTCCACCAGGAATGAGTTTTTATGCAAAAACTGTCTATTTCAACTAACTTTGTCCATCCAAAACGAACTTTGTACTTTGCTATGAAGTTCCACCAGGAATGAGTTTTCATGCAAAAACTGTCTATTTCAACTTAATTCGTCCATCTGATTCGAACTTTGTACTTTGCTATGAAGTTCCACCAGGAATGAGTTTTTATGCAAAAACTGTCTATTTCAACTAACTTTGTCCATCCAAAACGAACTTTGTACTTTGCTATGAAGTTCCACCAGGAATGAGTTTTTATGCAAAAACTGTCTATTTCAACTAACTTTGTCCATCCAAAACGAACTTTGTACTTTGCTATGAAGTTCCACCAGGAATGAGTTTTTATGCAAAAACTGTCTATTTCAACTAACTTTGTCCATCCAAAACGAACTTTGTACTTTGCTATGAAGTTCCACCAGGAATGAGTTTTCATGCAAAAACTGTCTATTTCAACTAAATTGATCCATCCAAAACGAACTTTGTACTTTGCTATGAAGTTCCACCAGGAATGAGTTTTCATGCAAAAACTGTCTATTTCAACTAAATTGATCCATCCAAAACGAACTTTGTACTTTGCTATGAAGTTCCACCAGGAATGAGTTTTTATGCAAAAACTGTCTATTTCAACTTAATTCGTCCATCTGATTCGAACTTTGTACTTTGCTATGAAGTTCCACCAGGAATGAGTTTTCATACAAAAACTGTCTATTTCAACTAAATTGATCCATCCAAAACGAACTTTGTACTTTGCTATGAAGTTCCACCAGGAATGAGTTTTCATGCAAAAACTGTCTATTTCAACTAACTTTGTCCATCCAAAACGAACTTTGTACTTTGCTATGAAGTTCCACCAGGAATGAGTTTTCATGCAAAAACTGTCTATTTCAACTAAATTGATCCATCCAAAACGAACTTTGTACTTTGCTATGAAGTTCCACCAGGAATGAGTTTTCATGCAAAAACTGTCTATTTCAACTAAATTGATCCATCCAAAACGAACTTTGTACTTTGCTATGAAGTTCCACCAGGAATGAGTTTTCATGCAAAAACTGTCTATTTCAACTAACTTTGTCCATCCAAAACGAACTTTGTACTTTGCTATGAAGTTCCACCAGGAATGAGTTTTCATGCAAAAACTGTCTATTTCAACTAAATTGATCCATCCAAAACGAACTTTGTACTTTGCTATGAAGTTCCACCAGGAATGAGTTTTCATGCAAAAACTGTCTATTTCAACTAAATTCGTCCATCCGATACGAACTTTGTACTTTGCTATGAAGTTCCACCAGGAATGAGTTTTCATGCAAAAACTGTCTATTTCAACTAAATTGATCCATCCAAAACGAACTTTGTACTTTGCTATGAAGTTCCACCAGGAATGAGTTTTCATGCAAAAACTGTCTATTTCAACTAACTTTGTCCATCTAAAACGAACTTTGTACTTTGCTATGAAGTTCTACCAGGAATGAGTTTTCATGCAAAAACTGTCTATTTCAACTTAATTCGTCCATTTGATTCGAACTTTGTACTTTGCTATGAAGTTCCACCAGGAATGAGTTTTCATGCAAAAACTGTCTATTTCAACTTAAATCGTCCATCTGATTCGAACTTTGTACTTTGCTATGAAGTTCCACCAGGAATGAGTTTTCATACAAAAACTGTCTATTTCAACTTAATTCGTCCATCCAAAACGAACTTTGTACTTTGCTATGAAGTTCCACCAGGAATGAGTTTTTATGCAAAAGCTGTCTATTTCAACTAACTTTGTCCATCCAAAACGAACTTTGTACTTTGCTATGAAGTTCCACCAGGAATGAGTTTTCATGCAAGAACTGTCTATTTCAACTTAATTCGTCCATCTGATTCGAACTTTGTACTTTGCTATGAAGTTCCACCAGGAATGAGTTTTGATGCAAAAACTGTCTATTTCAACTAACTTTGTCCATCCAAAACGAACTTTGTACTTTGCTATGAAGTTCCACCAGGAATGAGTTTTTATGCAAAAACTGTCTCCCAACAAACAATTCGAACTGGTTCGAGGCTCGAACAGGTCCGGTTCGAGCGTCGTTCGAGCCATTGTTCGAGCTCGCAAGGAAGACGCGTTCGAGCCTTTTCGATGAAAATCGAGCGGGACGTTTTACGAAAGCGCCATCTATTGTGCATTGCAGTAAACAATATTTAGGAAAAGATTTATAGATGCAAAATATTTGTAAAAATAATATTTATTTTATTATATGATGCTACCTACAACATAAAAGTATCTTTAGCATTTGGTCTGCTATTATTAAATTATTCGCTGCTCCATATATTGTGGTTTTAATCTCCGATGTAGATATATGTGGTATTGTATCTTTTGAATCCGCTATCCGGTCATCCTTCTTTGAACCATAATGGCGCACAGCTGAAGAAAACAACAAAACCATCGTTGCGCGTTGTCTGGAAAAATATGTCCTTAATTAATGGGCAAGTTGTAACGAATGTTGATATCACTCACCGTATCCTGTGTTTGGCCGCGTCGCAATGTCCTTCCAACACATTCGTCATATAGTTGTTAAGATGAAGATGAAGTTATAAGATGAAGAGCAGGTCGAATATTGAGGATCTTGTACACCAAACCAGTCGCACGGCTTCTTTTGGATTCCATTTTGCACCTAGCATGGGAAGATCCAAACAGAGCGCTGTTTTCAAAACAACAATGTTGGCACGAATATTGTAAGACATGCACACGTTATTTACTTACCAGAGTATTCAGAAACACCACAGATTGAAAATATTAACACCAATGAAAGACTGTTGCACAGATTTAACTAAAAGGGCAACTTTAAGCAGAGTAGATGTTGTTTGATCACAGGTCAGGCTTTGTTTACATTTCTATTTCATTCAATCTGTCAAAGCGGTAATCACCGCAGACAAAATGCAAACAAGCCATGGAAAAAGATGAAGAAGAGCAATAGATCGCACCAATTCGATTTTTTCGTGCGGGAGGAAATCAAAGACCCAAACCTTTGACGCAAACTTAGCCAAGATTCGGAACCAATCTTGCTGATTTAGCCGCGCGCAGAACCAAACGACGCTTGATTCGACCAAAAAGGCTCGGACAACGCTTAAAAAATCGTCGAATTGTTTGTTGGGCTATTTCAACTAACTTTGTCCATCCAAAACGAACTTTGTACTTTGCTATGAAGTTCCACCAGGAATGAGTTTTTATGCAAAAACTGTCTATTTCAACTAAATTGATCCATCCAAAACGAACTTTGTACTTTGCTATGAAGTTCCACCAGGAATGAGTTTTCATGCAAAAACTGTCTATTTCAACTAAATTGATCCATCCAAAACGAACTTTGTACTTTGCTATGAAGTTCCACCAGGAATGAGTTTTCATGCAAAAACTGTCTATTTCAACTAACTTTGTCCATCCAAAACGAACTTTGTACTTTGCTATGAAGTTCCACCAGGAATGAGTTTTCATGCAAAAACTGTCTATTTCAACTAAATTGATCCATCCAAAACGAACTTTTTACTTTGCTATGAAGTTCCACCAGGAATGAGTTTTAATGCAAAAGCTGTCTATTTCAACTAACTTTGTCCATCCAAAACGAACTTTGTACTTTGCTATGAAGTTCCACCAGGAATGAGTTTTCATGCAAGAACTGTCTATTTCAACTTAATTCGTCCATCTAAAACGAACTTTGTACTTTGCTATGAAGTTCTACCAGGAATGAGTTTTCATGCAAGAACTGTCTATTTCAACTAAATTGATCCATCCAAAACGAACTTTGTACTTTGCTATGAAGTTCCACCAGGAATGAGTTTTTATGCAAAAACTGTCTATTTCAACTAACTTTGTCCATCCAAAACGAACTTTGTACTTTGCTATGAAGTTCCACCAGGAATGAGTTTTCATGCAAAAACTGTCTATTTCAACTAACTTTGTCCATCCAAAACGAACTTTGTACTTTGCTATGAAGTTCCACCAGGAATGAGTTTTCATGCAAAAACTGTCTTTTTTAACTAAATTGATCCATCCAAAACGAACTTTGTACTTTGCTATGAAGTTCCACCAGGAATGAGTTTTAATGCAAAAGCTGTCTATTTCAACTAACTTTGTCCATCCAAAACGAACTTTGTACTTTGCTATGAAGTTCCACCAGGAATGAGTTTTCATGCAAAAACTGTCTATTTCAACTAACTTTGTCCATCTAAAACGAACTTTGTACTTTGCTATGAAGTTCTACCAGGAATGAGTTTTCATGCAAGAACTGTCTATTTCAACTAAATTGATCCATCCAAAACGAACTTTGTACTTTGCTATGAAGTTCCACCAGGAATGAGTTTTTATGCAAAAACTGTCTATTTCAACTTAATTCGTCCATCTGATTCGAACTTTGTACTTTGCTATGAAGTTCCACCAGGAATGAGTTTTCATACAAAAACTGTCTATTTCAACTTAATTCGTCCATCCAAAACGAACTTTGTACTTTGCTATGAAGTTCCACCAGGAATGAGTTTTTATGCAAAAACTGTCTATTTCAACTAACTTTGTCCATCCAAAACGAACTTTGTACTTTGCTATGAAGTTCCACCAGGAATGAGTTTTCATACAAAAACTGTCTATTTCAACTTAATTCGTCCATCTGATTCGAACTTTGTACTTTGCTATGAAGTTCCACCAGGAATGAGTTTTCATACAAAAACTGTCTATTTCAACTTAATTCGTCCATCCAAAACGAACTTTGTACTTTGCTATGAAGTTCCACCAGGAATGAGTTTTCATGCAAGAACTGTCTATTTCAACTAAATTGATCCATCCAAAACGAACTTTGTACTTTGCTATGAAGTTCCACCAGGAATGAGTTTTTATGCAAAAACTGTCTATTTCAACTTAATTCGTCCATCTGATTCGAACTTTGTACTTTGCTATGAAGTTCCACCAGGAATGAGTTTTCATACAAAAACTGTCTATTTCAACTTAATTCGTCCATCCAAAACGAACTTTGTACTTTGCTATGAAGTTCCACCAGGAATGAGTTTTTATGCAAAAACTGTCTATTTCAACTAACTTTGTCCATCCAAAACGAACTTTGTACTTTGCTATGAAGTTCCACCAGGAATGAGTTTTCATACAAAAACTGTCTATTTCAACTAAATTCGTCCATCCAAAACGAACTTTGTACTTTGCTATGAAGTTCCACCAGGAATGAGTTTTCATGCAAAAACTGTCTATTTCAACTAACTTTGTCCATCCAAAACGAACTTTGTACTTTGCTATGAAGTTCCACCAGGAATGAGTTTTTATGCAAAAACTGTCTATTTCAACTAACTTTGTCCATCCAAAACGAACTTTGTACTTTGCTATGAAGTTCCACCAGGAATGAGTTTTTATGCAAAAACTGTCTATTTCAACTAAATTCGTCCATCCAAAACGAACTTTGTACTTTGCTATGAAGTTCCACCAGGAATGAGTTTTCATGCAAAAACTGTCTATTTCAACTAACTTTGTCCATCCAAAACGAACTTTGTACTTTGCTATGAAGTTCCACCAGGAATGAGTTTTCATACAAAAACTGTCTATTTCAACTTAATTCGTCCATCCAAAACGAACTTTGTACTTTGCTATGAAGTTCCACCAGGAATGAGTTTTTATGCAAAAACTGTCTATTTCAACTAACTTTGTACATCCAAAACGAACTTTGTACTTTGCTATGAAGTTCCACCAGGAATGAGTTTTTATGCAAAAACTGTCTATTTCAACTAACTTTGTCCATCCAAAACGAACTTTGTACTTTGCTATGAAGTTCCACCAGGAATGAGTTTTCATGCAAAAACTGTCTATTTCAACTAACTTTGTCCATCCAAAACGAACTTTGTACTTTGCTATGAAGTTCCACCAGGAATGAGTTTTTATGCAAAAACTGTCTATTTCAACTAACTTTGTCCATCCAAAACGAACTTTGTACTTTGCTATGAAGTTCCACCAGGAATGAGTTTTCATACAAAAACTGTCTATTTCAACTAAATTCGTCCATCCAAAACGAACTTTGTACTTTGCTATGAAGTTCCACCAGGAATGAGTTTTTATGCAAAAACTGTCTATTTCAACTAACTTTGTCCATCCAAAACGAACTTTGTACTTTGCTATGAAGTTCCACCAGGAATGAGTTTTTATGCAAAAACTGTCTATTTCAACTAACTTTGTCCATCCAAAACGAACTTTGTACTTTGCTATGAAGTTCCACCAGGAATGAGTTTTTATGCAAAAACTGTCTATTTCAACTAAATTCGTCCATCCAAAACGAACTTTGTACTTTGCTATGAAGTTCCACCAGGAATGAGTTTTCATGCAAAAACTGTCTATTTCAACTAACTTTGTCCATCCAAAACGAACTTTGTACTTTGCTATGAAGTTCCACCAGGAATGAGTTTTTATGCAAAAACTGTCTATTTCAACTAACTTTGTCCATCCAAAACGAACTTTGTACTTTGCTATGAAGTTCCACCAGGAATGAGTTTTCATACAAAAACTGTCTATTTCAACTTAATTCGTCCATCTGATTCGAACTTTGTACTTTGCTATGAAGTTCCACCAGGAATGAGTTTTCATACAAAAACTGTCTATTTCAACTAACTTTGTCCATCCAAAACGAACTTTGTACTTTGCTATGAAGTTCCACCAGGAATGAGTTTTTATGCAAAAACTGTCTATTTCAACTAACTTTGTCCATCCAAAACGAACTTTGTACTTTGCTATGAAGTTCCACCAGGAATGAGTTTTCATACAAAAACTGTCTATTTCAACTAAATTCGTCCATCCAAAACGAACTTTGTACTTTGCTATGAAGTTCCACCAGGAATGAGTTTTCATGCAAAAACTGTCTATTTCAACTAACTTTGTCCATCCAAAACGAACTTTGTACTTTGCTATGAAGTTCCACCAGGAATGAGTTTTTATGCAAAAACTGTCTATTTCAACTAACTTTGTCCATCCAAAACGAACTTTGTACTTTGCTATGAAGTTCCACCAGGAATGAGTTTTTATGCAAAAACTGTCTATTTCAACTAACTTTGTCCATCCAAAACGAACTTTGTACTTTGCTATGAAGTTCCACCAGGAATGAGTTTTCATGCAAAAACTGTCTATTTCAACTAACTTTGTCCATCCAAAACGAACTTTGTACTTTGCTATGAAGTTCCACCAGGAATGAGTTTTTATGCAAAAACTGTCTATTTCAACTAACTTTGTCCATCCAAAACGAACTTTGTACTTTGCTATGAAGTTCCACCAGGAATGAGTTTTCATACAAAAACTGTCTATTTCAACTTAATTCGTCCATCTGATTCGAACTTTGTACTTTGCTATGAAGTTCCACCAGGAATGAGTTTTCATACAAAAACTGTCTATTTCAACTTAATTCGTCCATCCAAAACGAACTTTGTACTTTGCTATGAAGTTCCACCAGGAATGAGTTTTTATGCAAAAACTGTCTATTTCAACTAACTTTGTCCATCCAAAACGAACTTTGTACTTTGCTATGAAGTTCCACCAGGAATGAGTTTTCATACAAAAACTGTCTATTTCAACTAAATTCGTCCATCCAAAACGAACTTTGTACTTTGCTATGAAGTTCCACCAGGAATGAGTTTTCATGCAAAAACTGTCTATTTCAACTAACTTTGTCCATCCAAAACGAACTTTGTACTTTGCTATGAAGTTCCACCAGGAATGAGTTTTTATGCAAAAACTGTCTATTTCAACTAACTTTGTCCATCCAAAACGAACTTTGTACTTTGCTATGAAGTTCCACCAGGAATGAGTTTTTATGCAAAAACTGTCTATTTCAACTAAATTGATCCATCCAAAACGAACTTTGTACTTTGCTATGAAGTTCCACCAGGAATGAGTTTTCATGCAAAAACTGTCTATTTCAACTAAATTGATCCATCCAAAACGAACTTTGTACTTTGCTATGAAGTTCCACCAGGAATGAGTTTTCATGCAAAAACTGTCTATTTCAACTAACTTTGTCCATCCAAAACGAACTTTGTACTTTGCTATGAAGTTCCACCAGGAATGAGTTTTCATGCAAAAACTGTCTATTTCAACTAAATTGATCCATCCAAAACGAACTTTTTACTTTGCTATGAAGTTCCACCAGGAATGAGTTTTTATGCAAAAACTGTCTATTTCAACTAACTTTGTACATCCAAAACGAACTTTGTACTTTGCTATGAAGTTCCACCAGGAATGAGTTTTCATGCAAAAACTGTCTATTTCAACTAAATTGATCCATCCAAAACGAACTTTGTACTTTGCTATGAAGTTCCACCAGGAATGAGTTTTAATGCAAGAACTGTCTATTTCAACTAAATTGATCCATCCAAAACGAACTTTGTACTTTGCTATGAAGTTCCACCAGGAATGAGTTTTTATGCAAAAACTGTCTATTTCAACTAACTTTGTCCATCCAAAACGAACTTTGTACTTTGCTATGAAGTTCCACCAGGAATGAGTTTTCATGCAAAAACTGTCTATTTCAACTAACTTTGTCCATCTAAAACGAACTTTGTACTTTGCTATGAAGTTCTACCAGGAATGAGTTTTCATGCAAGAACTGTCTATTTCAACTAAATTGATCCATCCAAAACGAACTTTGTACTTTGCTATGAAGTTCCACCAGGAATGAGTTTTTATGCAAAAACTGTCTATTTCAACTAACTTTGTCCATCCAAAACGAACTTTGTACTTTGCTATGAAGTTCCACCAGGAATGAGTTTTCATGCAAAAACTGTCTATTTCAACTAACTTTGTCCATCCAAAACGAACTTTGTACTTTGCTATGAAGTTCCACCAGGAATGAGTTTTCATGCAAAAACTGTCTATTTTAACTAAATTGATCCATCCAAAACGAACTTTGTACTTTGCTATGAAGTTCCACCAGGAATGAGTTTTCATGCAAGAACTGTCTATTTCAACTAAATTGGTGCATCCGATACGAACTTTGTACTTTGCTATGAAGTTCCACCAGGAATGAGTTTTCATGCAAAAACTGTCTATTTCAACTAAATTGGTGCATCCGATACGAACTTTGTTCTTTGCTATGAAGTTCCACCAGGAATGAGTTTACATGCAAAAACTGTCTATTTCAACTAAATTGATCCATCCAAAACGAACTTTGTACTTTGCTATGAAGTTCCACCAGGAATGAGTTTTCATGCGAAAACTGTCTATTTCAACTAAATTGATCCATCCAAAACGAACTTTGTACTTTGCTATGAAGTTCTACCAGGAATGAGTTTTCATGCAAGAACTGTCTATTTCAACTAACTTTGTCCATCCAAAACGAACTTTGTACTTTGCTATGAAGTTCCACCAGGAATGAGTTTTCATGCAAAAACTGTCTATTTCAACTAACTTTGTCCATCCAAAACGAACTTTGTACTTTGCTATGAAGTTCCACCAGGAATGAGTTTTCATGCAAAAACTGTCTATTTTAACTAAATTGATCCATCCAAAACGAACTTTGTACTTTGCTATGAAGTTCCACCAGGAATGAGTTTTCATGCAAAAACTGTCTATTTCAACTAAATTGATCCATCCAAAACGAACTTTGTTCTTTGCTATGAAGTTCCACCAGGAATGAGTTTTCATGCAAAAACTGTCTATTTCAACTTAATTCGTCCATCCAAAACGAACTTTGTACTTTGCTATGAAGTTCTACCAGGAATGAGTTTTCATGCAAAAACTGTCTATTTCAACTAAATTGATCCATCCAAAACGAACTTTGTACTTTGCTATGAAGTTCCACCAGGAATGAGTTTTCATGCAAAAACTGTCTATTTCAACTAAATTGATCCATCCAAAACGAACTTTGTACTTTGCTATGAAGTTCCACCAGGAATGAGTTTTCATGCAAAAACTGTCTATTTCAACTAACTTTGTCCATCCAAAACGAACTTTGTACTTTGCTATGAAGTTCCACCAGGAATGAGTTTTTATGCAAAAACTGTCTATTTCAACTAAATTGATCCATCCAAAACGAACTTTGTACTTTGCTATGAAGTTCCACCAGGAATGAGTTTTTATGCAAAAACTGTCTATTTCAACTAACTTTGTCCATCCAAAACGAACTTTGTACTTTGCTATGAAGTTCCACCAGGAATGAGTTTTCATGCAAAAACTGTCTATTTCAACTAAATTGATCCATCCGATACGAACTTTGTACTTTGCTATGAAGTTCTACCAGGAAAGAGTTTTCATGCAAGAACTGTCTATTTCAACTAACTTTGTCCATCCAAAACGAACTTTGTACTTTGCGATGAAGTTCCACCAGGAATGAGTTTTCATGCAAAAACTGTCTATTTCAACTAAATTGATCCATCCAAAACGAACTTTTTACTTTGCTATGAAGTTCCACCAGGAATGAGTTTTCATGCAAAAACTGTCTATTTCAACTAACTTTGTCCATCCAAAACGAACTTTGTACTTTGCTATGAAGTTCCACCAGGAATGAGTTTTCATTCAAAAACTGTCTATTTCAACTAACTTTGTCCATCCAAAACGAACTTTGTACTTTGCTATGAAGTTCCACCACGAATGAGTTTTCATGCAAAAACTGTCTATTTCAACTAAATTGATCCATCCAAAACGAACTTTGTTCTTTGCTATGAAGTTCCACCAGGAATGAGTTTTCATGCAAAAACTGTCTATTTCAACTAAATTGATCCATCCGATACGAACTTGGTACTTTGCTATGAAGTTCCACCAGGAATGAGTTTTCATGCAAGAACTGTCTATTTCAACTAACTTTGTCCATCCAAAACGAACTTTGTACTTGGCTATGAAGTTCCACCAGGAATGAGTTTTCATGCAAAAACTGTCTATTTCAACTAAATTGATCCATCCAAAACGAACTTTGTACTTTGCTATGAAGTTCCACCAGGAATGAGTTTTCATGCAAAAACTGTCTATTTCAACTAACTTTGTCCATCCAAAACGAACTTTGCACTTTGCTATGAAGTTCCACCAGGAATGAGTTTTCATGCAAAAACTGTCTATTTCAACTAATTTTGTCCATCCAAAACGAACTTTGTACTTTGCTATGAAGTTCCACCAGGAATGAGTTTTCATGCAAAAACTGTCTATTTCAACTAACTTTGTCCATCCAAAACGAACTTTGTACTTGGCTATGAAGTTCCACCAGGAATGAGTTTTCATGCAAAAACTGTCTATTTCATTTAACTTTGTCCATCCAAAACGAACTTTGTACTTTGCTATGAAGTTCCACCAGGAATGAGTTTACATGCAAAAACTGTCTATTTCAACTAAATTGATCCATCCAAAACGAACTTTGTACTTTGCTATGAAGTTCCACCAGGAATGAGTTTTCATGCAAAAACTGTCTATTTCAACTAAATTGATCCATCCAAAACGAACTTTGTTCTTTGCTATGAAGTTCCACCAGAAATGAGTTTTCATGCAAAAACTGTCTATTTCAACTTAATTCGTCCATCCGATACGAACTTTGTACTTTGCTATGAAGTTCTACCAGGAATGAGTTTTCATGCAAGAACTGTCTATTTCAACTAACTTTGTCCATCCAAAACGAACTTTGTACTTTGCTATGAAGTTCCACCAGGAATGAGTTTTCATACAAAAACTGTCTATTTCAACTAACTTTGTCCATCCAAAACGAACTTTGTACTTTGCTATGAAGTTCCACCAGCAATGAGTTTTCATGCAAAAACTGTCTATTTCAACTTAATTCATCCATCCAAAACGAACTTTGTACTTTGCTATGAAGTTCCACCAGGAATGAGTTTTCATGCAAAAACTGTCTATTTCAACTAACTTTGTCCATCTAAAACGAACTTTGTACTTTGCTATGAAGTTCTACCAGGAATGAGTTTTCATGCAAAAACTGTCTATTTCAACTTAATTCGTCCATCTGATTCGAACTTTGTACTTTGCTATGAAGTTCCACCAGGAATGAGTTTTCATGCAAAAACTGTCTATTTCAACTAACTTTGTCCATCCAAAACGAACTTTGTACTTTGCTATGAAGTTCCACCAGGAATGAGTTTTTATGCAAAAACTGTCTATTTCAACTAACTTTGTCCATCCAAAACGAACTTTGTACTTTGCTATGAAGTTCCACCAGGAATGAGTTTTCATGCAAAAACTGTCTATTTCAACTAACTTTGTCCATCCAAAACGAACTTTGTACTTTGCTATGAAGTTCCACCAGCAATGAGTTTTCATGCAAAAACTGTCTATTTCAACTTAATTCATCCATCCAAAACGAACTTTGTACTTTGCTATGAAGTTCCACCAGGAATGAGTTTTCATGCAAAAACTGTCTATTTCAACCAAATTGATCCATCCAAAACGAACTTTGTTCTTTGCTATGAAGTTCCACCAGGAATGAGTTTTCATGCAAGAACTGTCTATTTAAACTAAACTGATCCATCCAAAACGAACTTTGTACTTTGCTATGAAGTTCCACCAGGAATGAGTTTTCATGCAAAAACTGTCTGTTGTAGACAACGGTGAAGTCGGCACTTGCAGTTTAACGCATGATTTGTTTTTTGTTTTCGTCACCTGACGCAATGACGGTGACAGCTCGGTGACGGGTGACAGAAGCCGTTACCGAAGGGACGATGCCATAAAGGGATCGAGATCGAGGCGCGAAAAGGGACGATAACGGCCATCGCGTGTGCGCCATCGATTTAGAGTTATTCACAACCGAAACGCGCAAGTGATAAGACGTGTAATTTTTTAACACCAGCACCACCACTCGCACCACTCGCTCCCACGCACCCGAATTATACCAGCGAAGCCGTACCACCTGCCCAAAACCAGTGCTCCGCGAAAGAAGTTTGAAATAGAAAATAAAATTGCTAGAAACCTGTAAAAATTGGTGTTAGGAAACTCGTCCACGGCGAAACAGAAACTGGAAAGAACGTTGCGTTGCAACATTTTAAAAAATTACACTGGTGATTTTGTGTGAACAATTGACAATTGAGTGAAAATGAACCGCGAAAACGTTGAGTCCAACCCCGCCGCGAATTCGACAGTGCGACAACTTTCCCCAGTGCAAGACCTAGCGGAAGACACTGTTTCGATACAGGAGTTGATTCAGCAAGCCAGAGAAGCGAACGAAAGCTTCAACAGGCTGACCGCGCAAATTGCTCAGTTGAGCCCAAGCGTGTCAAGAGGACTCGGAATGTCACTGAACGAGCAACGCGAAGGCGCGATATCCCAGCGCGTCCGCACAGGAACCGCCGAAGATGTGCCTTTTCCTTCGGCCGCCACCCTGCCGCGGAGATCAACGCTCGGGACGCCTTACGCCAGAGGCACGGAAAGTGAACCTGTGAGCGCATCGCCGCGACCGGCCATCGCGTTTCCAGATTTCCTGCGCTACGACGCGCAAGCCGGCTCGTCAGGAAGATCGACGCTTGGGACGCCATTCATCAGCGACACAGAGCGTGAACCTGTGGGCGCGTCGCTGCGACCGGCCATTGCGTTTCCAGATTTTTTGCGCTATGACGCGCATGCTGGACCGTCAACGACTCGGCGTAGCGAAGCAGACCGGTACGGGGCTACCGGAAAAAGAACAGCCGTACATCCCGTACGAGAACGTGATCTTCAGCGGGCTTTGGAAGACATGGAGATCGAGCATCTTCGGGAGCGAAACCGCTTGATGCAATCCTTCGAAGCAACGGATCATCAACGAAGCGCACATCCGCCATCACGCGTGAGTATCGTTCCAGATAGATTGCAGGCGAACGCCTTCTCAGTCTTTGATCTTTCGCAGACGCAATACATAGCCCGGCAAGGGAGGAAACGGGACTTGCCGACGTTCTCCGGCAATCCCGAAGAATGGCCGATGTTTATTGCCTCCTTCGAGTACACCACGGAGGCGTGCGGTTATAACGACGTGGAGAATCTGGACCGGCTGCAGAAGGCCCTAAAAGGAAAAGCGTTAGAGGCAGTACGTTGTCGCTTGATGCATCCATCCAACGTACCTGGCGTGATCTCCACGCTAAGAATGCTTTTCGGCCGTCCCGAAATTATTGTCCACTCCCTGGTGAACAAGGTGCGATCGATGCCGGCGCCTAAGCAGGAACGTCTCGAAACGCTCATCGACTTTGGGGTCGCGGTTCAGAATCTTTGCGCGACCATCACGGCGTCAGGACTAGACGAATACATGTGCAATGTGGCGTTGTTGAATGAGTTGACGGAACGCTTACCCCCGTCGCTGAAGCTCAATTGGGGATGTCATCGAATTAACGTGAGCCACGTTACGCTCTCGAGTTTCAACGACTGGCTGAGTCATTTGGTCGAAGCAGCAAGTTTGGTGACTATGTCGTCGGTGTACACCCATGAGGGTTCATCTACCAGACCTGCAACGAGTAACAGCGGATACAGGCAACATCGGCACGTAAATACTCACCTGACGAACACTGCAACCAGGCGCCCCTCAACGAGTTCTAGCAGCGTAACGCTGCGTTGCCCAGTATGCCAACAACAATGCGCCAAAGTAGAAAACTGTTCCGATTTTCTGGCAATGGACATAGACGCCCGTTGGCGAACAGTGCGTGAGAAACGTCTGTGTCGTAAATGCCTTGAACAACACCAGCGCTGCGACAGAAGAACGCAGTGTGGCACCAATGGCTGCGTCTTTCTTCATAACAAGCTGCTTCATGATGGTTCGAGGACCAGAGTTGAAGCCGGAAATACGTCACGAACCGTAACCAACGAGCATCAAGCTTTTAACAGTCACCGAATTGCGCTAGAGGCGCCACCACTCTTCCGATATGTTCCGATTACCCTTCATGGCAATGGCTGTAAAGTAGAAACATTTGCGTTCCTGGACGACGGTTCGTCAGCCACCTTCATAGAACATGCTTTGGTTGAAGAACTAGGCATTCAGGGAACTCCTCATCCGTTGTGCCTCTGGTGGACCGGAAATCAGAAAAGAGAAGAGAAAAATTCAGTGAGAGTATCGTTGAGAATATCCGGCAGTGACGAAGCCGGCAAAGTATTCGTATTGCCCAATGTACATACCGTGCACAGCTTGGCGCTACCGAATCAGAGTCTGTGCGCCCAGAAACTTCAGAACACTTTCGCGCACTTGACCGGCCTAAAACTGACCTCGTACACGAATATCATGCCAAGGGTTCTAATCGGCATAGATAACTGTCATCTGGGTCATCCGTTGACATATCGTGAGGGAAAATCGCATGAACCCGTTGCTGCCAAAACGCGATTAGGCTGGATTGTCTACGGATCGTACGAAACGAATCCCGGCGAAGCAAACGGGATTCTCAACCACCATAGACCAAAGGTGTGCCCATGCATGGACATCAACGACGATAAAACCGATGCACAATTGAAGGAATACTTTGCAATTGATTCGTTAGGTATCACCAAGTTACCTCATCACATAGGTTCCAAAGATGAAGAAAAGGCGCTAGAAATTCTGGTCGCGACAACCCGTTTAAATGGCGAACGTTATGAGACAAGTTTGTTGTGGAAGTACAGCACAATTCAATTACCGCCAAGTAAGCCGATGGCACTAAAACGCTTTGAATGTCTCAAAAGAAAAATGGAAAAAGAACCAGTGTTGAGGGCTGCCATCGTTGAAAAGATGAATGAGTACGAGAGAAAGGGCTACATCAGGCGCCTAACACCGAGAGAGCTATCGGAAAAACGTGATGCAGATTGGTTCTTGCCAATTTTTCCTGTCATAAACCCCAACAAGCCAGGAAAAATCCGGTTGGTATTTGATGCTGCTGCCAAAGTAAACGGCGTTAGCCTAAACACATTTCTCCTCAAGGGACCAGATCAGCTGGTAGAGCTCCTGACAGTCCTATATAAATTCAGAGAGTTCCGAATAGGCGTTGTTGGAGACATCAAAGAAATGTTTTTTCAAGTGGCCATCAGACCCGAAGATCAACGCAGCCAAATGATATTGTGGAACGGCGGTGTGGCTGACAGGACTCCAGACGTGTACGCCATGACCGTTATGACGTTTGGCGCCGCATGTTCACCCTGCTGCGCGCACTATGTGAAGAATCTTAACGCCGAGCGATTTAAATCCGAATTTCCTCGCGCCTTCGAATGCATCGTTAAAGAGCACTATGTTGACGACATGCTGGCAAGTGTCGAAACTGAAGACGAAGCTATAATGCTGGCAAAAGACGTGCGATACGTACATGCACAGGGTGGCTTTGAAATAAGAAACTGGCTGTCCAATTCAAACGTGGTGATTCAGCAATTAGAGGCATCTATAACGAAAGAGAAAGATGTTAACGTTGGTACAGATACGAAAACAGAAAAGGTATTGGGAATGTGGTGGGACACGCAATCCGACACATTCACCTATAAAGTCTCACCTAGAAACGATGAGCAGCTGCTAACGGGAGCAAAGCATCCGACTAAACGTGAGGTGCTACGGATCCTAATGCGGATCTACGACCCGTTGGGTCTCTTGGGTAACGTGCTTATGTTCCTGAAAGTTCTGCTTCAAGAGATCTGGCGTGCTGGTGTCGGATGGGATGAAAAAGTCAGCGGCCGTTTAGCAGAACAGTGGGAAAGGTGGATCACCATATTACCCGACGTTTGCCAGATCAGGATACCAAGGTGCTATCGACAGAACACGTCGGCGTTGACTCGTAGCATACAGCTTCACGTATTCTGCGACGCGAGCGAAAACGGGATGGCAGCGGTTGCATATTTCCGATTTGAAGAAGAAGGGACCATAGAATGCGCTCTTGTCGGATCGAAAACTAGAGTGGCACCACTGCGATTTCTATCGATCCCTCGATTAGAACTGCAAGCAGCGGTTATCGGCACCCGACTTGCGAATACGATTATTAAATCGCACCTGTTCAAACGGTCTCGAACTCACTCGAACTACATATTGGACGGATTCGCGTGACGTCATCTGTTGGCTACGGTCGGATCATCGACGATATAGTCAATTTGTAGCTTTCCGAGTCGGTGAAAAACTCGAGTCCACCAAGGTTGACGATTGGCAGTGGCTGTCAACGAAGGTCAATGTAGCCGACGATGGTACGAAGTGGACGAGAATTCCCGATTTGAGCACATCAAGCCGATGGCTCAAAGGTCCGAGCTTTCTTTGGCAACCAGAGAAGGAATGGCCAATTCCACCGACGCGATCGGATGATACAGCGGAAGAACTACGTCGCAACCTGCTGCATCATTCAAGCACTGAGCCACTTATTCGGATCGATCGATTCTCTAGTTGGAATAGGTTGCTCAGATCCGTTGGATACGTTATTCGATTTTCACATAATTGTATGCACCGAACTAACGGAAAAACGATCACGACAGGACCACTCACGCAGGAAGAGCTTGAAACAGCAGAACGCGTGATTATAAAACAAATCCAGCGAGAAACGTTTCCAGAAGAGATCCGGCGACTAGAGAGCCGCGTAGTAAAACAGCATCCATGGTCGCAACCCATCGAAAAAGGCAGCGCATTGTATCAGCTCTCACCGAAAATCGACGACTATGGCGTGCTGAGAATAAGTAGTCGTTTTGAAAACTGCCCTGTGGTAAACGAATCGCTGCGCAAGCCAGTTATCCTACCGAGACGACACACAGGAACTGACTTGCTTATACTGCACTACCACGCACGTTACCGACATTGTAACCATCAGACCGTCGTTAACGAACTAAGGGCCAAATATCATATACCGCGCTTGTTGACAGAATATAAGCGCGTCCGGAAAACATGTCAACATTGTCGCAATCGAGAAGCTGCTCCCGAACCGCCGTTGATGGGAAGCATTCCTCAACAAAGAACGGCCATGGATCAGCGTGCGTTTACATATACCGGAATAGACTACTTCGGCCCAATGAACGTAGTAGTTGGACGTCGCGTGGAGAAACGTTGGGGAGTGATTTTCACTTGTTTGACAACACGAGCAGTGCACCTTGAAATCGCGCACTCACTGACAACTTCTTCCTGCATCCTAGCGATCCGCCGTTTTATCGCTAGACGAGGAGTGCCGCGCGAAATCATCAGCGATCGTGGGACAAACTTTGTAGGTTCATCGAGAGAGTTGAAGGAAGCCCGGATGAACGTGGATGAGAATAAGATCATCGTCAAATTTACTAGTCCTGAGTTGAAGTGGAGCTTCAATCCGCCAGCGGCTCCGCATTTTGGAGGGTGCTGGGAACGCCTCGTTCAGTCGGTGAAAAAAGTTTTAAGCCAGTTCGAACTGCCGCGTACGCCTAACGACGAAGTGCTGCAATCTACGATAGCCGAAATAGAAATGGTCATTAACTCAAGACCTCTGACCTACGTACCTTTGGACGATGATTTCGCACCACCGATAACGCCCAACCAACTACTTTTGGGTAGCTCAAACGGCAGCAAGCCGCCTGCCCCACTTGATGATACAGCAGGGGCCATAAAATCTTCATGGAAAGCGTCGCAGCGCTACGCAGATCTTTTTTGGCGAAAATGGGTAGCTAAGTATCTTCCGACGTTGACACGTAGAACTAAGTGGTTTCACCCTGCTCGCCCTATAGAGGAAGGTGAAATCGTTTTGATTGCAGACAACAATATGCCCAGAAATTGCTGGCCTAAAGGGAGAGTGGTGGCAGTCGTCAGAGCCAACGACGGCCAGGTGAGACGAGCAACGGTGCAGACGGCTAGCGGAATAATCGAGCGACCTGCAACAAAGATAGCGGTGTTGGATGTGCGGAAGTAAAACGCCAACAGGAACGACACAGCCAAGCTTACCATCTACCGATAAGGCGATAAAGAGGGCTGGCCGAATATTAAACAGAACAGATCACCGACTTCAAGTAGGGTAAATTGCTCATACGAGCAAAGTACCGGGCGGGAGAATGTTGTAGACAACGGTGAAGTCGGCACTTGCAGTTTAACGCATGATTTGTTTTTTGTTTTCGTCACCTGACGCAATGACGGTGACAGCTCGGTGACGGGTGACAGAAGCCGTTACCGAAGGGACGATGCCATAAAGGGATCGAGATCGAGGCGCGAAAAGGGACGATAACGGCCATCGCGTGTGCGCCATCGATTTAGAGTTATTCACAACCGAAACGCGCAAGTGATAAGACGTGTAATTTTTTAACACCAGCACCACCACTCGCACCACTCGCTCCCACGCACCCGAATTATACCAGCGAAGCCGTACCACCTGCCCAAAACCAGTGCTCCGCGAAAGAAGTTTGAAATAGAAAATAAAATTGCTAGAAACCTGTAAAAATTGGTGTTAGGAAACGCGTCCACGGCGAAACAGAAACTGGAAAGAACGTTGCGTTGCAACACTGTCTATTTCAACTAAATTGATCCATCCAAAACGAACTTTGTACTTTGCTATGAAGTTCCACCAGGAATGAGTTTTCATGCAAAAACTGTCTATTTCAACTAACTTTGTCCATCCAAAACGAACTTTGTACTTTGCTATGAAGTTCCACCAGGAATGAGTTTTCATGCAAAAACTGTCTATTTCAACTAAATTGATCCATCCAAAACGAACTTTGTACTTGGCTATGAAGTTCCACCAGGAATGAGTTTTCATGCAAAAACTGTCTATTTCAACTAAATTCATCCATCCAAAACGAACTTTGTACTTTGCTATGAAGTTCCACCAGGAATGAGTTTTCATGCAAAAACTGTCTATTTCAACTTAATTCGTCCATCCAAAACGAACTTTGTACTTTGCTATGAAGTTCCACCAGGAATGAGTTTTCATGCAAAAACTGTCTATTTCAACTAACTTTGTCCATCCAAAACGAACTTTGTACTTTGCTATGAAGTTCCACCAGGAATGAGTTTTTATGCAAAAACTGTCTATTTCAACTAACTTTGTCCATCCAAAACGAACTTTGTACTTTGCTATGAAGTTCCACCAGGAATGAGTTTTTATGCAAAAACTGTCTATTTCAACTAACTTTGTCCATCCAAAACGAACTTTGTACTTTGCTATGAAGTTCCACCAGGAATGGGTTTTCATGCAAAAACTGTCTGTTGTAGACAACGGTGAAGACGGCACATGCAGTTTAACGCATGATTTGTTTTTTGTTTTCGTCACCTGACGTAATGACGGTGACAGCTCGGTGACGGGTGACAGAAGCCGTTACCGAAGGGACGATGCCATAAAGGGATCGAGATCGAGGCGCGAAAAGGGACGATAACGGCCATCGCGTGTGCGCCATCGATTTAGAGTTATTCACAACCGAAACGCGCAAGTGATAAGACGTGTAATTTTTTAACACCACCACTCGCACCACTCGTAACACTCGTACCACGCACCCGAATTATACCAGCGAAGCCGTACCACCTGCCCAAAACCAGTGCTCCGCGAAAGAAGTTTGAAATAGAAAATAAAATTGCTAGAAACCTGTAAAAATTGGTGTTAGGAAACTCGTCCACGGCGAAACAGAAACTGGAAAGAACGTTGCGTTGCAACATTTTAAAAAATTACACTGGTGATTTTGTGTGAACAATTGACAATTGAGTGAAAATGAACCGCGAAAACGTTGAGTCCAACCCCGCCGCGAATTCGACAGTGCGACAACTTTCCCCAGTGCAAGACCTAGCGGAAGACACTGTTTCGATACAGGAGTTGATTCAGCAAGCCAGAGAAGCGAACGAAAGCTTCAACAGGCTGACCGCGCAAATTGCTCAGTTGAGCCCAAGCGTGTCAAGAGGACTCGGAATGTCACTGAACGAGCAACGCGAAGGCGCGATATCCCAGCGCGTCCGCACAGGAACCGCCGAAGATGTGCCTTTTCCTTCGGCCGCCACCCTGCCGCGGAGATCAACGCTCGGGACGCCTTACGCCAGAGGCACGGAAAGTGAACCTGTGAGCGCATCGCCGCGACCGGCCATCGCGTTTCCAGATTTCCTGCGCTACGACGCGCAAGCCGGCTCGTCAGGAAGATCGACGCTTGGGACGCCATTCATCAGCGACACAGAGCGTGAACCTGTGGGCGCGTCGCTGCGACCGGCCATTGCGTTTCCAGATTTTTTGCGCTATGACGCGCATGCTGGACCGTCAACGACTCGGCGTAGCGAAGCAGACCGGTACGGGGCTACCGGAAAAAGAACAGCCGTACATCCCGTACGAGAACGTGATCTTCAGCGGGCTTTGGAAGACATGGAGATCGAGCATCTTCGGGAGCGAAACCGCTTGATGCAATCCTTCGAAGCAACGGATCATCAACGAAGCGCACATCCGCCATCACGCGTGAGTATCGTTCCAGATAGATTGCAGGCGAACGCCTTCTCAGTCTTTGATCTTTCGCAGACGCAATACATAGCCCGGCAAGGGAGGAAACGGGACTTGCCGACGTTCTCCGGCAATCCCGAAGAATGGCCGATGTTTATTGCCTCCTTCGAGTACACCACGGAGGCGTGCGGTTATAACGACGTGGAGAATCTGGACCGGCTGCAGAAGGCCCTAAAAGGAAAAGCGTTAGAGGCAGTACGTTGTCGCTTGATGCATCCATCCAACGTACCTGGCGTGATCTCCACGCTAAGAATGCTTTTCGGCCGTCCCGAAATTATTGTCCACTCCCTGGTGAACAAGGTGCGATCGATGCCGGCGCCTAAACAGGAAGTGTTGGTTGAACAGGACGAACTATCACCACAGGAAGTGATCGAACAGGAAGTGGTGATGGAGCAAGAGGTAGTGGACGGTCAGGAGCTGCCCAAAAATGATTCCACAACTATCGTCGACGCTTGTGCTGCGTCTGAAGAAATTGAACCGGCGATGGAAACATGCCAATCGGAGGCAGAGCTTACGGAACCGGTGATCGACAGCAAATCCTCTACACCTAGCGAAGGAAGTCCCAGCAAGGTGCGCATCGAAGACGAGGTCAGCGAGGACGCGTTGATGCGTGAGGTAAAGGGAGAGATGCTGGAAATGATTAACGGAAATCAGAAAAGAGAAGAGAAAAATTCCGTGAGAGTATCGTTGAGAATATCCGGCAGTGAGGAAGCCGGCAAAGTATTCGTATTGTCCAATGTACATACCATGCACAGCTTGGCGCTACCGAAGCAGAGCCTGTGCGCCCAGAAACTTCAGAACACTTTCGCGCACTTGACCGGCCTAAAACTGACCTCGTACACGAATATCATGCCAAGGGTTCTAATCGGCATAGATAACTGTCATCTGGGTCATCCGTTGACATATCGTGAGGGAAAATCGCATGAACCCGTTGCTGCAAAAACGCGATTAGGCTGGATTGTCTACGGATCGTACGAAACGAATCCCGGCGAAGCAAACGGGATTCTCAACCACCATAGACCAAAGGTGTGCCCATGCATGGACATCAACGACGATAAAACCGATGCACAATTAAAGGAATACTTTGCGATTGATTCGTTAGGTATCACCAAGTTGCCTAATCACATAGATTCCAAAGATGAAGAAAAGGCGCTAGAAATTCTGGTCGCGACAACCCGTTTAAAGGGCGAACGATATGAGACAAGTTTGTTGTGGAAGTACAGCACAATTCAATTACCGCCAAGTAAGTCGATGGCACTAAAACGCTTTGAATGCCTCAAAGGAAAAATGGAAAAAGAACCAGTGTTGAGGGCTGCCATCGTTGGAAAGATAAATGAGTACGAGAGAAAGGGCTACATCAGGCGCCTAACACCGAGAGAGCTATCGGAAAAATGTGATGCAGATTGGTTCTTGCCAAATTTTCCTATCATAAATCCCAACAAGCCAGGAAAAATCCGGTTGGTATTTGATGCTGCTGCCAAAGTAAACGGCGTTAGCCTAAACACATTTCTCCTCAAGGGACCAGATCAGCTGGTAGAGCTCCTAACAGTCCTATATAAATTCAGAGAGTTCCGAATAGGCGTTGGAGACATCAAAGAGATATTTTTTCAAGTGGCCATCAGACCCGAAGATCAACGCAGCCAAATGATACTGTGGAACGGCGGCGTGGCTGACAGAACTCCAGACGTGTACGCCATGACCGTTATGACGTTTGGCGCCACATGTTCACCCTGCTGCGCGCACTATGTGAAGAATCTTAACGCCGAGCGATTTAAATCCGAATTTCCTCGCGCCTTCGAATGCATCGTTAAAGAGCACTATGTTGACGACATGCTGGCAAGTGTCGAAACTGAAGACGAAGCTATAATGCTGGCAAAAGACGTGCGATACGTACATGCACAGGGTGGCTTTGAAATAAGAAACTGGCTGTCCAATTCAAACGTGGTGATTCAGCAATTAGAGGCATCTATAACGAAAGAGAAAGATGTTAACGTTGGTACAGACACGAAAACAGAAAAGGTATTGGGAATGTGGTGGGATACGCAATCCAACACATTCACCTATAAAGTCTCACCTAGAAACGATGAGCAGCTGCTAACGGGAGCAAAGCATCCAACTAAACGTGAGGTGCTACGGATCCTAATGCGGATCTACGACCCGTTGGGTCTCTTAGGTAATGTGCTTATTTTCCTGAAAATTCTGCTTCAAGAGATCTGGCGTGCTGGTGTCGGATGGGATGAAAAAGTCAGCGGCCGTTTAGCAGAACAGTGGGAAAGGTGGATCACCATATTACCCGACGTTTGCCAGATCAGGATACCAAGGTGCTATCGACATAACACGTCGGCGTTGACTCGTAGCATACAGCTTCACGTATTCTGCGACGCGAGCGAAAACGGGATAGCAACGGTTGCATATTTCCGATTTGAAGAAGAAGGGACCATAGAATGCGCTCTTGTCGGATCGAAAACAAGAGTGGCACTACTGCGATTTCTATCGATCCCTCGATTAGAACTGCAAGCAGCGGTTATCGGCACCCGACTTGCGAATACGATTATTAAATCGCACCGTTTGAACATCACTCGAACTACTTATTGGACGGATTCGCGTGACGTCATCTATTGGCTACGGTCGGATCATCGACGATATAGTCAATTAGTAGCCTTCCGAGTCGGTGAAATACTCGAGTCCACCAAGGTTGACGATTGGCAGTGGCTGTCAACGAAGGTCAATGTAGCCGACGATGGTACGAAGTGGACGAGAATTCCCGATTTGAGCACATCAAGCCGATGGCTCAAAGGTCCGAGCTTTCTTTGGCAGCCAGAGAAGGAATGGCCAATTCCACCGACGCGATCGGATGATACAGCGGAATAATCGAGCGACCTGCAACAAAGCTAGCGGTGTTGGTTGTGCGGAAGTAAAACGCCAACAGGAACGATACAGCCAATCTTACCAACGGGCATCTATTGATAAGGCGATAAAGAGGGCTGGTCGAATATTAAACAGAACAGATCACCGACTTCAAGCAGGGTAAATTGCTCATACGAGCAAAGTACCGGGCGGGAGAATGTTGTAGACAACGGTAAAGTCGGCACATGTAGTTTAACGCATGATTTGTTTTTTGTTTTCGTCACCTGACGTAATGACGGTGACAGCTCGGTGACGGGTGACAGAAGCCGTTACCGAAGGGACGATGCCATAAAGGGATCGAGATCGAGGCGCGAAAAGGGACGATAACGGCCATCGCGTGTGCGCCATCGATTTAGAGTTATTCACAACCGAAACGCGCAAGTGATAAGACGTGTAATTTTTTAACACCACCACTCGCACCACTCGTAACACTCGTACCACGCACCCGAATTATACCAGCGAAGCCGTACCACCTGCCCAAAACCAGTGCTCCGCGAAAGAAGTTTGAATTAGAAAATAAAATTGCTAGAAACTTGTAAAAATTGGTGTTAGGAAACGCGTCCACGGCGAAACGGAAATTGGAAAGAACGTTGCGTTGCAACAGAAGGATTGCTTAATTTTGTTGCAAATAAATCAAAGTTGCAACCTAAAATAGTTTCTTTTTCTAGTTTACGTCGATACGTAACAAGCCAAAATTAATTGTCGTATTCGGTACGCGGTAATCGATAATCGTTCATTAAACGCGCGCGAGTGATAAGTGAAAATGTCCAACCCTTCGTCCAGGAAGCAGCTGGAAGACCAGGCAGCCGGTACATCAAGAGGACGCGTAGACGTCTCTATGCACGAGTCATCGCCCAATGTCGCCGGAGGGTCATCGGACAGACACACACCGATAAGTGGTCATCGGGACGAGCAACTGTTGCGGTTTCCGCTGAGAAATCCAATGGAAGATCGCAACGCGGTATCCTTGGGTTCGCCTGTTCTGGTTGAGGATTCAACCACCAGAAGAGGCACGGCGGAACATAGCACCATCTCCCCGAGTGGATCGGCAACTCGACGCGCGGAGTTGTTAAGTATGAGAGGGTTGGTAGAAGCGAGGCAAGGGGAGTTAAGGGAGTTAGAGCTGAAATTAATGGAGCTCGAAGAGGAGGTGGACGCGGGAGCTAGCCATGACGCTTTACAGTCGAAGGCAGAACAATGGCTGGCTGCAACGGATCGCTGCGGTACTTATCCGCCAACCAGTAACTCTAGGGCACCTACACTTCACTTCACTAGCACTGCCAACCCACCCCCACCGTGTTATCAGGAATACGGTCAGGTTCCTGATTATTACACTTGGAGGAAACATCACGATGATGCCTATAGAAGGGCTTCTTTACCTCCCACCTGTCCTCCATATATTTCACCAGCGCACGCGGCTACGAGCCGATCACGCACAACACTACACCACGGTAATTTAACACAGGAACAAGTTTCCGCACGGCACGGAGCGATCGGGAAGGAGCTGCCGGAGTTTAGTGGCGCAGTGAAGGAGTGGCCGCTGTTTATACGTATGTACGAGCGGTCGACCGCAGTGTGTGGGTTTTCGGAAGACGAAAACATATTGCGGCTACAGCGGGCGTTGAAAGGTGAAGCCAAGGAGGCAGTTGGGCATTTGTTGTTGTTGCCTGATGGTTTGGTTGAAGTGATGAAGACGCTCCAAGATCAGTTCGGCCGTCCAGAGATTATTGTCGAGGCAACGATTGAGTCCATTAGGAAGATGCCGTCCCCTGAGCCGGGTTGCTTACGTTCACTCGCTACCTTTGGTCTGGCAGTACGGAATCTTTGCGCGACAATAGTGGCACTTAAACTTCCGGAGCATTCATGTAACGTATCATTACTTCGGGAGTTCATGGGTAAGTTACCCTCGCATTATGCGATGGAATGGGTCCGCCATCGACGACAGCTACATAGGGTAACCCTAACAGAGTTCGGCGTTTGGATAAGCCAACTAGCGCAAGATGCTAGCGAGGCTCTCGTTGAACCGCCGCGCCGCGAGCCTAATGCGCATGGAGAACGTTCCGAAAGACGGCTTCCTACTCGAGACAATCGAACACAGGGACCGCATCCGCCTCAGCAACGAAATCAGTACGCGCCCCGACCACTTCCCAAACAGAACCAGCCCGGACATATGCACCTAAAACGACATACTGGAACACTCACACAATGCAACATCCCGTTCAACGCGAAACTGTCACAGTTACTAGCGGCACACACTCGGGCACACAGGAGCGAGTGCTGTTGAAATACGTACCTGTTACCATACACGGCCCACGTGGCCCTATTAATACGTACGCTTTCATAGATGACGGCTCTTCCTCATCCTTTATGGACTGTTCTCTACTGGAAGAGTTGGGTGTGGGAGGTACTCCGGCTCCACTGTGTCTACAGTGGACGTGAAGAGTGCAGAAAGAAAACGTGATAAACCCATCGCGTCGAAGACGAAACTAGGCTGGATCATCTACGGTCCATGTCCGGTAGCCGAGAACGTTCCAGGGGCAACCTACAGCAACTTTCATGTATGCTTATGTGATGGAATCAGTGAAGAACTGCTGAATGCTGAACTAAAAAGGTTTTTTTCCTTAGACACCATCGCAATTTCAAAACCGACTAAAACTTGGCGCTCTAAAGAAGACGAGCAGGCGCTAACAGTTCTGGAAAGAGATACGTCATTTCAAAACAATCGTTTTGAAACTGGATTGCTATGGAAAAATGAAAACATCCGCGTTCCTTGCAACAAAGCTATGGCTTTGAAACGATACAATTGCTTGAAAAGACGCATGCAGCAGGATCCTGTTCTCGATTCCGCGGTTCGAGATTTGATGTGGGGATATGAAACGAAAGGCTATATCCGACGACTTACACCAACCGAAGCAGCTGAGAGACATCCAAGGGACTGTCTTTCCTGTGACAAATGCGAATAAACCGGGTAAAGTGCGTTTAGTCTTCGATGATGCCGCAGCAACCGTCAACGGAATCAGTCTTAATAGCGTCTTACTTACCGGACCGGATCTCGCGACAAATCTCCTGGCAGTGTTGTAACGGTAGCGGTAGTTGGTGACATAAGAGAGATGTTTCATCAGATTATGATTAAGCAATCTGATCAAAGAAGTCAGATGATTCTGTGGGAAGGAGATGCAACTAGCAGTGAACCTGTTGCATACGTGGTTACCGTAATGACCTTCGGAGCGGTCTGCTCACCGAGCACGGCTCAATACGTAAAGAACCGCAACGCGGAACGCTTTGAGTCCGAGTATCCGCGAGCAGTACAGTGTGTGAAGAATGAATGAATGAATTATGTCGACGACATGCTGTTTAGCGTCGAAACAGAAGAGGAAGCGATTATCCTAACAGAACAGGTACACAGCATACACTCACAGGGAGGATTCGAAATCCGAAATTTTATCTCCAATTCGTCGCGAGTTTTGGCACGTCTGCAGAGTGATCCTGAAATGGAAAAAATATGACTATAGATAGTGTATTCAACACAGAGAAAGTACTTGGTATGTGGTGGGATACCTTGTCTGATAGCTTTTCATTCCGGCTATCTTTGAAGTACGACGAGAGTTTGCTATGGGGAGATGAACTACCTACGAAACGTCTTGTTTGAGGACGTTAATGAGCGTCTACGACCCGATAGGACTTATAGGGCAGTTCTTAATGTTCCTGAAAATGCTCCTACAAGAGATTTGGCGGAGCGGTTTAAGCTGGGATCAGAAAATAGACGGTCATCTAGCTGAGAAATGGTTTACATGGATTAAAGTACTTCGAAATATCCCAACAGTGAAAGTTCCTAGATGCTATCGTCAGTTGTCGTCAGATAAAGCTAAGGTTGAACTTCACGTGTTCTGCGATACAAGCGAGTATGGTATGGCTGCCGTGGCATACCTCAGGTTTGAAGAAGATGGTTTGGTGGAGTGTGCCCTCGTAGGGTCCAAAACTAGAGTCGCACCGCTAAAATTCTTATCAATTCCCAGGCTGGAGCTGCAGGCAGCGGTGCTTGGTGCGCGTTTGGCAGATGCAATCCGCCGATCACACCGTCTGAATTTTCAACGTTCCTTGTACTGGACTGACTCTAGAAACGTAATTAGCTGGCTGAACTCTGACCACCGTCGCTACCACCAATTCGTCGCCTTTCGGATCGGAGAACTACTAGAAACAACTGACGGCAGCCAGTGGTGTTGGATTCCTACCAAGCTCAACGTAGCCGACGACGGCACCAAGTGGACTAAGACGCCAGAATTATCTCCTGATAGCCGCTGGTTCAAGGGACCATCATTTCTATGGCAACCAGAAAGCGAATGGCCTGCAACCGAGAGACCCATAAAAAACATCACAGAAGAACTTCGAGTTAACCTGTTACACCATTGCGCAATACAGAATAGTGAACCAGGAACCTTCGTCGAGTTTGAGCGATTCAGTAAGTGGAAGAGATTGCTACGGACCGTAGCATACGTCATTCGCTTCACTACTAATAGTCGACGCCGTAGCCGAAAAGAATCAATCCAGCAAGGTCCCCTGACGCAACTAGAACTGGCAGAGGCCGAACGAGTATTATTCCGGAGGATGCAGTTAGAAGCCTACCCTACCGAGGTTCAGTATCTGAGACGCCAAACTGAAAGCAACACGGGTGGGACAGGTGTAAAAAGGGATAGTCCGATATATAAACTATCTCCTGTTCTAGACGGTTGTGGAGTTATGTTGATGAGCGGACGCTTAGCCGAGTGCAACGCAGTAAGCCCAGAAATGAGACGACCTATAATACTCCCTCCCAACCACCATGGTACAGCACTACTAACCAACAATGTCCACGAACGTTTCAGACACGGTAATCACATGACAGTCATCAGTGACATCAGAAGCAGATACTGGATCCCACGATTACTAAAAACCTACCAGCGTATACGCAGAGCCTGCCAACGATGCAGAATACGTGAAGCGGCACCCAGCCCCCCGATTATGAGCAACCTTCCGGATCCCAGAGTCGCGATGGGTCAACGAACATTCACACACACTGGGATCGACTACTTCGGTCCCATCCTCGTTACGGTCGGAAGGCGCGTAGAGAAACGATGGGGAGTTATTTTCACGTGTCTTACTGTCAGGGCCGTGCATTTGGAGATTGCGCACACACTCACGACAGGATCCTGCATTGCTGCCATAAGACGATTCATCGCCAGACGTGGAATGCCACGTGAGGTCATCAGTGACTGTGGTACCAACTTTGTAGGAGCAGCACGGGAGTTGATGGAAGCGGTTGCGGAGATTGACCACGAAGCTCTGATGACGGAATTTTGCGGTCCGGAGATGAAGTGGACGTTTAATCCACCAGGGGCACCGCACTTTGGAGGCTGTTGGGAGCGCCTAGTTCGTTCAGTAAAGAAAATATTTGGACAACTCAACCTTCCCCGGCGCCCGACGGACGAGATGCTTGAAACCGCTCTGACTGAGATAGAACTCGTCATCAACTCCAGACCGCTAACATATGTTCCTATCGACGATGAGTTTTCAACACCCCTGACGCCAAATCACATATTATTGGGAAGTTCGGACGGTAGCAAACCTCCCACGATGTGCTGCGACGAGGCGGATGCAGTGAAATCGACATGGAAAATATCGCAACATATCGCGGACGTATTCTGGAAGAGGTGGGTTGCAGAATACTTACCCACTTTAGCGAGACGAAAAAAGTGGTTTAAACCAGCGCGGCCCATTCAAGAAGGGGATGTGGTGATTGTCATGGATAACCGTTTGCCCCGCAACTGTTGGCCAAAGGGACGTATTTTATCGGTGTTGCGTGCTAAAGATGGACAGGTTAGACAGGCGGTAGTAACGACTCAAAACAGCACTTATAAGAGACCTGCAACAAAATTAGCAGTTTTAGATATAGCTTCAAAGGAGGTACTTACCAGTGAGGAATCTTAGAAACAATAACACGAACACATGGTTTGAGCTGTCAGTGTTGTAATTTGAGTGAGACGCTGCTAGAGATAGCGTCACACTGCGGGAGAGAATGTTACAAACAAAAGTGACAACACTGATCGCGCACGAATAATCCGACTAAGGGAAGAAAGTAAACAATGCGTTGTTTACGTAGCCGATTAAATACTCCGATTCGTCTGTGAAACGTTGACAAGTGAACAGCTATTCAATTTAATTTGAAAAGGCAGTTAAACACATACATACAACATCAAGGACACACCGATATTACTACAACCGCACGAATCTTGGACAAAGGAATAAAAAGGACATACGGATAGGATAAGTACTTAAGATGGGGGTCGTGGACCCTGGGGGGGCAGTTCCCCCGGGTCATATTATGAGATAGGGTAGGGCCAAGAAAGCTATATATGTAATAAAAATGAAAGAAACACCACGATCAGGATCACACAGAGCGGATCTGCTTCAACCTCTTTATTCGCCAAGCTCTTGTAAGCGACTCTCTCTTTGAACCGCTCTCCCCTCTATTTATATGTTTACATCCGCTCTCATTTCTCTTTTCGTCCTCGACACTCACACCACACGGCTTCTCCTGACTACCACTTTCGTCCCGAAAGAGCTCACTCTTCCTCGTTGTCTAACTGGTAGATTTTCATGTGACTAGCCGCAGTAGTTGTTGTATTGGGCCCTTCACCTGTTATTTTCTGCACCCTATAACGATCATTAGACATACTATCTAAAACCTTATATGGACCTATAAACTTGGTGGCACATTTTTGCCCTGGGTTGAACTGTGTTCTTTGTATTAGTACGATATCTCCGTTTCGATATTTACGTGCCCTTCTTGCTCTCAAATCATAAGACCTTTTTTGTTCTACCTGAGCCTTTTCAATGCATGCTCTTGCTTCTGCTCTAATAGCATTGCGTTCTTCATTAAACCGTGCCAAGCGAATTTCTTCCATTAGCTCTGATATTTGTAAATCATGTGTGTTTCGCATTTTGACTCCAAACATAGCCTCAAATGGCGTTATTTTTGTGCTTTGATGCATGTTACCGTTGATCCATTTTTGTACAGTGCCAATATGCTTATACCACTTCCGAGGGTCATTCACACTAATCTTCGTCAACATTGTCAAAATTACCTGATTCGTTCTCTTTACCTGTCCGTTCCCACGCGGGATACCTGTTACAATCTCGACATGCTCAATATTTTCATCTTGACAGTATTGCTTGAAACTATTTGAGGTGAAAGCACTTCCCTTGTCACTAACAATTCTTCTCGGATTCCCAAAGAACTCACTTTGATTTCTTAGACGCTGAATCACCTCTTGAGCTGCTGTAGTCTTCGTTAGATAGATCCAAACATACTTAGCAAATGCGTCGACCACAACAAATAAATATTTGTATAGTTTATCTGTTGCCTCTATTGGTCCAACATGATCAACATGGTAGGTATCGAAAGGTACGTCTCCTTTTGCTATCGGATTTAATAATCCATCGCGCTTGCCTCGTTTTCGTTCTGCTAACAAACAAGTTACACAACATTCTACTTTTTTCTTGATTTTCTCAGTTAGGTTTGGGATGTAATAGTTCTGACTAATAACATCCTCTAATTTCCTTACACCAAAATGACCATTCTCATGAGCTTTCCTGATGATTTCGCCCTGCATATCGGTAGGTACCACGATCACCTCTCGTCTGTTAACCAATTTCATCAATAACTCTCCGTTCATCCAATAGTCGTCATACGATTGCGTCTTCACCAATTCACGGATAGCTCGAATGCGGTCATCTCTCTGCTGCGCGGTAATCATCATCTCGATGAGCGGGTCACTGGTCACTACCATCACCGGTGCTCTGCTTAATGCATCGACGTGTCTCATTGTCGTACCTGACCGATGCACTATGGTGTAATCGTATTCCTCGATTAGACTTTTCACGGTATTGTAATAGCGAGGTGGTACATCGATATCACCTTCCGTGGAACCAATTGTCATTACAATGTTTTCTTCTTTTGGAACTATCTTCACGCCTTTTGTGGTCATTATAACACCAAAATGTTCCAGCGACGCTCTTCCCAAAACTGCTTCATAGGGCTTGGTCTGATGTGGGACGACATGAAACGTTAGACCCTCACACCCAACACCATCGATCGTCATGTTGACGATCACTGTTCCATATGCTTTTGTTGTCATTCCCCCGAAGCCGGTAAGAACCATCGTGGTTGGCAACAGTTTTGGAGACCCAATTCTTAGATACGCCTGGATCGACAGTAGATTTGGAAGACAACCGCTGTCGAACAAAGCATTGAATTCAATATTCTCGATAGCGATAACAATAGTGCTATCTTTCTGCGCACCCTCTAAATTAACGTTCGAGTTTTCGTTTCTTACATTTCGCTTCCCACACTCTTTCGCTAAGTGCCCGAACGTGCCGCACACGAAACATTTCAGACCCCTTTTCTCCGTATTTCTTTTGTCCTTACATTCAGACGCCCGATGCCCCACAATACCGCATTGGAAGCATTTCGGTCCTTTGTCTTTGGTTGGGCACTCGGCCAGCTTGTGTTCGATACTACCACAATTGAAACAATGATGCTTTTCTGTTGCTCTAAAAGACTTATGCGATTGTTTCTTCCTATCGTCTGCTTTTTTGTTGGCTCTTTCCATGTAACCCAACTTGCTTTTCAACGTGTCCAGATCCTTTGCTTCGTATAGTGACGCGCGTTCCCTTGCGTCTGCGGTCGCTCCGTCCGCAATATACTCACACAAACTCACTTCGTCCAACTTCACGGCCTGAGCAATTCGCTGCATTGCGTATGTATATTCGAGCATAGTTTCCTTTTCCTTCTTTCGTCTGGCCGCTAACTCTCTGTGCACGTCACTTGCACGCACTATCTTTCCAAATTCTCGAATCAGCGCATCGCGCAACATGGTATAAGACTTTATTTCAAACTGCGTTTGGATAAAGCTGCGCGCGGTCCCCGTTAATTTTTTTCGACACATGACGAATTTCTGATCATCTGTCCACTTGACCATTTTCGCTATGTCCTCAAACTCGCGAATCCATAACTTCACGTCCTTCTTTACATCGTCCCCATACGCATCTATAGCTTCTTCAACATCACGAAACGAGTATACGCGCTTATCATCTCTCGTTTCCACGCACTGTTCCGCTTTCATGATCGGTATGTTGATTTTATCATCGCTTTCCGTGTCCTCAAACACTGTCACGTTTGCTTCCTCTTTGGCGTCGTGCTCAACAATGCTCTTGGCCAGTTCCTCTTTAGTACCGGTCGTAGACAATCCACGCGATTCGCATTGTTTTACGAGCCCGGTGCGAGTAAAGTCACTCACCAATTCCGCGATCTTTTCTGTAGGATCCATGATGTGTCTCTAATGTTCCACTACTGCGTATAACTGGCCCCAATCTAGCCAAGCAAAACTACGCCACACTTTCGCCGAAATTCCGAAACTGCTGTTTCACAACTTTACAACAATTCCACAACAATTTGTGAAATAGTTCAACTACACAACAACGTCTCTACAACTTGTTCAACAACTTTGCAACTTAACCACCAACTTAATGATGTACTTGAACCAAATCACATCCAAATCACATCCCAATCACTTTCAAATCACATCCAAATCATATCCCGGTTGAGCCCCCATGTAATAAAAATGAAAGAAACACCACGATCAGGATCACACAGAGTGGATCTGCTTCAACCTCTTTATTCGCCAAGCTCCTGTAAGCGACTCTCTCTTTGAACCGCTCTCCCCTCTATTTATATGTTTACATCCGCTCTCATTTCTCTTTTCGTCCTCGACACTCACACCACATATATAGGAGTAAGGGAAAATAATCGCGCCATTATTCGGTGGTTCCGCAATAGAAGGTGTTGTAGACAACGGTAAAGTCGGCACATGTAGTTTAACGCATGATTTGTTTTTTGTTTTCGTCACCTGACGTAATGACGGTGACAGCTCGGTGACGGGTGACAGAAGCCGTTACCGAAGGGACGATGCCATAAAGGGATCGAGATCGAGGCGCGAAAAGGGACGATAACGGCCATCGCGTGTGCGCCATCGATTTAGAGTTATTCACAACCGAAACGCGCAAGTGATAAGACGTGTAATTTTTTAACACCACCACTCGCACCACTCGTAACACTCGTACCACGCACCCGAATTATACCAGCGAAGCCGTACCACCTGCCCAAAACCAGTGCTCCGCGAAAGAAGTTTGAATTAGAAAATAAAATTGCTAGAAACTTGTAAAAATTGGTGTTAGGAAACGCGTCCACGGCGAAACGGAAATTGGAAAGAACGTTGCGTTGCAACATTTTAAAAAATTACACTGGTGATTTTGTGTGAACAATTGACAATTGAGTGAAAATGAACCGCGAAAACGTTGAGTCCAACCCCGCCGCGAATTCGACAGTGCGACAACTTTCCCCAGTGCAAGACCTAGCGGAAGACACTTGTATAATTTTGCACTAGCGGCGAAAGTGGTTCTAATTTGTGATAATGTGAAAGTGATGTTACTCGTTTGGCTTTCCCTTTGCTACTGTTTATTCAATTGTCCCTTAAGTTCATTTTACAATTCATGTGTTCATGCAACTTAATTCTACCATAGTTCATATGCCTAACATGTTGCGTCCTGTTTACATATATAGCTCCTAGAGTTGTCAAGTGCGAACAGATATAAACAAAACAAAACAATTACTTGACATATTTACAATTTAGTTAAACCCTAGAAATCCAACATTCCGGCCACCAAAAGAGAATTCTTTTAACCTAGTACTAATTATAAATTCCAATTCTTGTAACTATTTAATTCCTGTAGCCGGTTAATTCCTGTAACTAATTTCTATTGTTTACTAGACTGATCGGCAGTGTTAACATTGCATCTGTCAGTCGTGACAATGATCGTACCGCTATTCTAACACGTGGTTTAGTTGTGAGCAGACTGATCCTCTATAGGATTTGGCAATAGCGCAAGTCTGTTCACTGCTCTTACGATTTCCTTTCCTGACCCAGTGCGTAAGGTTACTACTCTGACTACGCCGTCTTTACCTGGGTGCAGTGCTATAATTCGCCCTTTCGGCCACACACTAGGTGGCACGTTATCCTCCTTTACAATCACTAAACGGTTCACTTCTAACTGTACCGGTGACGCGTTAGAGTGTTTGGCTCTAGCCTGGAGTTGCTGTAAGTACTCTGGGTACCATCGTGCCCAAATCGTTTGAACATGTTTCTGCACGAGCTGGTATTTGGTTAATCGGTTGTCTTGACGATTCGTAAAGTCAACCTCTGGTACCGCTTGCATGTTGGACCCTACTAAGAAATGGCCTGGAGTTAAAACTTCTAAATCGGTCGGTTCATTCGACAATGGTACTAACGGACGTGAATTGAGGCATTGTTCCACTTGCGCAAGAAGGGTAAGCATATTTTCTTGCGTAATCCTACTAACTCCTATCGTTTTAGCAATGTGCCTTTTCGCTGATTTTACTGCTGCCTCCCAAAGTCCTCCAAAATGAGGCGCCCGTGGGGGAATGAACTTCCAACGCATTTCATTTTCTGCACACCAATCAAAAATTAATCTCCTATCACTATCATCAGCTTTCAACATTTTATAAATGCGGTTTAACTCGTGAGCTGCTCCCTTAAACGTAGTCGCATTATCCGAGTGTAACTCAGAGACTTTGCCTCTGCGTGCGACAAAACGTCGTAATGCTGCTAGAAATGCTGTCGTGGTGAGATCGCTCACCAACTCGATGTGAACTGCTCGCGTTGAGAAGCACACAAAGATCGCGATGTATGCTTTTGTTGGACTCCGGTTGCGGATCGTTGATTTCAACAGAAATGGTCCGCAATAGTCCACACCGCTAACTGCAAATGGTCTCGTCGGTGTCACTCGTGATTCAGGCAAATCAGCTACCGCCTGCTTCACCAATACCGGCTTGTTCTTAAAACAAGTGTGGCATCGATGGTAAACGCTCCTTGCAAGATTTCGACCACCAATCAACCAGAAGCGTTGTCGAATCGTTGCCAACATCAACTGCGGACCAGCATGTAGTAACTTCAGATGATATGCTGATACTAACAGTGAAGATAGGTGATGTGAAGCCGCAAGGATGATGGGGTGCTTAACATCCTTGGAAATGTTCGCATTTCCCAGCCGGCCACCGATGCGTAACATACCTCCTTCATCAAGGTACGGTGACAACCACTTCAGCTTCGATCTTTCACCAACACGTTTCCCTCGTTGCAGGTCGTCCAGCTCTTCCGCGAATGAATCCCGTTGTGCTAGCTGGCACAACCTCAGTTCCGCAATTTGCAGTTCCGTCGCCGTAAGCGAAGGAACAGCATTTTCCAACTCCTTGATAGACGTCGGTTTGTTGCACTTGCTCGCTGATACCTTGCTTGCTCGGCTGCATTCGATGAATCGCAAGCAGTATCCCATTACTCGTCGCAGTTTACTGTATGACGAGAACCGTTCAAAAAGTTTATCACGGAATTCACACTTCGCTGTGACAATTAGTGACACCTTTGCTCTTTCTTCGATGTCACCGTCATCCTTCATGGGTAGTGGAACCGGTTGTGGCCATTCATCTTCACCGAGAACCAACCAATGTGGTCCATGCCACCACCGATCACACTTCAGCAAATCGTCTGGTTTTAGTCCCCGCGAAATGTCATCTGCCGGGTTATGACACCCTGGAACATGACGCCAGCATGATATCCTCGTTTCCTCCTGAATTTGGGCCACCCTGTTGGCCACAAATGGGTTCCATCGACGGGGAGGAGACTTCAGCCAGTACATTACTGTCATCGAGTCGGTCCAACAAATGGTCATCTGAGATGGCGTTAGCGCTCGACTCACTTTCTGGAACAATTGCGTCGCTAATCGTGCGGCGCACAGCTCCAACCTGCCAATCGAATGGGTGTTTGCCAGAGACACTACCTTGGATTTGGCAGCTAATAGCCGCACCGTAGTTGACCCCATGGATTCTGCTCTCACATAGCAGCAAGCTCCATATGCAATTTGCGATGCATCGGCAAATACATGCAATTGTAGGCTAACCGTTTCAGACTGGGACACAAACCGAGGCACACGTAATTTGCGTAGCAAATATAGTGTTGAGTGGAAACTTCTCCACTCTTCCTGAAGCTCGCCCGGTAATGCACAATCCCAATCCCAAGCCTTTCCATCATTCCTCAAACTCCATAATCGCTGCAAGAACATCTTAGCCAGGATGATGGTCGGACCCAATAGCCCAAGAGGGTCGAATATACTTGCCGTATACGACAAGACCAGACTTCTCGTTAACACTTCAGCAGGAAGTGGAAGATTTACATTGAAGCAAAACATATCATTGGCTGGTTCCCAAACCAACCCTAGCGTTGATATTGCTTGGCCGTCCTTCCATTCATGCATCGATTGGATCGCAAGATCCTCTAGTGAGACATCTCGTAGTGCATCAGGGACATTTGACGCCCACTTCTTCAATGCAAAGCCGGCTGAATCAAGCATTTGCGAAATTTGCTTGCGCACTTCGATGGCTTCTGCCAGGTCCGCCGCACCGGTCAATAGATCATCCACATAGAAGTCGTGCAGAACTGGATCAATCGCTTTGGGGTACTGGCCCTTGTGGTCGTGCGCAATCTGTTGCAACGTGCGTGTGGCCAAAAATGGCGCTGAGGCAGTACCGTAGGTAACTGTTTGCAACTCGTACGTTGCTATCGGGTCGGTGAATCTTTCTCGGTACCGAATGCGCAGCAGTTTGTGATCACTTTCACAATGACGAACTTGTCGATACATCTTTTCGACATCTGCTACTAGGGCTATGGCGTGCTTTCTGAACCTCAAGATAATCGTAAACAAATCATCTTGTACTGTTGGGCCTACGAGCAGCGTATCGTTTAACGAGTACCCAGATGTTGTCTTGCAGGATGCATCGAAGACAACACGTACCTTCGTGGTCGTACTCGTTTCCTTCACCACCGCATGGTGAGGGATATAATAATGCGGAGCACTATCATCAACGGGTTCGGTGAGTTTTCTCATATGTCCCAATGTTTCGTATTCGGACATGAACCGTTTATATTCTACCTCCATTTCAGGATTGTTCAACAATCGTCGTTCAACGGCAACGAGCCGGCGATCGGCTATCGCTCTAGATTGTCCCAATACAATCTTGGAATCGGTCTTATGCGGCAAGCTTACTACGTATCGACCTTGACTATCACGCGTTGTAGTGGCCGCATAATGTTTCTCGCATTGGTCCTCTTCTATGGATAACGCGGGACCTTCTAGGATGCTCTCTGTTTCCCAGAAACGTTGCAGCATAGTGTCAAGCGAAGCTTGACTAACGGTGGTGAGGCAGGACCGTTGGCTCGAAGCCGATGTGTGGGAACTATTCCCAGAGACTGTCCAACCGAAGGGCGTCTCTACCAACCATGGTCTACCTCTACCTAGTGCACGCTTTCTGCCAGTATGCATTTCCCAATATGCGTCACTACCGATGACGATATCTATTCTCCCTGGGATGTGGAATGATGGGTCTGCTAACGAGACAGTCGGAATCTTCCATGATGTTGTGTCGATCGGTGTGATTGGAATCTCAGCAGACGGTGTTTTCAAAATCAGAAATTCCATAGTGGTTGAAAACTGCTCTGACTTCGATTGCACTGCAGCATCGATGGACCCTTTAACTTGTTGTACCGCTTGACCGATACCTATGATCGAAACATTAACCTTCGATCTCGTGGTAAGCAACTTTTGCGCTAAGGATTCCGAGATGAAGTTGCACATCGATCCTGAATCCAAGAGCGCTCGTGCTTCATGCCGAATACCATGGTCATCGACCACCCAAAGCAATGCCGTTTCAAGAAATGACATCTCTTGTTCGGCCTTTGCCGCCATCGACACTTTCGGACGTGTGTTGTCATGTAATAGGCTATGATGTCTGGCGTTGCACGTAATGCAACGATTAAGTGACTTACATGACCTCACTTGGTGGTTTTGGTTCAGGCAGTTGAAGCATAGCCGCTCCTTCGCCACCACTTCTCGCCGATGCTGGACATCTCCTTTCAGAAACTCAGGACAGCTGCGAAGATTGTGCACCTCTTCGCAACCCATCGGGCAAGGTAGCTGCATGCCGTTGGACTGGCCATGCGTCGAGTGCCGTGTTGTCGCTGCATTCACTGCAGTTTTCGGCCTTGCTCCTACTTTATGCTCGCCGCCGGCCACCATTGCCGTATTGGCCTTTATGTCTTCCGTGAATTGCCGAGTTGACCTGAGAATAAGTACACGACTTTGTAAGAACTCGATGAGATCCTTATACTTATCTCGAGGTGCTTGCGACGAATGCTTTTCCCAAGCCAGCATAGTTGAGGGATGCAGCTTGAAGAACATCAAGGTGGTGAGCGGAGCATCCCAACTGTCGACAGGTTCCTTCAGCTTTTCTAAGCCGTCTACATGACGCTTAAACTCGACGACCAAGTGCGCCAATTCTTCCGCAGACTCCGATTTCACCGCTGGGAGATGGTGAATTTTCCGCAGATATTGCCGGACCAGCATACGCGGGTTGTCGTAAGTTTTCAACATTGCGGCCCATGTGCCAGCGTAATTGTCTGCTATCAGCGTGGTGTGCTCGAAGAGCAGCGCGGCTTCCCCCTTCAATGACGACAACAGGTACTGCAGCTTCATGATCGTCGGAATCTCTGCTGACGAATCGATCATCGATACAAATCGATCACGGAAGGAGAGCCACTTCGTTGAATCACCATCGAAGGATGGTAATCCGATTTTCGGGAGCCGTAAACTTGGTCCCGAATGACCTGACGCCCCAACACTCGTGTTCGCAAACAACATTGAAGCATTTAGCGGATTTGCTTCGCATGGTTGCTTCTGAAGCAAGAATCCCTTTATTTTGCGATACACATTATCCATCTCGCACCTTTCTTGCAGGTATGTCTCTAGTGATTCCGCTGACTCATCCAACTCTTCCAGTTTGGAGATTGCATCCATAAAATTGGCATTATGTTGCTCTAACTGTTCCAAACACACGGGAATTTCATTCACATCACTGTCGGTAAAGTTTAATTTGAACTGCTCAATGTTCTTAATCAGCGCTTGAGCTTGGCGCTTTTTTAATTGCGCGGCTTTAATTTTCTTCTCCATCTTAACGCACTTCACTAATACTTAGATACGCGTGTAGGGTCGACGATCGTTACAACTTGCTATCTTGCATGCAAGTTGTTCAAATGATGGCGGGAACGACTGTTCGTTAAGATGGTCACGTTTCGCGATGGCGATGTTAAAGGGACGCTACACTTTTCAGAACGCTAAGCCAATGACGCTTTCTCGTTGATGCGGTGCAACAACTCACAATTTTCACGACACGTGAACTAAACGTGCAAAATTGTGGAACAGAAATAAAGTGTCTCTCGCAAACGCGTACGTGATACACGTTTGAACTAATTTCGTGCCTGTGGTGCTAGGCGACGACCGTTGTGTTTTATCGAACTCACACAACTATAGGAATGCCAAAAATCACTTATCCCTCAATTCACGTAGTGAAGTTGAAAATATCACAATCAGCTGGTTACTTTCACCCAATCCGGTTCGAAGGACCAAAAAATGTATAATTTTGCACTAGCGGCGAAAGTGGTTCTAATTTGTGATAATGTGAAAGTGATGTTACTCGTTTGGCTTTCCCTTTGCTACTGTTTATTCAATTGTCCCTTAAGTTCATTTTACAATTCATGTGTTCATGCAACTTAATTCTACCATAGTTCATATGCCTAACATGTTGCGTCCTGTTTACATATATAGCTCCTAGAGTTGTCAAGTGCGAACAGATATAAACAAAACAAAACAATTACTTGACATATTTACAATTTAGTTAAACCCTAGAAATCCAACAACACTGTTTCGATACAGGAGTTGATTCAGCAAGCCAGAGAAGCGAACGAAAGCTTCAACAGGCTGACCGCGCAAATTGCTCAGTTGAGCCCAAGCGTGTCAAGAGGACTCGGAATGTCACTGAACGAGCAACGCGAAGGCGCGATATCCCAGCGCGTCCGCACAGGAACCGCCGAAGATGTGCCTTTTCCTTCGGCCGCCACCCTGCCGCGGAGATCAACGCTCGGGACGCCTTACGCCAGAGGCACGGAAAGTGAACCTGTGAGCGCATCGCCGCGACCGGCCATCGCGTTTCCAGATTTCCTGCGCTACGACGCGCAAGCCGGCTCGTCAGGAAGATCGACGCTTCGAAGATACGAACGAAGATATTGGCGCCATGATGGACGCCATTCATCAGCGACACAGAGCGTGAACCTGTGAGCGCGTCGCTGCGACCGGCCATTGCGTTTCCAGATTTTTTGCGCTATGACGCGCATGCTGGACCGTCAACGACTCGGCGTAGCGAAGCAGACCGGTACGGGGCTACCGGAAAAAGAACAGCCGTACATCCCGTACGAGAACGTGATCTTCAGCGGGCTTTGGAAGACATGGAGATCGAGCATCTTCGGGAGCGAAACCGCTTGATGCAATCCTTCGAAGCAACGGATCATCAACGAAGAGCACATCCGCCATCACGCGTGAGTATCGTTCCAGATAGATTGCAGGCGAACGCCTTCTCAGCCTTTGATCTTTCGCAGACGCAATACATGGCCCGGCAAGGGAGGAAACGGGACCTGCCGACGTTCTATGGCAATCCCAAAGAATGGCCGATGTTTATTGCATCCTTCGAGTACACCACGGAGGCGTGCGGTTATAACGACGTGGAGAATCTGGACCGGCTGCAGAAGGCCCTAAAAGGAAAAGCGTTAGAGGCAGTACGTTGTCGCTTGATGCATCCATCCAACGTACCTGGCGTGATCTCCACGCTAAAAATGCTTTTCGGCCGTCCCGAAATTATTGTCCACTCCCTGGTGAACAAGGTGCGATATATGCCAGCGCCTAAACAGGAAGTGTTGGTTGAACAGGACGAACTATCACCACAGGAAGTGATCGAACAGGAAGTGGTGATGGAGCAAGAGGTAGTGGACGGTCAGGAGCTGCCCAAAAATGATTCCACAACTATCGTCGACGCTTGTGCTGCGTCTGAAGAAATTGAACCGGCGATGGAAACATGCCAATCGGAGGCAGAGCTTACGGAACCGGTGATCGACAGCAAATCCTCTACACCTAGCGAAGGAAGTCCCAGCAAGGTGCGCATCGAAGACGAGGTCAGCGAGGACGCGTTGATGCGTGAGGTAAAGGGAGAGATGCTGGAAATGATTAACGGAAATCAGAAAAGAGAAGAGAAAAATTCCGTGAGAGTATCGTTGAGAATATCCGGCAGTGAGGAAGCCGGCAAAGTATTCGTATTGTCCAATGTACATACCATGCACAGCTTGGCGCTACCGAAGCAGAGCCTGTGCGCCCAGAAACTTCAGAACACTTTCGCGCACTTGACCGGCCTAAAACTGACCTCGTACACGAATATCATGCCAAGGGTTCTAATCGGCATAGATAACTGTCATCTGGGTCATCCGTTGACATATCGTGAGGGAAAATCGCATGAACCCGTTGCTGCAAAAACGCGATTAGGCTGGATTGTCTACGGATCGTACGAAACGAATCCCGGCGAAGCAAACGGGATTCTCAACCACCATAGACCAAAGGTGTGCCCATGCATGGACATCAACGACGATAAAACCGATGCACAATTAAAGGAATACTTTGCGATTGATTCGTTAGGTATCACCAAGTTGCCTAATCACATAGATTCCAAAGATGAAGAAAAGGCGCTAGAAATTCTGGTCGCGACAACCCGTTTAAAGGGCGAACGATATGAGACAAGTTTGTTGTGGAAGTACAGCACAATTCAATTACCGCCAAGTAAGTCGATGGCACTAAAACGCTTTGAATGCCTCAAAGGAAAAATGGAAAAAGAACCAGTGTTGAGGGCTGCCATCGTTGGAAAGATAAATGAGTACGAGAGAAAGGGCTACATCAGGCGCCTAACACCGAGAGAGCTATCGGAAAAATGTGATGCAGATTGGTTCTTGCCAAATTTTCCTATCATAAATCCCAACAAGCCAGGAAAAATCCGGTTGGTATTTGATGCTGCTGCCAAAGTAAACGGCGTTAGCCTAAACACATTTCTCCTCAAGGGACCAGATCAGCTGGTAGAGCTCCTAACAGTCCTATATAAATTCAGAGAGTTCCGAATAGGCGTTGGAGACATCAAAGAGATATTTTTTCAAGTGGCCATCAGACCCGAAGATCAACGCAGCCAAATGATACTGTGGAACGGCGGCGTGGCTGACAGAACTCCAGACGTGTACGCCATGACCGTTATGACGTTTGGCGCCACATGTTCACCCTGCTGCGCGCACTATGTGAAGAATCTTAACGCCGAGCGATTTAAATCCGAATTTCCTCGCGCCTTCGAATGCATCGTTAAAGAGCACTATGTTGACGACATGCTGGCAAGTGTCGAAACTGAAGACGAAGCTATAATGCTGGCAAAAGACGTGCGATACGTACATGCACAGGGTGGCTTTGAAATAAGAAACTGGCTGTCCAATTCAAACGTGGTGATTCAGCAATTAGAGGCATCTATAACGAAAGAGAAAGATGTTAACGTTGGTACAGACACGAAAACAGAAAAGGTATTGGGAATGTGGTGGGATACGCAATCCAACACATTCACCTATAAAGTCTCACCTAGAAACGATGAGCAGCTGCTAACGGCAGCAAAGCATCCAACTAAACGTGAGGTGCTACGGATCCTAATGCGGATCTACGACCCGTTGGGTCTCTTAGGTAATGTGCTTATTTTCCTGAAAATTCTGCTTCAAGAGATCTGGCGTGCTGGTGTCGGATGGGATGAAAAAGTCAGCGGCCGTTTAGCAGAACAGTGGGAAAGGTGGATCACCATATTACCCGACGTTTGCCAGATCAGGATACCAAGGTGCTATCGACATAACACGTCGGCGTTGACTCGTAGCATACAGCTTCACGTATTCTGCGACGCGAGCGAAAACGGGATAGCAACGGTTGCATATTTCCGATTTGAAGAAGAAGGGACCATAGAATGCGCTCTTGTCGGATCGAAAACAAGAGTGGCACTACTGCGATTTCTATCGATCCTTCGATTAGAACTGCAAGCAGCGGTTATCGGCGCCCGACTTGCGAATACGATTATTAAATCGCACCGTTTGAACATCACTCGAACTACTTATTGGACGGATTCGCGTGACGTCATCTATTGGCTACGGTCGGACCACTCGCACCACTCGTAACACTCGTACCACGCACCCGAATTATACCAGCGAAGCCGTACCACCTGCCCAAAACCAGTGCTCCGCGAAAGAAGTTTGAATTAGAAAATAAAATTGCTAGAAACTTGTAAAAATTGGTGTTAGGAAACGCGTCCACGGCGAAACGGAAATTGGAAAGAACGTTGCGTTGCAACAGAAGGATTGCTTAATTTTGTTGCAAATAAATCAAAGTTGCAACCTAAAATAGTTTCTTTTTCTAGTTTACGTCGATACGTAACAAGCCAAAATTAATTGTCGTATTCGGTACGCGGTAATCGATAATCGTTCATTAAACGCGCGCGAGTGATAAGTGAAAATGTCCAACCCTTCGTCCAGGAAGCAGCTGGAAGACCAGGCAGCCGGTACATCAAGAGGACGCGTAGACGTCTCTATGCACGAGTCATCGCCCAATGTCGCCGGAGGGTCATCGGACAGACACACACCGATAAGTGGTCATCGGGACGAGCAACTGTTGCGGTTTCCGCTGAGAAATCCAATGGAAGATCGCAACGCGGTATCCTTGGGTTCGCCTGTTCTGGTTGAGGATTCAACCACCAGAAGAGGCACGGCGGAACATAGCACCATCTCCCCGAGTGGATCGGCAACTCGACGCGCGGAGTTGTTAAGTATGAGAGGGTTGGTAGAAGCGAGGCAAGGGGAGTTAAGGGAGTTAGAGCTGAAATTAATGGAGCTCGAAGAGGAGGTGGACGCGGGAGCTAGCCATGACGCTTTACAGTCGAAGGCAGAACAATGGCTGGCTGCAACGGATCGCTGCGGTACTTATCCGCCAACCAGTAACTCTAGGGCACCTACACTTCACTTCACTAGCACTGCCAACCCACCCCCACCGTGTTATCAGGAATACGGTCAGGTTCCTGATTATTACACTTGGAGGAAACATCACGATGATGCCTATAGAAGGGCTTCTTTACCTCCCACCTGTCCTCCATATATTTCACCAGCGCACGCGGCTACGAGCCGATCACGCACAACACTACACCACGGTAATTTAACACAGGAACAAGTTTCCGCACGGCACGGAGCGATCGGGAAGGAGCTGCCGGAGTTTAGTGGCGCAGTGAAGGAGTGGCCGCTGTTTATACGTATGTACGAGCGGTCGACCGCAGTGTGTGGGTTTTCGGAAGACGAAAACATATTGCGGCTACAGCGGGCGTTGAAAGGTGAAGCCAAGGAGGCAGTTGGGCATTTGTTGTTGTTGCCTGATGGTTTGGTTGAAGTGATGAAGACGCTCCAAGATCAGTTCGGCCGTCCAGAGATTATTGTCGAGGCAACGATTGAGTCCATTAGGAAGATGCCGTCCCCTGAGCCGGGTTGCTTACGTTCACTCGCTACCTTTGGTCTGGCAGTACGGAATCTTTGCGCGACAATAGTGGCACTTAAACTTCCGGAGCATTCATGTAACGTATCATTACTTCGGGAGTTCATGGGTAAGTTACCCTCGCATTATGCGATGGAATGGGTCCGCCATCGACGACAGCTACATAGGGTAACCCTAACAGAGTTCGGCGTTTGGATAAGCCAACTAGCGCAAGATGCTAGCGAGGCTCTCGTTGAACCGCCGCGCCGCGAGCCTAATGCGCATGGAGAACGTTCCGAAAGACGGCTTCCTACTCGAGACAATCGAACACAGGGACCGCATCCGCCTCAGCAACGAAATCAGTACGCGCCCCGACCACTTCCCAAACAGAACCAGCCCGGACATATGCACCTAAAACGACATACTGGAACACTCACACAATGCAACATCCCGTTCAACGCGAAACTGTCACAGTTACTAGCGGCACACACTCGGGCACACAGGAGCGAGTGCTGTTGAAATACGTACCTGTTACCATACACGGCCCACGTGGCCCTATTAATACGTACGCTTTCATAGATGACGGCTCTTCCTCATCCTTTATGGACTGTTCTCTACTGGAAGAGTTGGGTGTGGGAGGTACTCCGGCTCCACTGTGTCTACAGTGGACCGGTGGAATTACGCGACTAGAACAAGACTCCGTCAAGCTAAACCTGGCCATCTCTGCAAGAAACGTAAAAAACACATCAATGTTACTAAATGTACGCACGGTTAAGGACCTTGCTCTACCAATCCAAACGGTCGAGTTGAAGCAGCTGATTGCACAGTACCCGTACCTACAGGGCCTACCGATAGAGTCGTATAGTTCTGCACAACCACGAATTCTGATAGGAGTGGATAATTGTAGTGTAACCAAAACGGTGAAGAGTGCAGAAAGAAAACGTGATGAACCCATCGCGTCGAAGACGAAACTAGGCTGGATCATCTACGGTCCATGTCCGGTAGCCGAGAACGTTCCAGGGGCAACCTACAGCAACTTTCATGTATGCTTATGTGATGGAATCAGTGAAGAACTGCTGAATGCTGAACTAAAAAGGTTTTTTTCCTTAGACACCATCGCAATTTCAAAACCGGCTAAAACTTGGCGCTCTAAAGAAGACGAGCAGGCGCTAACAGTTCTGGAAAGAGATACGTCATTTCAAAACAATCGTTTTGAAACTGGATTGCTATGGAAAAATGAAAACATCCGCGTTCCTTGCAACAAAGCTATGGCTTTGAAACGATACAATTGCTTGAAAAGACGCATGCAGCAGGATCCTGTTCTCGATTCCGCGGTTCGAGATTTGATGTGGGGATATGAAACGAAAGGCTATATCCGACGACTTACACCAACCGAAGCAGCTGAGAGACATCCAAGGGACTGTCTTTCCTGTGACAAATGCGAATAAACCGGGTAAAGTGCGTTTAGTCTTCGATGATGCCGCAGCAACCGTCAACGGAATCAGTCTTAATAGCGTCTTACTTACCGGACCGGATCTCGCGACAAATCTCCTGGCAGTGTTGTAACGGTAGCGGTAGTTGGTGACATAAGAGAGATGTTTCATCAGATTATGATTAAGCAATCTGATCAAAGAAGTCAGATGATTCTGTGGGAAGGAGATGCAACTAGCAGTGAACCTGTTGCATACGTGGTTACCGTAATGACCTTCGGAGCGGTCTGCTCACCGAGCACGGCTCAATACGTAAAGAACCGCAACGCGGAACGCTTTGAGTCCGAGTATCCGCGAGCAGTACAGTGTGTGAAGAATGAATGAATGAATTATGTCGACGACATGCTGTTTAGCGTCGAAACAGAAGAGGAAGCGATTATCCTAACAGAACAGGTACACAGCATACACTCACAGGGAGGATTCGAAATCCGAAATTTTATCTCCAATTCGTCGCGAGTTTTGGCACGTCTGCAGAGTGATCCTGAAATGGAAAAAATATGACTATAGATAGTGTATTCAACACAGAGAAAGTACTTGGTATGTGGTGGGATACCTTGTCTGATAGCTTTTCATTCCGGCTATCTTTGAAATACGACGAGAGTTTGCTATGGGGAGATGAACTACCTACGAAACGTCTTGTTTGAGGACGTTAATGAGCGTCTACGACCCGATAGGACTTATAGGGCAGTTCTTAATGTTCCTGAAAATGCTCCTACAAGAGATTTGGCGGAGCGGTTTAAGCTGGGATCAGAAAATAGACGGTCATCTAGCTGAGAAATGGTTTACATGGATTAAAGTACTTCGAAATATCCCAACAGTGAAAGTTCCTAGATGCTATCGTCAGTTGTCGTCAGATAAAGCTAAGGTTGAACTTCACGTGTTCTGCGATACAAGCGAGTGTGGTATGGCTGCCGTGGCATACCTCAGGTTTGAAGAAGATGGTTTGGTGGAGTGTGCCCTCGTAGGGTCCAAAACTAGAGTCGCACCGCTAAAATTCTTATCAATTCCCAGGCTGGAGCTGCAGGCAGCGGTGCTCGGTGCGCGTTTGGCAGATGCAATCCGCCGATCACACCGTCTGAATTTTCAACGTTCCTTGTACTGGACTGACTCTAGAAACGTAATTAGCTGGCTGAACTCTGACCACCGTCGCTACCACCAATTCGTCGCCTTTCGGATCGGAGAACTACTAGAAACAACTGACGGCAGCCAGTGGTGTTGGATTCCTACCAAGCTCAACGTAGCCGACGACGGCACCAAGTGGACTAAGACGCCAGAATTATCTCCTGATAGCCGCTGGTTCAAGGGACCATCATTTCTATGGCAACCAGAAAGCGAATGGCCTGCAACCGAGAGACCCATAAAAAACATCACAGAAGAACTTCGAGTTAACCTGTTACACCATTGCGCAATACAGAATAGTGAACCAGGAACCTTCGTCGAGTTTGAGCGATTCAGTAAGTGGAAGAGATTGCTACGGACCGTAGCATACGTCATTCGCTTCACTACTAATAGTCGACGCCGTAGCCGAAAAGAATCAATCCAGCAAGGTCCCCTGACGCAACTAGAACTGGCAGAGGCCGAACGAGTATTATTCCGGAGGATGCAGTTAGAAGCCTACCCTACCGAGGTTCAGTATCTGAGACGCCAAACTGAAAGCAACACGGGTGGGACAGGTGTTAAAAGGGATAGTCCGATATATAAACTATCTCCTGTTCTAGACGGTTGTGGAGTTATGTTGATGAGCGGACGCTTAGCCGAGTGCAACGCAGTAAGCCCAGAAATGAGACGACCTATAATACTCCCTCCCAACCACCATGGTACAGCACTACTAACCAACAATGTCCACGAACGTTTCAGACACGGTAATCACATGACAGTCATCAGTGACATCAGAAGCAGATACTGGATCCCACGATTACTAAAAACCTACCAGCGTATACGCAGAGCCTGCCAACGATGCAGAATACGTGAAGCGGCACCCAGCCCCCCGATTATGAGCAACCTTCCGGATCCCAGAGTCGCGATGGGTCAACGAACATTCACACACACTGGGATCGACTACTTCGGTCCCATCCTCGTTACGGTCGGAAGGCGCGTAGAGAAACGATGGGGAGTTATTTTCACGTGTCTCACTGTCAGGGCCGTGCATTTGGAGATTGCGCACACACTCACGAAAGGATCCTGCATTGCTGCCATAAGACGATTCATCGCCAGACGTGGAATGCCACGTGAGGTCATCAGTGACTGTGGTACCAACTTTGTAGGAGCAGCACGGGAGTTGATGGAAGCGGTTGCGGAGATTGACCACGAAGCTCTGATGACGGAATTTTGCGGTCCGGAGATGAAGTGGACGTTTAATCCACCAGGGGCACCGCACTTTGGAGGCTGTTGGGAGCGCCTAGTTCGTTCAGTAAAGAAAATATTTGGACAACTCAACCTTCCCCGGCGCCCGACGGACGAGATGCTTGAAACCGCTCTGACTGAGATAGAACTCGTCATCAACTCCAGACCGCTAACATATGTTCCTATCGACGATGAGTTTTCAACACCCCTGACGCCAAATCACATATTATTGGGAAGTTCGGACGGTAGCAAACCTCCCACGATGTGCTGCGACGAGGCGGATGCAGTGAAATCGACATGGAAAATATCGCAACATATCGCGGACGTATTCTGGAAGAGGTGGGTTGCAGAATACTTACCCACTTTAGCGAGACGAACAAAGTGGTTTAAACCAGCGCGGCCCATTCAAGAAGGGGATGTGGTGATTGTCGTGGATAACCGTTTGCCCCGCAACTGTTGGCCAAAGGGACGTATTTTATCGGTGTTGCGTGCTAAAGATGGACAGGTTAGACAGGCGGTAGTAACGACTCAAAACAGCACTTATAAGAGACCTGCAACAAAATTAGCAGTTTTAGATATAGCTTCAAAGGAGGTACTTACCAGTGAGGAATCTTAGAAACAATAACACGAACACATGGTTTGAGCTGTCAGTGTTGTAATTTGAGTGAGACGCTGCTAGAGATAGCGTCACACTGCGGGAGAGAATGTTACAAACAAAAGTGACAACACTGATCGCGCACGAATAATCCGACTAAGGGAAGAAAGTAAACAATGCGTTGTTTACGTAGCCGATTAAATACTCCGATTCGTCTGTGAAACGTTGACAAGTGAACAGCTATTCAATTTAATTTGAAAAGGCAGTTAAACACATACATACAACATCAAGGACACACCGATATTACTACAACCGCACGAATCTTGGACAAAGGAATAAAAAGGACATACGGATAGGATAAGTACTTAAGATGGGGGTCGTGGACCCTGGGGGGGCAGTTCCCCCGGGTCATATTATGAGATAGGGTAGGGCCAAGAAAGCTATATATGTAATAAAAATGAAAGAAACACCACGATCAGGATCACACAGAGCGGATCTGCTTCAACCTCTTTATTCGCCAAGCTCTTGTAAGCGACTCTCTCTTTGAACCGCTCTCCCCTCTATTTATATGTTTACATCCGCTCTCATTTCTCTTTTCGTCCTCGACACTCACACCACACGGCTTCTCCTGACTACCACTTTCGTCCCGAAAGAGCTCACTCTTCCTCGTTGTCTAACTGGTAGATTTTCATGTGACTAGCCGCAGTAGTTGTTGTATTGGGCCCTTCACCTGTTATTTTCTGCACCCTATAACGATCATTAGACATACTATCTAAAACCTTATATGGACCTATAAACTTGGTGGCACATTTTTGCCCTGGGTTGAACTGTGTTCTTTGTATTAGTACGATATCTCCGTTTCGATATTTACGTGCCCTTCTTGCTCTCAAATCATAAGACCTTTTTTGTTCTACCTGAGCCTTTTCAATGCATGCTCTTGCTTCTGCTCTAATAGCATTGCGTTCTTCATTAAACCGTGCCAAGCGAATTTCTTCCATTAGCTCTGATATTTGTAAATCATGTGTGTTTCGCATTTTGACTCCAAACATAGCCTCAAATGGCGTTATTTTTGTGCTTTGATGCATGTTACCGTTGATCCATTTTTGTACAGTGCCAATATGCTTATACCACTTCCGAGGGTCATTCACACTAATCTTCGTCAACATTGTCAAAATTACCTGATTCGTTCTCTTTACCTGTCCGTTCCCACGCGGGATACCTGTTACAATCTCGACATGCTCAATATTTTCATCTTGACAGTATTGCTTGAAACTATTTGAGGTGAAAGCACTTCCCTTGTCACTAACAATTCTTCTCGGATTCCCAAAGAACTCACTTTGATTTCTTAGACGCTGAATCACCTCTTGAGCTGCTGTAGTCTTCGTTGGATAGATCCAAACATACTTAGCAAATGCGTCGACCACAACAAATAAATATTTGTATAGTTTATCTGTTGCCTCTATTGGTCCAACATGATCAACATGGTAGGTATCGAAAGGTACGTCTCCTTTTGCTATCGGATTTAATAATCCATCGCGCTTGCCTCGTTTTCGTTCTGCTAACAAACAAGTTACACAACATTCTACTTTTTTCTTGATTTTCTCAGTTAGGTTTGGGATGTAATAGTTCTGACTAATAACATCCTCTAATTTCCTTACACCAAAATGACCATTCTCATGAGCTTTCCTGATGATTTCGCCCTGCATATCGGTAGGTACCACGATCACCTCTCGTCTGTTAACCAATTTCATCAATAACTCTCCGTTCATCCAATAGTCGTCATACGATTGCGTCTTCACCAATTCACGGATAGCTCGAATGCGGTCATCTCTCTGCTGCGCGGTAATCATCATCTCGATGAGCGGGTCACTGGTCACTACCATCACCGGTGCTCTGCTTAATGCATCGACGTGTCTCATTGTCGTACCTGACCGATGCACTATGGTGTAATCGTATTCCTCGATTAGACTTTTCACGGTATTGTAATAGCGAGGTGGTACATCGATATCACCTTCCGTGGAACCAATTGTCATTACAATGTTTTCTTCTTTTGGAACTATCTTCACGCCTTTTGTGGTCATTATAACACCAAAATGTTCCAGCGACGCTCTTCCCAAAACTGCTTCATAGGGCATGGTCTGATGTGGGACGACATGAAACGTTAGACCCTCACACCCAACACCATCGATCGTCATGTTGACGATCACTGTTCCATATGCTTTTGTTGTCATTCCCCCGAAGCCGGTAAGAACCATCGTGGTTGGCAACAGTTTTGGAGACCCAATTCTTAGATACGCCTGGATCGACAGTAGATTTGGAAGACAACCGCTGTCGAACAAAGCATTGAATTCAATATTCTCGATAGCGATAACAATAGTGCTATCTTTCTGCGCACCCTCTAAATTAACGTTCGAGTTTTCGTTTCTTACATTTCGCTTCCCACACTCTTTCGCTAAGTGCCCGAACGTGCCGCACACGAAACATTTCAGACCCCTTTTCTCCGTATTTCTTTTGTCCTTACATTCAGACGCCCGATGCCCCACAATACCGCATTGGAAGCATTTCGGTCCTTTGTCTTTGGTTGGGCACTCGGCCAGCTTGTGTTCGATACTACCACAATTGAAACAATGATGCTTTTCTGTTGCTCTAAAAGACTTATGCGATTGTTTCTTCCTATCGTCTGCTTTTTTGTTGGCTCTTTCCATGTAATCCAACTTGCTTTTCAACGTGTCCAGATCCTTTGCTTCGTATAGTGACGCGCGTTCCCTTGCGTCTGCGGTCGCTCCGTCCGCAATATACTCACACAAACTCACTTCGTCCAACTTCACGGCCTGAGCAATTCGCTGCATTGCGTATGTATATTCGAGCATAGTTTCCTTTTCCTTCTTTCGTCTGGCCGCTAACTCTCTGTGCACGTCACTTGCACGCACTATCTTTCCAAATTCTCGAATCAGCGCATCGCGCAACATGGTATAAGACTTTATTTCAAACTGCGTTTGGATAAAGCTGCGCGCGGTCCCCGTTAATTTTTTTCGACACATGACGAATTTCTGATCATCTGTCCACTTGACCATTTTCGCTATGTCCTCAAACTCGCGAATCCATAACTTCACGTCCTTCTTTACATCGTCCCCATACGCATCTATAGCTTCTTCAACATCACGAAACGAGTATACGCGCTTATCATCTCTCGTTTCCACGCACTGTTCCGCTTTCATGATCGGTATGTTGATTTTATCATCGCTTTCCGTGTCCTCAAACACTGTCACGTTTGCTTCCTCTTTGGCGTCGTGCTCAACAATGCTCTTGGCCAGTTCCTCTTTAGTACCGGTCGTAGACAATCCACGCGATTCGCATTGTTTTACGAGCCCGGTGCGAGTAAAGTCACTCACCAATTCCGCGATCTTTTCTGTAGGATCCATGATGTGTCTCTAATGTTCCACTACTGCGTATAACTGGCCCCAATCTAGCCAAGCAAAACTACGCCACACTTTCGCCGAAATTCCGAAACTGCTGTTTCACAACTTTACAACAATTCCACAACAATTTGTGAAATAGTTCAACTACACAACAACGTCTCTACAACTTGTTCAACAACTTTGCAACTTAACCACCAACTTAATGATGTACTTGAACCAAATCACATCCAAATCACATCCCAATCACTTTCAAATCACATCCAAATCATATCCCGGTTGAGCCCCCATGTAATAAAAATGAAAGAAACACCACGATCAGGATCACACAGAGTGGATCTGCTTCAACCTCTTTATTCGCCAAGCTCCTGTAAGCGACTCTCTCTTTGAACCGCTCTCCCCTCTATTTATATGTTTACATCCGCTCTCATTTCTCTTTTCGTCCTCGACACTCACACCACATATATAGGAGTAAGGGAAAATAATCGCGCCATTATTCGGTGGTTCCGCAATAGAAGGTGTTGTAGACAACGGTAAAGTCGGCACATGTAGTTTAACGCATGATTTGTTTTTTGTTTTCGTCACCTGACGTAATGACGGTGACAGCTCGGTGACGGGTGACAGAAGCCGTTACCGAAGGGACGATGCCATAAAGGGATCGAGATCGAGGCGCGAAAAGGGACGATAACGGCCATCGCGTGTGCGCCATCGATTTAGAGTTATTCACAACCGAAACGCGCAAGTGATAAGACGTGTAATTTTTTAACACCACCACTCGCACCACTCGTAACACTCGTACCACGCACCCGAATTATACCAGCGAAGCCGTACCACCTGCCCAAAACCAGTGCTCCGCGAAAGAAGTTTGAATTAGAAAATAAAATTGCTAGAAACTTGTAAAAATTGGTGTTAGGAAACGCGTCCACGGCGAAACGGAAATTGGAAAGAACGTTGCGTTGCAACATTTTAAAAAATTACACTGGTGATTTTGTGTGAACAATTGACAATTGAGTGAAAATGAACCGCGAAAACGTTGAGTCCAACCCCGCCGCGAATTCGACAGTGCGACAACTTTCCCCAGTGCAAGACCTAGCGGAAGACACTGTTTCGATACAGGAGTTGATTCAGCAAGCCAGAGAAGCGAACGAAAGCTTCAACAGGCTGACCGCGCAAATTGCTCAGTTGAGCCCAAGCGTGTCAAGAGGACTCGGAATGTCACTGAACGAGCAACGCGAAGGCGCGATATCCCAGCGCGTCCGCACAGGAACCGCCGAAGATGTGCCTTTTCCTTCGGCCGCCACCCTGCCGCGGAGATCAACGCTCGGGACGCCTTACGCCAGAGGCACGGAAAGTGAACCTGTGAGCGCATCGCCGCGACCGGCCATCGCGTTTCCAGATTTCCTGCGCTACGACGCGCAAGCCGGCTCGTCAGGAAGATCGACGCTTCGAAGATACGAACGAAGATATTGGCGCCATGATGGACGCCATTCATCAGCGACACAGAGCGTGAACCTGTGAGCGCGTCGCTGCGACCGGCCATTGCGTTTCCAGATTTTTTGCGCTATGACGCGCATGCTGGACCGTCAACGACTCGGCGTAGCGAAGCAGACCGGTACGGGGCTACCGGAAAAAGAACAGCCGTACATCCCGTACGAGAACGTGATCTTCAGCGGGCTTTGGAAGACATGGAGATCGAGCATCTTCGGGAGCGAAACCGCTTGATGCAATCCTTCGAAGCAACGGATCATCAACGAAGAGCACATCCGCCATCACGCGTGAGTATCGTTCCAGATAGATTGCAGGCGAACGCCTTCTCAGCCTTTGATCTTTCGCAGACGCAATACATGGCCCGGCAAGGGAGGAAACGGGACCTGCCGACGTTCTATGGCAATCCCAAAGAATGGCCGATGTTTATTGCATCCTTCGAGTACACCACGGAGGCGTGCGGTTATAACGACGTGGAGAATCTGGACCGGCTGCAGAAGGCCCTAAAAGGAAAAGCGTTAGAGGCAGTACGTTGTCGCTTGATGCATCCATCCAACGTACCTGGCGTGATCTCCACGCTAAAAATGCTTTTCGGCCGTCCCGAAATTATTGTCCACTCCCTGGTGAACAAGGTGCGATATATGCCAGCGCCTAAACAGGAAGTGTTGGTTGAACAGGACGAACTATCACCACAGGAAGTGATCGAACAGGAAGTGGTGATGGAGCAAGAGGTAGTGGACAGTCAGGAGCTGCCCAAAAATGATTCCACAACTATCGTCGACGCTTGTGCTGCGTCTGAAGAAATTGAACCGGCGATGGAAACATGCCAATCGGAGGCAGAGCTTACGGAACCGGTGATCGACAGCAAATCCTCTACACCTAGCGAAGGAAGTCCCAGCAAGGTGCGCATCGAAGACGAGGTCAGCGAGGACGCGTTGATGCGTGAGGTAAAGGGAGAGATGCTGGAAATGATTAACGGAAATCAGAAAAGAGAAGAGAAAAATTCCGTGAGAGTATCGTTGAGAATATCCGGCAGTGAGGAAGCCGGCAAAGTATTCGTATTGTCCAATGTACATACCATGCACAGCTTGGCGCTACCGAAGCAGAGCCTGTGCGCCCAGAAACTTCAGAACACTTTCGCGCACTTGACCGGCCTAAAACTGACCTCGTACACGAATATCATGCCAAGGGTTCTAATCGGCATAGATAACTGTCATCTGGGTCATCCGTTGACATATCGTGAGGGAAAATCGCATGAACCCGTTGCTGCAAAAACGCGATTAGGCTGGATTGTCTACGGATCGTACGAAACGAATCCCGGCGAAGCAAACGGGATTCTCAACCACCATAGACCAAAGGTGTGCCCATGCATGGACATCAACGACGATAAAACCGATGCACAATTAAAGGAATACTTTGCGATTGATTCGTTAGGTATCACCAAGTTGCCTAATCACATAGATTCCAAAGATGAAGAAAAGGCGCTAGAAATTCTGGTCGCGACAACCCGTTTAAAGGGCGAACGATATGAGACAAGTTTGTTGTGGAAGTACAGCACAATTCAATTACCGCCAAGTAAGTCGATGGCACTAAAACGCTTTGAATGCCTCAAAGGAAAAATGGAAAAAGAACCAGTGTTGAGGGCTGCCATCGTTGGAAAGATAAATGAGTACGAGAGAAAGGGCTACATCAGGCGCCTAACACCGAGAGAGCTATCGGAAAAATGTGATGCAGATTGGTTCTTGCCAAATTTTCCTATCATAAATCCCAACAAGCCAGGAAAAATCCGGTTGGTATTTGATGCTGCTGCCAAAGTAAACGGCGTTAGCCTAAACACATTTCTCCTCAAGGGACCAGATCAGCTGGTAGAGCTCCTAACAGTCCTATATAAATTCAGAGAGTTCCGAATAGGCGTTGGAGACATCAAAGAGATATTTTTTCAAGTGGCCATCAGACCCGAAGATCAACGCAGCCAAATGATACTGTGGAACGGCGGCGTGGCTGACAGAACTCCAGACGTGTACGCCATGACCGTTATGACGTTTGGCGCCACATGTTCACCCTGCTGCGCGCACTATGTGAAGAATCTTAACGCCGAGCGATTTAAATCCGAATTTCCTCGCGCCTTCGAATGCATCGTTAAAGAGCACTATGTTGACGACATGCTGGCAAGTGTCGAAACTGAAGACGAAGCTATAATGCTGGCAAAAGACGTGCGATACGTACATGCACAGGGTGGCTTTGAAATAAGAAACTGGCTGTCCAATTCAAACGTGGTGATTCAGCAATTAGAGGCATCTATAACGAAAGAGAAAGATGTTAACGTTGGTACAGACACGAAAACAGAAAAGGTATTGGGAATGTGGTGGGATACGCAATCCAACACATTCACCTATAAAGTCTCACCTAGAAACGATGAGCAGCTGCTAACGGCAGCAAAGCATCCAACTAAACGTGAGGTGCTACGGATCCTAATGCGGATCTACGACCCGTTGGGTCTCTTAGGTAATGTGCTTATTTTCCTGAAAATTCTGCTTCAAGAGATCTGGCGTGCTGGTGTCGGATGGGATGAAAAAGTCAGCGGCCGTTTAGCAGAACAGTGGGAAAGGTGGATCACCATATTACCCGACGTTTGCCAGATCAGGATACCAAGGTGCTATCGACATAACACGTCGGCGTTGACTCGTAGCATACAGCTTCACGTATTCTGCGACGCGAGCGAAAACGGGATAGCAACGGTTGCATATTTCCGATTTGAAGAAGAAGGGACCATAGAATGCGCTCTTGTCGGATCGAAAACAAGAGTGGCACTACTGCGATTTCTATCGATCCTTCGATTAGAACTGCAAGCAGCGGTTATCGGCGCCCGACTTGCGAATACGATTATTAAATCGCACCGTTTGAACATCACTCGAACTACTTATTGGACGGATTCGCGTGACGTCATCTATTGGCTACGGTCGGATCATCGACGATATAGTCAATTAGTAGCCTTCCGAGTCGGTGAAATACTCGAGTCCACCAAGGTTGACGATTGGCAGTGGCTGTCAACGAAGGTCAATGTAGCCGACGATGGTACGAAGTGGACGAGAATTCCCGATTTGAGCACATCAAGCCGATGGCTCAAAGGTCCGAGCTTTCTTTGGCAGCCAGAGAAGGAATGGCCAATTCCACCGACGCGATCGGATGATACAGCGGAATAATCGAGCGACCTGCAACAAAGCTAGCGGTGTTGGTTGTGCGGAAGTAAAACGCCAACAGGAACGATACAGCCAATCTTACCAACGGGCATCTATTGATAAGGCGATAAAGAGGGCTGGTCGAATATTAAACAGAACAGATCACCGACTTCAAGCAGGGTAAATTGCTCATACGAGCAAAGTACCGGGCGGGAGAATGTTGTAGACAACGGTAAAGTCGGCACATGTAGTTTAACGCATGATTTGTTTTTTGTTTTCGTCACCTGACGTAATGACGGTGACAGCTCGGTGACGGGTGACAGAAGCCGTTACCGAAGGGACGATGCCATAAAGGGATCGAGATCGAGGCGCGAAAAGGGACGATAACGGCCATCGCGTGTGCGCCATCGATTTAGAGTTATTCACAACCGAAACGCGCAAGTGATAAGACGTGTAATTTTTTAACACCACCACTCGCACCACTCGTAACACTCGTACCACGCACCCGAATTATACCAGCGAAGCCGTACCACCTGCCCAAAACCAGTGCTCCGCGAAAGAAGTTTGAATTAGAAAATAAAATTGCTAGAAACTTGTAAAAATTGGTGTTAGGAAACGCGTCCACGGCGAAACGGAAATTGGAAAGAACGTTGCGTTGCAACAGAAGGATTGCTTAATTTTGTTGCAAATAAATCAAAGTTGCAACCTAAAATAGTTTCTTTTTCTAGTTTACGTCGATACGTAACAAGCCAAAATTAATTGTCGTATTCGGTACGCGGTAATCGATAATCGTTCATTAAACGCGCGCGAGTGATAAGTGAAAATGTCCAACCCTTCGTCCAGGAAGCAGCTGGAAGACCAGGCAGCCGGTACATCAAGAGGACGCGTAGACGTCTCTATGCACGAGTCATCGCCCAATGTCGCCGGAGGGTCATCGGACAGACACACACCGATAAGTGGTCATCGGGACGAGCAACTGTTGCGGTTTCCGCTGAGAAATCCAATGGAAGATCGCAACGCGGTATCCTTGGGTTCGCCTGTTCTGGTTGAGGATTCAACCACCAGAAGAGGCACGGCGGAACATAGCACCATCTCCCCGAGTGGATCGGCAACTCGACGCGCGGAGTTGTTAAGTATGAGAGAGTTGGTAGAAGCGAGGCAAGGGGAGTTAAGGGAGTTAGAGCTGAAATTAATGGAGCTCGAAGAGGAGGTGGACGCGGGAGCTAGCCATGACGCTTTACAGTCGAAGGCAGAACAATGGCTGGCTGCAACGGATCGCTGCGGTACTTATCCGCCAACCAGTAACTCTAGGGCACCTACACTTCACTTCACTAGCACTGCCAACCCACCCCCACCGTGTTATCAGGAATACGGTCAGGTTCCTGATTATTACACTTGGAGGAAACATCACGATGATGCCTATAGAAGGGCTTCTTTACCTCCCACCTGTCCTCCATATATTTCACCAGCGCACGCGGCTACGAGCCGATCACGCACAACACTACACCACGGTAATTTAACACAGGAACAAGTTTCCGCACGGCACGGAGCGATCGGGAAGGAGCTGCCGGAGTTTAGTGGCGCAGTGAAGGAGTGGCCGCTGTTTATACGTATGTACGAGCGGTCGACCGCAGTGTGTGGGTTTTCGGAAGACGAAAACATATTGCGGCTACAGCGGGCGTTGAAAGGTGAAGCCAAGGAGGCAGTTGGGCATTTGTTGTTGTTGCCTGATGGTTTGGTTGAAGTGATGAAGACGCTCCAAGATCAGTTCGGCCGTCCAGAGATTATTGTCGAGGCAACGATTGAGTCCATTAGGAAGATGCCGTCCCCTGAGCCGGGTTGCTTACGTTCACTCGCTACCTTTGGTCTGGCAGTACGGAATCTTTGCGCGACAATAGTGGCACTTAAACTTCCGGAGCATTCATGTAACGTATCATTACTTCGGGAGTTCATGGGTAAGTTACCCTCGCATTATGCGATGGAATGGGTCCGCCATCGACGACAGCTACATAGGGTAACCCTAACAGAGTTCGGCGTTTGGATAAGCCAACTAGCGCAAGATGCTAGCGAGGCTCTCGTTGAACCGCCGCGCCGCGAGCCTAATGCGCATGGAGAACGTTCCGAAAGACGGCTTCCTACTCGAGACAATCGAACACAGGGACCGCATCCGCCTCAGCAACGAAATCAGTACGCGCCCCGACCACTTCCCAAACAGAACCAGCCCGGACATATGCACCTAAAACGACATACTGGAACACTCACACAATGCAACATCCCGTTCAACACGAAACTGTCACAGTTACTAGCGGCACACACTCGGGCACACAGGAGCGAGTGCTGTTGAAATACGTACCTGTTACCATACACGGCCCACGTGGCCCTATTAATACGTACGCTTTCATAGATGACGGCTCTTCCTCATCCTTTATGGACTGTTCTCTACTGGAAGAGTTGGGTGTGGGAGGTACTCCGGCTCCACTGTGTCTACAGTGGACCGGTGGAATTACGCGACTAGAACAAGACTCCGTCAAGCTAAACCTGGCCATCTCTGCAAGAAACGTAAAAAACACATCAATGTTACTAAATGTACGCACGGTTAAGGACCTTGCTCTACCAATCCAAACGGTCGAGTTGAAGCAGCTGATTGCACAGTACCCGTACCTACAGGGCCTACCGATAGAGTCGTATAGTTCTGCACAACCACGAATTCTGATAGGAGTGGATAATTGTAGTGTAACCAAAACGGTGAAGAGTGCAGAAAGAAAACGTGATGAACCCATCGCGTCGAAGACGAAACTAGGCTGGATCATCTACGGTCCATGTCCGGTAGCCGAGAACGTTCCAGGGGCAACCTACAGCAACTTTCATGTATGCTTATGTGATGGAATCAGTGAAGAACTGCTGAATGCTGAACTAAAAAGGTTTTTTTCCTTAGACACCATCGCAATTTCAAAACCGGCTAAAACTTGGCGCTCTAAAGAAGACGAGCAGGCGCTAACAGTTCTGGAAAGAGATACGTCATTTCAAAACAATCGTTTTGAAACTGGATTGCTATGGAAAAATGAAAACATCCGCGTTCCTTGCAACAAAGCTATGGCTTTGAAACGATACAATTGCTTGAAAAGACGCATGCAGCAGGATCCTGTTCTCGATTCCGCGGTTCGAGATTTGATGTGGGGATATGAAACGAAAGGCTATATCCGACGACTTACACCAACCGAAGCAGCTGAGAGACATCCAAGGGACTGTCTTTCCTGTGACAAATGCGAATAAACCGGGTAAAGTGCGTTTAGTCTTCGATGATGCCGCAGCAACCGTCAACGGAATCAGTCTTAATAGCGTCTTACTTACCGGACCGGATCTCGCGACAAATCTCCTGGCAGTGTTGTAACGGTAGCGGTAGTTGGTGACATAAGAGAGATGTTTCATCAGATTATGATTAAGCAATCTGATCAAAGAAGTCAGATGATTCTGTGGGAAGGAGATGCAACTAGCAGTGAACCTGTTGCATACGTGGTTACCGTAATGACCTTCGGAGCGGTCTGCTCACCGAGCACGGCTCAATACGTAAAGAACCGCAACGCGGAACGCTTTGAGTCCGAGTATCCGCGAGCAGTACAGTGTGTGAAGAATGAATGAATGAATTATGTCGACGACATGCTGTTTAGCGTCGAAACAGAAGAGGAAGCGATTATCCTAACAGAACAGGTACACAGCATACACTCACAGGGAGGATTCGAAATCCGAAATTTTATCTCCAATTCGTCGCGAGTTTTGGCACGTCTGCAGAGTGATCCTGAAATGGAAAAAATATGACTATAGATAGTGTATTCAACACAGAGAAAGTACTTGGTATGTGGTGGGATACCTTGTCTGATAGCTTTTCATTCCGGCTATCTTTGAAGTACGACGAGAGTTTGCTATGGGGAGATGAACTACCTACGAAACGTCTTGTTTTGAGGACGTTAATGAGCGTCTACGACCCGATAGGACTTATAGGGCAGTTCCTAATGTTCCTGAAAATGCTCCTACAAGAGATTTGGCGGAGCGGTTTAAGCTGGGATCAGAAAATAGACGGTCATCTAGCTGAGAAATGGTTTACATGGATTAAAGTACTTCGAAATATCCCAACAGTGAAAGTTCCTAGATGCTATCGTCAGTTGTCGTCAGATAAAGCTAAGGTTGAACTTCACGTGTTCTGCGATACAAGCGAGTGTGGTATGGCTGCCGTGGCATACCTCAGGTTTGAAGAAGATGGTTTGGTGGAGTGTGCCCTCGTAGGGTCCAAAACTAGAGTCGCACCGCTAAAATTCTTATCAATTCCCAGGCTGGAGCTGCAGGCAGCGGTGCTCGGTGCGCGTTTGGCAGATGCAATCCGCCGATCACACCGTCTGAATTTTCAACGTTCCTTGTACTGGACTGACTCTAGAAACGTAATTAGCTGGCTGAACTCTGACCACCGTCGCTACCACCAATTCGTCGCCTTTCGGATCGGAGAACTACTAGAAACAACTGACGGCAGCCAGTGGTGTTGGATTCCTACCAAGCTCAACGTAGCCGACGACGGCACCAAGTGGACTAAGACGCCAGAATTATCTCCTGATAGCCGCTGGTTCAAGGGACCATCATTTCTATGGCAACCAGAAAGCGAATGGCCTGCAACCGAGAGACCCATAAAAAACATCACAGAAGAACTTCGAGTTAACCTGTTACACCATTGCGCAATACAGAATAGTGAACCAGGAACCTTCGTCGAGTTTGAGCGATTCAGTAAGTGGAAGAGATTGCTACGGACCGTAGCATACGTCATTCGCTTCACTACTAATAGTCGACGCCGTAGCCGAAAAGAATCAATCCAGCAAGGTCCCCTGACGCAACTAGAACTGGCAGAGGCCGAACGAGTATTATTCCGGAGGATGCAGTTAGAAGCCTACCCTACCGAGGTTCAGTATCTGAGACGCCAAACTGAAAGCAACACGGGTGGGACAGGTGTTAAAAGGGATAGTCCGATATATAAACTATCTCCTGTTCTAGACGGTTGTGGAGTTATGTTGATGAGCGGACGCTTAGCCGAGTGCAACGCAGTAAGCCCAGAAATGAGACGACCTATAATACTCCCTCCCAACCACCATGGTACAGCACTACTAACCAACGATGTCCACGAACGTTTCAGACACGGTAATCACATGACAGTCATCAGTGACATCAGAAGCAGATACTGGATCCCACGATTACTAAAAACCTACCAGCGTATACGCAGAGCCTGCCAACGATGCAGAATACGTGAAGCGGCACCCAGCCCCCCGATTATGAGCAACCTTCCGGATCCCAGAGTCGCGATGGGTCAACGAACATTCACACACACTGGGATCGACTACTTCGGTCCCATCCTCGTTACGGTCGGAAGGCGCGTAGAGAAACGATGGGGAGTTATTTTCACGTGTCTTACTGTCAGGGCCGTGCATTTGGAGATTGCGCACACACTCACGACAGGATCCTGCATTGCTGCCATAAGACGATTCATCGCCAGACGTGGAATGCCACGTGAGGTCATCAGTGACTGTGGTACCAACTTTGTAGGAGCAGCACGGGAGTTGATGGAAGCGGTTGCGGAGATTGACCACGAAGCTCTGATGACGGAATTTTGCGGTCCGGAGATGAAGTGGACGTTTAATCCACCAGGGGCACCGCACTTTGGAGGCTGTTGGGAGCGCCTAGTTCGTTCAGTAAAGAAAATATTTGGACAACTCAACCTTCCCCGGCGCCCGACGGACGAGATGCTTGAAACCGCTCTGACTGAGATAGAACTCGTCATCAACTCCAGACCGCTAACATATGTTCCTATCGACGATGAGTTTTCAACACCCCTGACGCCAAATCACATATTATTGGGAAGTTCGGACGGTAGCAAACCTCCCACGATGTGCTGCGACGAGGCGGATGCAGTGAAATCGACATGGAAAATATCGCAACATATCGCGGACGTATTCTGGAAGAGGTGGGTTGCAGAATACTTACCCACTTTAGCGAGACGAACAAAGTGGTTTAAACCAGCGCGGCCCATTCAAGAAGGGGATGTGGTGATTGTCGTGGATAACCGTTTGCCCCGCAACTGTTGGCCAAAGGGACGTATTTTATCGGTGTTGCGTGCTAAAGATGGACAGGTTAGACAGGCGGTAGTAACGACTCAAAACAGCACTTATAAGAGACCTGCAACAAAATTAGCAGTTTTAGATATAGCTTCAAAGGAGGTACTTACCAGTGAGGAATCTTAGAAACAATAACACGAACACATGGTTTGAGCTGTCAGTGTTGTAATTTGAGTGAGACGCTGCTAGAGATAGCGTCACACTGCGGGAGAGAATGTTACAAACAAAAGTGACAACACTGATCGCGCACGAATAATCCGACTAAGGGAAGAAAGTAAACAATGCGTTGTTTACGTAGCCGATTAAATACTCCGATTCGTCTGTGAAACGTTGACAAGTGAACAGCTATTCAATTTAATTTGAAAAGGCAGTTAAACACATACATACAACATCAAGGACACACCGATATTACTACAACCGCACGAATCTTGGACAAAGGAATAAAAAGGACATACGGATAGGATAAGTACTTAAGATGGGGGTCGTGGACCCTGGGGGGGCAGTTCCCCCGGGTCATATTATGAGATAGGGTAGGGCCAAGAAAGCTATATATGTAATAAAAATGAAAGAAACACCACGATCAGGATCACACAGAGCGGATCTGCTTCAACCTCTTTATTCGCCAAGCTCTTGTAAGCGACTCTCTCTTTGAACCGCTCTCCCCTCTATTTATATGTTTACATCCGCTCTCATTTCTCTTTTCGTCCTCGACACTCACACCACACGGCTTCTCCTGACTACCACTTTCGTCCCGAAAGAGCTCACTCTTCCTCGTTGTCTAACTGGTAGATTTTCATGTGACTAGCCGCAGTAGTTGTTGTATTGGGCCCTTCACCTGTTATTTTCTGCACCCTATAACGATCATTAGACATACTATCTAAAACCTTATATGGACCTATAAACTTGGTGGCACATTTTTGCCCTGGGTTGAACTGTGTTCTTTGTATTAGTACGATATCTCCGTTTCGATATTTACGTGCCCTTCTTGCTCTCAAATCATAAGACCTTTTTTGTTCTACCTGAGCCTTTTCAATGCATGCTCTTGCTTCTGCTCTAATAGCATTGCGTTCTTCATTAAACCGTGCCAAGCGAATTTCTTCCATTAGCTCTGATATTTGTAAATCATGTGTGTTTCGCATTTTGACTCCAAACATAGCCTCAAATGGCGTTATTTTTGTGCTTTGATGCATGTTACCGTTGATCCATTTTTGTACAGTGCCAATATGCTTATACCACTTCCGAGGGTCATTCACACTAATCTTCGTCAACATTGTCAAAATTACCTGATTCGTTCTCTTTACCTGTCCGTTCCCACGCGGGATACCTGTTACAATCTCGACATGCTCAATATTTTCATCTTGACAGTATTGCTTGAAACTATTTGAGGTGAAAGCACTTCCCTTGTCACTAACAATTCTTCTCGGATTCCCAAAGAACTCACTTTGATTTCTTAGACGCTGAATCACCTCTTGAGCTGCTGTAGTCTTCGTTGGATAGATCCAAACATACTTAGCAAATGCGTCGACCACAACAAATAAATATTTGTATAGTTTATCTGTTGCCTCTATTGGTCCAACATGATCAACATGGTAGGTATCGAAAGGTACGTCTCCTTTTGCTATCGGATTTAATAATCCATCGCGCTTGCCTCGTTTTCGTTCTGCTAACAAACAAGTTACACAACATTCTACTTTTTTCTTGATTTTCTCAGTTAGGTTTGGGATGTAATAGTTCTGACTAATAACATCCTCTAATTTCCTTACACCAAAATGACCATTCTCATGAGCTTTCCTGATGATTTCGCCCTGCATATCGGTAGGTACCACGATCACCTCTCGTCTGTTAACCAATTTCATCAATAACTCTCCGTTCATCCAATAGTCGTCATACGATTGCGTCTTCACCAATTCACGGATAGCTCGAATGCGGTCATCTCTCTGCTGCGCGGTAATCATCATCTCGATGAGCGGGTCACTGGTCACTACCATCACCGGTGCTCTGCTTAATGCATCGACGTGTCTCATTGTCGTACCTGACCGATGCACTATGGTGTAATCGTATTCCTCGATTAGACTTTTCACGGTATTGTAATAGCGAGGTGGTACATCGATATCACCTTCCGTGGAACCAATTGTCATTACAATGTTTTCTTCTTTTGGAACTATCTTCACGCCTTTTGTGGTCATTATAACACCAAAATGTTCCAGCGACGCTCTTCCCAAAACTGCTTCATAGGGCATGGTCTGATGTGGGACGACATGAAACGTTAGACCCTCACACCCAACACCATCGATCGTCATGTTGACGATCACTGTTCCATATGCTTTTGTTGTCATTCCCCCGAAGCCGGTAAGAACCATCGTGGTTGGCAACAGTTTTGGAGACCCAATTCTTAGATACGCCTGGATCGACAGTAGATTTGGAAGACAACCGCTGTCGAACAAAGCATTGAATTCAATATTCTCGATAGCGATAACAATAGTGCTATCTTTCTGCGCACCCTCTAAATTAACGTTCGAGTTTTCGTTTCTTACATTTCGCTTCCCACACTCTTTCGCTAAGTGCCCGAACGTGCCGCACACGAAACATTTCAGACCCCTTTTCTCCGTATTTCTTTTGTCCTTACATTCAGACGCCCGATGCCCCACAATACCGCATTGGAAGCATTTCGGTCCTTTGTCTTTGGTTGGGCACTCGGCCAGCTTGTGTTCGATACTACCACAATTGAAACAATGATGCTTTTCTGTTGCTCTAAAAGACTTATGCGATTGTTTCTTCCTATCGTCTGCTTTTTTGTTGGCTCTTTCCATGTAATCCAACTTGCTTTTCAACGTGTCCAGATCCTTTGCTTCGTATAGTGACGCGCGTTCCCTTGCGTCTGCGGTCGCTCCGTCCGCAATATACTCACACAAACTCACTTCGTCCAACTTCACGGCCTGAGCAATTCGCTGCATTGCGTATGTATATTCGAGCATAGTTTCCTTTTCCTTCTTTCGTCTGGCCGCTAACTCTCTGTGCACGTCACTTGCACGCACTATCTTTCCAAATTCTCGAATCAGCGCATCGCGCAACATGGTATAAGACTTTATTTCAAACTGCGTTTGGATAAAGCTGCGCGCGGTCCCCGTTAATTTTTTTCGACACATGACGAATTTCTGATCATCTGTCCACTTGACCATTTTCGCTATGTCCTCAAACTCGCGAATCCATAACTTCACGTCCTTCTTTACATCGTCCCCATACGCATCTATAGCTTCTTCAACATCACGAAACGAGTATACGCGCTTATCATCTCTCGTTTCCACGCACTGTTCCGCTTTCATGATCGGTATGTTGATTTTATCATCGCTTTCCGTGTCCTCAAACACTGTCACGTTTGCTTCCTCTTTGGCGTCGTGCTCAACAATGCTCTTGGCCAGTTCCTCTTTAGTACCGGTCTTAGACAATCCACGCGATTCGCATTGTTTTACGAGCCCGGTGCGAGTAAAGTCACTCACCAATTCCGCGATCTTTTCTGTAGGATCCATGATGTGTCTCTAATGTTCCACTACTGCGTATAACTGGCCCCAATCTAGCCAAGCAAAACTACGCCACACTTTCGCCGAAATTCCGAAACTGCTGTTTCACAACTTTAAAACAATTCCACAACAATTTGTGAAATAGTTCAACTACACAACAACGTCTCTACAACTTGTTCAACAACTTTGCAACTTAACCACCAACTTAATGATGTACTTGAACCAAATCACATCCAAATCACATCCCAATCACTTTCAAATCACATCCAAATCATATCCCGGTTGAGCCCCCATGTAATAAAAATGAAAGAAACACCACGATCAGGATCACACAGAGTGGATCTGCTTCAACCTCTTTATTCGCCAAGCTCCTGTAAGCGACTCTCTCTTTGAACCGCTCTCCCCTCTATTTATATGTTTACATCCGCTCTCATTTCTCTTTTCGTCCTCGACACTCACACCACATATATAGGAGTAAGGGAAAATAATCGCGCCATTATTCGGTGGTTCCGCAATAGAAGGTGTTGTAGACAACGGTAAAGTCGGCACATGTAGTTTAACGCATGATTTGTTTTTTGTTTTCGTCACCTGACGTAATGACGGTGACAGCTCGGTGACGGGTGACAGAAGCCGTTACCGAAGGGACGATACCATAAAGGGATCGAGATCGAGGCGCGAAAAGGGACGATAACGGCCATCGCGTGTGCGCCATCGATTTAGAGTTATTCACAACCGAAACGCGCAAGTGATAAGACGTGTAATTTTTTAACACCACCACTCGCACCACTCGTAACACTCGTACCACGCACCCGAATTATACCAGCGAAGCCGTACCACCTGCCCAAAACCAGTGCTCCGCGAAAGAAGTTTGAATTAGAAAATAAAATTGCTAGAAACTTGTAAAAATTGGTGTTAGGAAACGCGTCCACGGCGAAACGGAAATTGGAAAGAACGTTGCGTTGCAACATTTTAAAAAATTACACTGGTGATTTTGTGTGAACAATTGACAATTGAGTGAAAATGAACCGCGAAAACGTTGAGTCCAACCCCGCCGCGAATTCGACAGTGCGACAACTTTCCCCAGTGCAAGACCTAGCGGAAGACACTGTTTCGATACAGGAGTTGATTCAGCAAGCCAGAGAAGCGAACGAAAGCTTCAACAGGCTGACCGCGCAAATTGCTCAGTTGAGCCCAAGCGTGTCAAGAGGACTCGGAATGTCACTGAACGAGCAACGCGAAGGCGCGATATCCCAGCGCGTCCGCACAGGAACCGCCGAAGATGTGCCTTTTCCTTCGGCCGCCACCCTGCCGCGGAGATCAACGCTCGGGACGCCTTACGCCAGAGGCACGGAAAGTGAACCTGTGAGCGCATCGCCGCGACCGGCCATCGCGTTTCCAGATTTCCTGCGCTACGACGCGCAAGCCGGCTCGTCAGGAAGATCGACGCTTGGGACGCCATTCATCAGCGACACAGAGCATGAACCTGTGAGCGCGTCGCTGCGACCGGCCATTGCGTTTCCAGATTTTTTGCGCTATGACGCGCATGCTGGACCGTCAACGACTCGGCGTAGCGAAGCAGACCGGTACGGGGCTACCGGAAAAAGAACAGCCGTACATCCCGTACGAGAACGTGATCTTCAGCGGGCTTTGGAAGACATGGAGATCGAGCATCTTCGGGAGCGAAACCGCTTGATGCAATCCTTCGAAGCAACGGATCATCAACGAAGAGCACATCCGCCATCACGCGTGAGTATCGTTCCAGATAGATTGCAGGCGAACGCCTTCTCAGCCTTTGATCTTTCGCAGACGCAATACATGGCCCGGCAAGGGAGGAAACGGGACCTGCCGACGTTCTATGGCAATCCCAAAGAATGGCCGATGTTTATTGCATCCTTCGAGTACACCACGGAGGCGTGCGGTTATAACGACGTGGAGAATCTGGACCGGCTGCAGAAGGCCCTAAAAGGAAAAGCGTTAGAGGCAGTACGTTGTCGCTTGATGCATCCATCCAACGTACCTGGCGTGATCTCCACGCTAAAAATGCTTTTCGGCCGTCCCGAAATTATTGTCCACTCCCTGGTGAACAAGGTGCGATATATGCCAGCGCCTAAACAGGAAGTGTTGGTTGAACAGGACGAACTATCACCACAGGAAGTGATCGAACAGGAAGTGGTGATGGAGCAAGAGGTAGTGGACGGTCAGGAGCTGCCCAAAAATGATTCCACAACTATCGTCGACGCTTGTGCTGCGTCTGAAGAAATTGAACCGGCGATGGAAACATGCCAATCGGAGGCAGAGCTTACGGAACCGGTGATCGACAGCAAATCCTCTACACCTAGCGAAGGAAGTCCCAGCAAGGTGCGCATCGAAGACGAGGTCAGCGAGGACGCGTTGATGCGTGAGGTAAAGGGAGAGATGCTGGAAATGATTAACGGAAATCAGAAAAGAGAAGAGAAAAATTCCGTGAGAGTATCGTTGAGAATATCCGGCAGTGAGGAAGCCGGCAAAGTATTCGTATTGTCCAATGTACATACCATGCACAGCTTGGCGCTACCGAAGCAGAGCCTGTGCGCCCAGAAACTTCAGAACACTTTCGCGCACTTGACCGGCCTAAAACTGACCTCGTACACGAATATCATGCCAAGGGTTCTAATCGGCATAGATAACTGTCATCTGGGTCATCCGTTGACATATCGTGAGGGAAAATCGCATGAACCCGTTGCTGCAAAAACGCGATTAGGCTGGATTGTCTACGGATCGTACGAAACGAATCCCGGCGAAGCAAACGGGATTCTCAACCACCATAGACCAAAGGTGTGCCCATGCATGGACATCAACGACGATAAAACCGATGCACAATTAAAGGAATACTTTGCGATTGATTCGTTAGGTATCACCAAGTTGCCTAATCACATAGATTCCAAAGATGAAGAAAAGGCGCTAGAAATTCTGGTCGCGACAACCCGTTTAAAGGGCGAACGATATGAGACAAGTTTGTTGTGGAAGTACAGCACAATTCAATTACCGCCAAGTAAGTCGATGGCACTAAAACGCTTTGAATGCCTCAAAGGAAAAATGGAAAAAGAACCAGTGTTGAGGGCTGCCATCGTTGGAAAGATAAATGAGTACGAGAGAAAGGGCTACATCAGGCGCCTAACACCGAGAGAGCTATCGGAAAAATGTGATGCAGATTGGTTCTTGCCAAATTTTCCTATCATAAATCCCAACAAGCCAGGAAAAATCCGGTTGGTATTTGATGCTGCTGCCAAAGTAAACGGCGTTAGCCTAAACACATTTCTCCTCAAGGGACCAGATCAGCTGGTAGAGCTCCTAACAGTCCTATATAAATTCAGAGAGTTCCGAATAGGCGTTGGAGACATCAAAGAGATATTTTTTCAAGTGGCCATCAGACCCGAAGATCAACGCAGCCAAATGATACTGTGGAACGGCGGCGTGGCTGACAGAACTCCAGACGTGTACGCCATGACCGTTATGACGTTTGGCGCCACATGTTCACCCTGCTGCGCGCACTATGTGAAGAATCTTAACGCCGAGCGATTTAAATCCGAATTTCCTCGCGCCTTCGAATGCATCGTTAAAGAGCACTATGTTGACGACATGCTGGCAAGTGTCGAAACTGAAGACGAAGCTATAATGCTGGCAAAAGACGTGCGATACGTACATGCACAGGGTGGCTTTGAAATAAGAAACTGGCTGTCCAATTCAAACGTGGTGATTCAGCAATTAGAGGCATCTATAACGAAAGAGAAAGATGTTAACGTTGGTACAGACACGAAAACAGAAAAGGTATTGGGAATGTGGTGGGATACGCAATCCAACACATTCACCTATAAAGTCTCACCTAGAAACGATGAGCAGCTGCTAACGGGAGCAAAGCATCCAACTAAACGTGAGGTGCTACGGATGCTAATGCGGATCTACGACCCGTTGGGTCTCTTAGGTAATGTGCTAATTTTCCTGAAAATTCTGCTTCAAGAGATCTGGCGTGCTGGTGTCGGATGGGATGAAAAAGTCAGCGGCCGTTTAGCAGAACAGTGGGAAAGGTGGATCACCATATTACCCGACGTTTGCCAGATCAGGATACCAAGGTGCTATCGACATAACACGTCGGCGTTGACTCGTAGCATACAGCTTCACGTATTCTGCGACGCGAGCGAAAACGGGATAGCAACGGTTGCATATTTCCGATTTGAAGAAGAAGGGACCATAGAATGCGCTCTTGTCGGATCGAAAACAAGAGTGGCACTACTGCGATTTCTATCGATCCTTCGATTAGAACTGCAAGCAGCGGTTATCGGCGCCCGACTTGCGAATACGATTATTAAATCGCACCGTTTGAACATCACTCGAACTACTTATTGGACGGATTCGCGTGACGTCATCTATTGGCTACGGTCGGATCATCGACGATATAGTCAATTAGTAGCCTTCCGAGTCGGTGAAATACTCGAGTCCACCAAGGTTGACGATTGGCAGTGGCTGTCAACGAAGGTCAATGTAGCCGACGATGGTACGAAGTGGACGAGAATTCCCGATTTGAGCACATCAAGCCGATGGCTCAAAGGTCCGAGCTTTCTTTGGCAGCCAGAGAAGGAATGGCCAATTCCACCGACGCGATCGGATGATACAGCGGAATAATCGAGCGACCTGCAACAAAGCTAGCGTTGTTGGTTGTGCGGAAGTAAAACGCCAACAGGAACGATACAGCCAATCTTACCAACGGGCATCTATTGATAAGGCGATAAAGAGGGCTGGCCGAATATTAAACAGAACAGATCACCGACTTCAAGCAGGGTAAATTGCTCATACGAGCAAAGTACCGGGCGGGAGAATGTTGTAGACAACGGTAAAGTCGGCACATGTAGTTTAACGCATGATTTGTTTTTTGTTTTCGTCACCTGACGTAATGACGGTGACAGCTCGGTGACGGGTGACAGAAGCCGTTACCGAAGGGACGATGCCATAAAGGGATCGAGATCGAGGCGCGAAAAGGGACGATAACGGCCATCGCGTGTGCGCCATCGATTTAGAGTTATTCACAACCGAAACGCGCAAGTGATAAGACGTGTAATTTTTGAACACCACCACTCGCACCACTCGTAACACTCGTACCACGCACCCGAATTATACCAGCGAAGCCGTACCACCTGCCCAAAACCAGTGCTCCGCGAAAGAAGTTTGAATTAGAAAATAAAATTGCTAGAAACTTGTAAAAATTGGTGTTAGGAAACGCGTCCACGGCGAAACGGAAATTGGAAAGAACGTTGCGTTGCAACAGAAGGATTGCTTAATTTTGTTGCAAATAAATCAAAGTTGCAACCTAAAATAGTTTCTTTTTCTAGTTTACGTCGATACGTAACAAGCCAAAATTAATTGTCGTATTCGGTACGCGGTAATCGATAATCGTTCATTAAACGCGCGCGAGTGATAAGTGAAAATGTCCAACCCTTCGTCCAGGAAGCAGCTGGAAGACCAGGCAGCCGGTACATCAAGAGGACGCGTAGACGTCTCTATGCACGAGTCATCGCCCAATGTCGCCGGAGGGTCATCGGACAGACACACACCGATAAGTGGTCATCGGGACGAGCAACTGTTGCGGTTTCCGCTGAGAAATCCAATGGAAGATCGCAACGCGGTATCCTTGGGTTCGCCTGTTCTGGTTGAGGATTCAACCACCAGAAGAGGCACGGCGGAACATAGCACCATCTCCCCGAGTGGATCGGCAACTCGACGCGCGGAGTTGTTAAGTATGAGAGGGTTGGTAGAAGCGAGGCAAGGGGAGTTAAGGGAGTTAGAGCTGAAATTAATGGAGCTCGAAGAGGAGGTGGACGCGGGAGCTAGCCATGACGCTTTACAGTCGAAGGCAGAACAATGGCTGGCTGCAACGGATCGCTGCGGTACTTATCCGCCAACCAGTAACTCTAGGGCACCTACACTTCACTTCACTAGCACTGCCAACCCACCCCCACCGTGTTATCAGGAATACGGTCAGGTTCCTGATTATTACACTTGGAGGAAACATCACGATGATGCCTATAGAAGGGCTTCTTTACCTCCCACCTGTCCTCCATATATTTCACCAGCGCACGCGGCTACGAGCCGATCACGCACAACACTACACCACGGTAATTTAACACAGGAACAAGTTTCCGCACGGCACGGAGCGATCGGGAAGGAGCTGCCGGAGTTTAGTGGCGCAGTGAAGGAGTGGCCGCTGTTTATACGTATGTACGAGCGGTCGACCGCAGTGTGTGGGTTTTCGGAAGACGAAAACATATTGCGGCTACAGCGGGCGTTGAAAGGTGAAGCCAAGGAGGCAGTTGGGCATTTGTTGTTGTTGCCTGATGGTTTGGTTGAAGTGATGAAGACGCTCCAAGATCAGTTCGGCCGTCCAGAGATTATTGTCGAGGCAACGATTGAGTCCATTAGGAAGATGCCGTCCCCTGAGCCGGGTTGCTTACGTTCACTCGCTACCTTTGGTCTGGCAGTACGGAATCTTTGCGCGACAATAGTGGCACTTAAACTTCCGGAGCATTCATGTAACGTATCATTACTTCGGGAGTTCATGGGTAAGTTACCCTCGCATTATGCGATGGAATGGGTCCGCCATCGACGACAGCTACATAGGGTAACCCTAACAGAGTTCGGCGTTTGGATAAGCCAACTAGCGCAAGATGCTAGCGAGGCTCTCGTTGAACCGCCGCGCCGCGAGCCTAATGCGCATGGAGAACGTTCCGAAAGACGGCTTCCTACTCGAGACAATCGAACACAGGGACCGCATCCGCCTCAGCAACGAAATCAGTACGCGCCCCGACCACTTCCCAAACAGAACCAGCCCGGACATATGCACCTAAAACGACATACTGGAACACTCACACAATGCAACATCCCGTTCAACGCGAAACTGTCACAGTTACTAGCGGCACACACTCGGGCACACAGGAGCGAGTGCTGTTGAAATACGTACCTGTTACCATACACGGCCCACGTGGCCCTATTAATACGTACGCTTTCATAGATGACGGCTCTTCCTCATCCTTTATGGACTGTTCTCTACTGGAAGAGTTGGGTGTGGGAGGTACTCCGGCTCCACTGTGTCTACAGTGGACGTGAAGAGTGCAGAAAGAAAACGTGATAAACCCATCGCGTCGAAGACGAAACTAGGCTGGATCATCTACGGTCCATGTCCGGTAGCCGAGAACGTTCCAGGGGCAACCTACAGCAACTTTCATGTATGCTTATGTGATGGAATCAGTGAAGAACTGCTGAATGCTGAACTAAAAAGGTTTTTTTCCTTAGACACCATCGCAATTTCAAAACCGACTAAAACTTGGCGCTCTAAAGAAGACGAGCAGGCGCTAACAGTTCTGGAAAGAGATACGTCATTTCAAAACAATCGTTTTGAAACTGGATTGCTATGGAAAAATGAAAACATCCGCCTTCCTTGCAACAAAGCTATGGCTTTGAAACGATACAATTGCTTGAAAAGACGCATGCAGCAGGATCCTGTTCTCGATTCCGCGGTTCGAGATTTGATGTGGGGATATGAAACGAAAGGCTATATCCGACGACTTACACCAACCGAAGCAGCTGAGAGACATCCAAGGGACTGGCACTTGCCCGTCTTTCCTGTGACAAATGCGAATAAACCGGGTAAAGTGCGTTTAGTCTTCGATGCCGCAGCAACCGTCAACGGAATCAATCTTAATAGCGTCTTACTTACCGGACCGGATCTCGCGACAAATCTCCTGGCAGTGTTGTTCAAGTTTCGAGAGCATAAAGTAGCGGTAGTTGGTGACATAAGAGAGATGTTTCATCAGATTATGATTAAGCAATCTGATCAAAGAAGTCAGATGATTCTGTGGGAAGGAGATGTAACTAGCAGTGAACCTGTTGCATACGTGGTTACCGTAATGACCTTCGGAGCGGTCTGCTCACCGAGCACGGCTCAATACGTAAAGAACCGCAACGCGGAACGCTTTGAGTCCGAGTATCCGCGAGCAGTACAGTGTGTGAAGAATGAATGAATGAATTATGTCGACGACATGCTGTTTAGCGTCGAAACAGAAGAGGAAGCGATTATCCTAACAGAACAGGTACACAGCATACACTCACAGGGAGGATTCGAAATCCGAAATTTTATCTCCAATTCGTCGCGAGTTTTGGCACGTCTGCAGAGTGATCCTGAAATGGAAAAAATATGACTATAGATAGTGTATTCAACACAGAGAAAGTACTTGGTATGTGGTGGGATACCTTGTCTGATAGCTTTTCATTCCGGCTATCTTTGAAGTACGACGAGAGTTTGCTATGGGGAGATGAACTACCTACGAAACGTCTTGTTTGAGGACGTTAATGAGCGTCTACGACCCGATAGGACTTATAGGGCAGTTCCTAATGTTTCTGAAAATGCTCCTACAAGAGATTTGGCGGAGCGGTTTAAGCTGGGATCAGAAAATAGACGGTCATCTAGCTGAGAAATGGTTTACATGGATTAAAGTACTTCGAAATATCCCAACAGTGAAAGTTCCTAGATGCTATCGTCAGTTGTCGTCAGATAAAGCTAAGGTTGAACTTCACGTGTTCTGCGATACAAGCGAGTGTGGTATGGCTGCCGTGGCATACCTCAGGTTTGAAGAAGATGGTTTGGTGGAGTGTGCCCTCGTAGGGTCCAAAACTAGAGTCGCACCGCTAAAATTCTTATCAATTCCCAGGCTGGAGCTGCAGGCAGCGGTGCTCGGTGCGCGTTTGGCAGATGCAATCCGCCGATCACACCGTCTGAATTTTCAACGTTCCTTGTACTGGACTGACTCTAGAAACGTAATTAGCTGGCTGAACTCTGACCACCGTCGCTACCACCAATTCGTCGCCTTTCGGATCGGAGAACTACTAGAAACAACTGACGGCAGCCAGTGGTGTTGGATTCCTACCAAGCTCAACGTAGCCGACGACGGCACCAAGTGGACTAAGACGCCAGAATTATCTCCTGATAGCCGCTGGTTCAAGGGACCATTATTTCTATGGCAACCAGAAAGCGAATGGCCTGCAACCGAGAGACCCATAAAAAACATCACAGAAGAACTTCGAGTTAACCTGTTACACCATTGCGCAATACAGAATAGTGAACCAGGAACCTTCGTCGAGTTTGAGCGATTCAGTAAGTGGAAGAGATTGCTACGGACCGTAGCATACGTCATTCGCTTCACTACTAATAGTCGACGCCGTAGCCGAAAAGAATCAATCCAGCAAGGTCCCCTGACGCAACTAGAACTGGCGGAGGCCGAACGAGTATTATTCCGGAGGATGCAGTTAGAAGCCTACCCTACCGAGGTTCAGTATCTGAGACGCCAAACTGAAAGCAACACGGGTGGGACAGGTGTTAAAAGGGATAGTCCGATATATAAACTATCTCCTGTTCTAGACGGTTGTGGAGTTATGTTGATGAGCGGACGCTTAGCCGAGTGCAACGCAGTAAGCCCAGAAATGAGACGACCTATAATACTCCCTCCCAACCACCATGGTACAGCACTACTAACCAACGATGTCCACGAACGTTTCAGACACGGTAATCACATGACAGTCATCAGTGACATCAGAAGCAGATACTGGATCCCACGATTACTAAAAACCTACCAGCGTATACGCAGAGCCTGCCAACGATGCAGAATACGTGAAGCGGCACCCAGCCCCCCGATTATGAGCAACCTTCCGGATCCCAGAGTCGCGATGGGTCAACGAACATTCACACACACTGGGATCGACTACTTCGGTCCCATCCTCGTTACGGTCGGAAGGCGCGTAGAGAAACGATGGGGAGTTATTTTCACGTGTCTTACTGTCAGGGCCGTGCATTTGGAGATTGCGCACACACTCACGACAGGATCCTGCATTGCTGCCATAAGACGATTCATCGCCAGACGTGGAATGCCACGTGAGGTCATCAGTGACTGTGGTACCAACTTTGTAGGAGCAGCACGGGAGTTGATGGAAGCGGTTGCGGAGATTGACCACGAAGCTCTGATGACGGAATTTTGCGGTCCGGAGATGAAGTGGACGTTTAATCCACCAGGGGCACCGCACTTTGGAGGCTGTTGGGAGCGCCTAGTTCGTTCAGTAAAGAAAATACTTGGACAACTCAACCTTCCCCGGCGCCCGACGGACGAGATGCTTGAAACCGCTCTGACTGAGATAGAACTCGTCATCAACTCCAGACCGCTAACATATGTTCCTATCGACGATGAGTTTTCAACACCCCTGACGCCAAATCACATATTATTGGGAAGTTCGGACGGTAGCAAACCTCCCACGATGTGCTGCGACGAGGCGGATGCAGTGAAATCGACATGGAAAATATCGCAACATATCGCGGACGTATTCTGGAAGAGGTGGGTTGCAGAATACTTACCCACTTTAGCGAGACGAACAAAGTGGTTTAAACCAGCGCGGCCCATTCAAGAAGGGGATGTGGTGATTGTCGTGGATAACCGTTTGCCCCGCAACTGTTGGCCAAAGGGACGTATTTTATCGGTGTTGCGTGCTAAAGATGGACAGGTTAGACAGGCGGTAGTAACGACTCAAAACAGCACTTATAAGAGACCTGCAACAAAATTAGCAGTTTTAGATATAGCTTCAAAGGAGGTACTTACCAGTGAGGAATCTTAGAAACAATAACACGAACACATGGTTTGAGCTGTCAGTGTTGTAATTTGAGTGAGACGCTGCTAGAGATAGCGTCACACTGCGGGAGAGAATGTTACAAACAAAAGTGACAACACTGATCGCGCACGAATAATCCGACTAAGGGAAGAAAGTAAACAATGCGTTGTTTACGTAGCCGATTAAATACTCCGATTCGTCTGTGAAACGTTGACAAGTGAACAGCTATTCAATTTAATTTGAAAAGGCAGTTAAACACATACATACAACATCAAGGACACACCGATATTACTACAACCGCACGAATCTTGGACAAAGGAATAAAAAGGACATACGGATAGGATAAGTACTTAAGATGGGGGTCGTGGACCCTGGGGGGGCAGTTCCCCCGGGTCATATTATGAGATAGGGTAGGGCCAAGAAAGCTATATATGTAATAAAAATGAAAGAAACACCACGATCAGGATCACACAGAGCGGATCTGCTTCAACCTCTTTATTCGCCAAGCTCTTGTAAGCGACTCTCTCTTTGAACCGCTCTCCCCTCTATTTATATGTTTACATCCGCTCTCATTTCTCTTTTCGTCCTCGACACTCACACCACACGGCTTCTCCTGACTACCACTTTCGTCCCGAAAGAGCTCACTCTTCCTCGTTGTCTAACTGGTAGATTTTCATGTGACTAGCCGCAGTAGTTGTTGTATTGGGCCCTTCACCTGTTATTTTCTGCACCCTATAACGATCATTAGACATACTATCTAAAACCTTATATGGACCTATAAACTTGGTGGCACATTTTTGCCCTGGGTTGAACTGTGTTCTTTGTATTAGTACGATATCTCCGTTTCGATATTTACGTGCCCTTCTTGCTCTCAAATCATAAGACCTTTTTTGTTCTACCTGAGCCTTTTCAATGCATGCTCTTGCTTCTGCTCTAATAGCATTGCGTTCTTCATTAAACCGTGCCAAGCGAATTTCTTCCATTAGCTCTGATATTTGTAAATCATGTGTGTTTCGCATTTTGACTCCAAACATAGCCTCAAATGGCGTTATTTTTGTGCTTTGATGCATGTTACCGTTGATCCATTTTTGTACAGTGCCAATATGCTTATACCACTTCCGAGGGTCATTCACACTAATCTTCGTCAACATTGTCAAAATTACCTGATTCGTTCTCTTTACCTGTCCGTTCCCACGCGGGATACCTGTTACAATCTCGACATGCTCAATATTTTCATCTTGACAGTATTGCTTGAAACTATTTGAGGTGAAAGCACTTCCCTTGTCACTAACAATTCTTCTCGGATTCCCAAAGAACTCACTTTGATTTCTTAGACGCTGAATCACCTCTTGAGCTGCTGTAGTCTTCGTTAGATAGATCCAAACATACTTAGCAAATGCGTCGACCACAACAAATAAATATTTGTATAGTTTATCTGTTGCCTCTATTGGTCCAACATGATCAACATGGTAGGTATCGAAAGGTACGTCTCCTTTTGCTATCGGATTTAATAATCCATCGCGCTTGCCTCGTTTTCGTTCTGCTAACAAACAAGTTACACAACATTCTACTTTTTTCTTGATTTTCTCAGTTAGGTTTGGGATGTAATAGTTCTGACTAATAACATCCTCTAATTTCCTTACACCAAAATGACCATTCTCATGAGCTTTCCTGATGATTTCGCCCTGCATATCGGTAGGTACCACGATCACCTCTCGTCTGTTAACCAATTTCATCAATAACTCTCCGTTCATCCAATAGTCGTCATACGATTGCGTCTTCACCAATTCACGGATAGCTCGAATGCGGTCATCTCTCTGCTGCGCGGTAATCATCATCTCGATGAGCGGGTCACTGGTCACTACCATCACCGGTGCTCTGCTTAATGCATCGACGTGTCTCATTGTCGTACCTGACCGATGCACTATGGTGTAATCGTATTCCTCGATTAGACTTTTCACGGTATTGTAATAGCGAGGTGGTACATCGATATCACCTTCCGTGGAACCAATTGTCATTACAATGTTTTCTTCTTTTGGAACTATCTTCACGCCTTTTGTGGTCATTATAACACCAAAATGTTCCAGCGACGCTCTTCCCAAAACTGCTTCATAGGGCATGGTCTGATGTGGGACGACATGAAACGTTAGACCCTCACACCCAACACCATCGATCGTCATGTTGACGATCACTGTTCCATATGCTTTTGTTGTCATTCCCCCGAAGCCGGTAAGAACCATCGTGGTTGGCAACAGTTTTGGAGACCCAATTCTTAGATACGCCTGGATCGACAGTAGATTTGGAAGACAACCGCTGTCGAACAAAGCATTGAATTCAATATTCTCGATAGCGATAACAATAGTGCTATCTTTCTGCGCACCCTCTAAATTAACGTTCGAGTTTTCGTTTCTTACATTTCGCTTCCCACACTCTTTCGCTAAGTGCCCGAACGTGCCGCACACGAAACATTTCAGACCCCTTTTCTCCGTATTTCTTTTGTCCTTACATTCAGACGCCCGATGCCCCACAATACCGCATTGGAAGCATTTCGGTCCTTTGTCTTTGGTTGGGCACTCGGCCAGCTTGTGTTCGATACTACCACAATTGAAACAATGATGCTTTTCTGTTGCTCTAAAAGACTTATGCGATTGTTTCTTCCTATCGTCTGCTTTTTTGTTGGCTCTTTCCATGTAATCCAACTTGCTTTTCAACGTGTCCAGATCCTTTGCTTCGTATAGTGACGCGCGTTCCCTTGCGTCTGCGGTCGCTCCGTCCGCAATATACTCACACAAACTCACTTCGTCCAACTTCACGGCCTGAGCAATTCGCTGCATTGCGTATGTATATTCGAGCATAGTTTCCTTTTCCTTCTTTTGTCTGGCCGCTAACTCTCTGTGCACGTCACTTGCACGCACTATCTTTCCAAATTCTCGAATCAGCGCATCGCGCAACATGGTATAAGACTTTATTTCAAACTGCGTTTGGATAAAGCTGCGCGCGGTCCCCGTTAATTTTTTTCGACACATGACGAATTTCTGATCATCTGTCCACTTGACCATTTTCGCTATGTCCTCAAACTCGCGAATCCATAACTTCACGTCCTTCTTTACATCGTCCCCATACGCATCTATAGCTTCTTCAACATCACGAAACGAGTATACGCGCTTATCATCTCTCGTTTCCACGCACTGTTCCGCTTTCATGATCGGTATGTTGATTTTATCATCGCTTTCCGTGTCCTCAAACACTGTCACGTTTGCTTCCTCTTTGGCGTCGTGCTCAACAATGCTCTTGGCCAGTTCCTCTTTAGTACCGGTCGTAGACAATCCACGCGATTCGCATTGTTTTACGAGCCCGGTGCGAGTAAAGTCACTCACCAATTCCGCGATCTTTTCTGTAGGATCCATGATGTGTCTCTAATGTTCCACTACTGCGTATAACTGGCCCCAATCTAGCCAAGCAAAACTACGCCACACTTTCGCCGAAATTCCGAAACTGCTGTTTCACAACTTTACAACAATTCCACAACAATTTGTGAAATAGTTCAACTACACAACAACGTCTCTACAACTTGTTCAACAACTTTGCAACTTAACCACCAACTTAATGATGTACTTGAACCAAATCACATCCAAATCACATCCCAATCACTTTCAAATCACATCCAAATCATATCCCAGTTGAGCCCCCATGTAATAAAAATGAAAGAAAGACCACGATCAGGATCACACAGAGTGGATCTGCTTCAACCTCTTTATTCGCCAAGCTCCTGTAAGCGACTCTCTCTTTGAACCGCTCTCCCCTCTATTTATATGTTTACATCCGCTCTCATTTCTCTTTTCGTCCTCGACACTCACACCACATATATAGGAGTAAGGGAAAATAATCGCGCCATTATTCGGTGGTTCCGCAATAGAAGGTGTTGTAGACAACGGTAAAGTCGGCACATGTAGTTTAACGCATGATTTGTTTTTTGTTTTCGTCACCTGACGTAATGACGGTGACAGCTCGGTGACGGGTGACAGAAGCCGTTACCGAAGGGACGATGCCATAAAGGGATCGAGATCGAGGCGCGAAAAGGGACGATAACGGCCATCGCGTGTGCGCCATCGATTTAGAGTTATTCACAACCGAAACGCGCAAGTGATAAGACGTGTAATTTTTTAACACCACCACTCGCACCACTCGTAACACTCGTACCACGCACCCGAATTATACCAGCGAAGCCGTACCACCTGCCCAAAACCAGTGCTCCGCGAAAGAAGTTTGAATTAGAAAATAAAATTGCTAGAAACTTGTAAAAATTGGTGTTAGGAAACGCGTCCACGGCGAAACGGAAATTGGAAAGAACGTTGCGTTGCAACATTTTAAAAAATTACACTGGTGATTTTGTGTGAACAATTGACAATTGAGTGAAAATGAACCGCGAAAACGTTGAGTCCAACCCCGCCGCGAATTCGACAGTGCGACAACTTTCCCCAGTGCAAGACCTAGCGGAAGACACTGTTTCGATACAGGAGTTGATTCAGCAAGCCAGAGAAGCGAACGAAAGCTTCAACAGGCTGACCGCGCAAATTGCTCAGTTGAGCCCAAGCGTGTCAAGAGGACTCGGAATGTCACTGAACGAGCAACGCGAAGGCGCGATATCCCAGCGCGTCCGCACAGGAACCGCCGAAGATGTGCCTTTTCCTTCGGCCGCCACCCTGCCGCGGAGATCAACGCTCGGGACGCCTTACGCCAGAGGCACGGAAAGTGAACCTGTGAGCGCATCGCCGCGACCGGCCATCGCGTTTCCAGATTTCCTGCGCTACGACGCGCAAGCCGGCTCGTCAGGAAGATCGACGCTTCGAAGATACGAACGAAGATATTGGCGCCATGATGGACGCCATTCATCAGCGACACAGAGCGTGAACCTGTGAGCGCGTCGCTGCGACCGGCCATTGCGTTTCCAGATTTTTTGCGCTATGACGCGCATGCTGGACCGTCAACGACTCGGCGTAGCGAAGCAGACCGGTACGGGGCTACCGGAAAAAGAACAGCCGTACATCCCGTACGAGAACGTGATCTTCAGCGGGCTTTGGAAGACATGGAGATCGAGCATCTTCGGGAGCGAAACCGCTTGATGCAATCCTTCGAAGCAACGGATCATCAACGAAGAGCACATCCGCCATCACGCGTGAGTATCGTTCCAGATAGATTGCAGGCGAACGCCTTCTCAGCCTTTGATCTTTCGCAGACGCAATACATGGCCCGGCAAGGGAGGAAACGGGACCTGCCGACGTTCTATGGCAATCCCAAAGAATGGCCGATGTTTATTGCATCCTTCGAGTACACCACGGAGGCGTGCGGTTATAACGACGTGGAGAATCTGGACCGGCTGCAGAAGGCCCTAAAAGGAAAAGCGTTAGAGGCAGTACGTTGTCGCTTGATGCATCCATCCAACGTACCTGGCGTGATCTCCACGCTAAAAATGCTTTTCGGCCGTCCCGAAATTATTGTCCACTCCCTGGTGAACAAGGTGCGATATATGCCAGCGCCTAAACAGGAAGTGTTGGTTGAACAGGACGAACTATCACCACAGGAAGTGATCGAACAGGAAGTGGTGATGGAGCAAGAGGTAGTGGACAGTCAGGAGCTGCCCAAAAATGATTCCACAACTATCGTCGACGCTTGTGCTGCGTCTGAAGAAATTGAACCGGCGATGGAAACATGCCAATCGGAGGCAGAGCTTACGGAACCGGTGATCGACAGCAAATCCTCTACACCTAGCGAAGGAAGTCCCAGCAAGGTGCGCATCGAAGACGAGGTCAGCGAGGACGCGTTGATGCGTGAGGTAGAGGAAGAGATGCTGGAAATGATTAACGGAAATCAGAAAAGAGAAGAGAAAAATTCCGTGAGAGTATCGTTGAGAATATCCGGCAGTGAGGAAGCCGGCAAAGTATTCGTATTGTCCAATGTACATACCGTGCACAGCTTGGCGCTACCGAAGCAGAGCCTGTGCGCCCAGAAACTTCAGAACACTTTCGCGCACTTGACCGGCCTAAAACTGACCTCGTACACGAATATCATGCCAAGGGTTCTAATCGGCATAGATAACTGTCATCTGGGTCATCCGTTGACATATCGTGAGGGAAAATCGCATGAACCCGTTGCTGCAAAAACGCGATTAGGCTGGATTGTCTACGGATCGTACGAAACGAATCCCGGCGAAGCAAACGGGATTCTCAACCACCATAGACCAAAGGTGTGCCCATGCATGGACATCAACGACGATAAAACCGATGCACAATTAAAGGAATACTTTGCGATTGATTCGTTAGGTATCACCAAGTTGCCTAATCACATAGATTCCAAAGATGAAGAAAAGGCGCTAGAAATTCTGGTCGCGACAACCCGTTTAAAGGGCGAACGATATGAGACAAGTTTGTTGTGGAAGTACAGCACAATTCAATTACCGCCAAGTAAGTCGATGGCACTAAAACGCTTTGAATGCCTCAAAGGAAAAATGGAAAAAGAACCAGTGTTGAGGGCTGCCATCGTTGGAAAGATAAATGAGTACGAGAGAAAGGGCTACATCAGGCGCCTAACACCGAGAGAGCTATCGGAAAAATGTGATGCAGATTGGTTCTTGCCAAATTTTCCTATCATAAATCCCAACAAGCCAGGAAAAATCCGGTTGGTATTTGATGCTGCTGCCAAAGTAAACGGCGTTAGCCTAAACACATTTCTCCTCAAGGGACCAGATCAGCTGGTAGAGCTCCTAACAGTCCTATATAAATTCAGAGAGTTCCGAATAGGCGTTGGAGACATCAAAGAGATATTTTTTCAAGTGGCCATCAGACCCGAAGATCAACGCAGCCAAATGATACTGTGGAACGGCGGCGTGGCTGACAGAACTCCAGACGTGTACGCCATGACCGTTATGACGTTTGGCGCCACATGTTCACCCTGCTGCGCGCACTATGTGAAGAATCTTAACGCCGAGCGATTTAAATCCGAATTTCCTCGCGCCTTCGAATGCATCGTTAAAGAGCACTATGTTGACGACATGCTGGCAAGTGTCGAAACTGAAGACGAAGCTATAATGCTGGCAAAAGACGTGCGATACGTACATGCACAGGGTGGCTTTGAAATAAGAAACTGGCTGTCCAATTCAAACGTGGTGATTCAGCAATTAGAGGCATCTATAACGAAAGAGAAAGATGTTAACGTTGGTACAGACACGAAAACAGAAAAGGTATTGGGAATGTGGTGGGATACGCAATCCAACACATTCACCTATAAAGTCTCACCTAGAAACGATGAGCAGCTGCTAACGGCAGCAAAGCATCCAACTAAACGTGAGGTGCTACGGATCCTAATGCGGATCTACGACCCGTTGGGTCTCTTAGGTAATGTGCTTATTTTCCTGAAAATTCTGCTTCAAGAGATCTGGCGTGCTGGTGTCGGATGGGATGAAAAAGTCAGCGGCCGTTTAGCAGAACAGTGGGAAAGGTGGATCACCATATTACCCGACGTTTGCCAGATCAGGATACCAAGGTGCTATCGACATAACACGTCGGCGTTGACTCGTAGCATACAGCTTCACGTATTCTGCGACGCGAGCGAAAACGGGATAGCAACGATTGCATATTTCCGATTTGAAGAAGAAGGGACCATAGAATGCGCTCTTGTCGGATCGAAAACAAGAGTGGCACTACTGCGATTTCTATCGATCCTTCGATTAGAACTGCAAGCAGCGGTTATCGGCGCCCGACTTGCGAATACGATTATTAAATCGCACCGTTTGAACATCACTCGAACTACTTATTGGACGGATTCGCGTGACGTCATCTATTGGCTACGGTCGGATCATCGACGATATAGTCAATTAGTAGCCTTCCGAGTCGGTGAAATACTCGAGTCCACCAAGGTTGACGATTGGCAGTGGCTGTCAACGAAGGTCAATGTAGCCGACGATGGTACGAAGTGGACGAGAATTCCCGATTTGAGCACATCAAGCCGATGGCTCAAAGGTCCGAGCTTTCTTTGGCAGCCAGAGAAGGAATGGCCAATTCCACCGACGCGATCGGATGATACAGCGGAATAATCGAGCGACCTGCAACAAAGCTAGCGGTGTTGGTTGTGCGGAAGTAAAACGCCAACAGGAACGATACAGCCAATCTTACCAACGGGCATCTATTGATAAGGCGATAAAGAGGGCTGGCCGAATATTAAACAGAACAGATCACCGACTTCAAGCAGGGTAAATTGCTCATACGAGCAAAGTACCGGGCGGGAGAATGTTGTAGACAACGGTAAAGTCGGCACATGTAGTTTAACCGTAGAGTTGTCAACCAAATTTACACACGTAAGTTGGCAACCGGCATACCCGGGTATTCCATACGTTTTGACGTATACAATTAACGGTTTTCGTAGGTAAACAATGCTTCCTATACATTTATATTCTTGCAAATCTGTGAAAATCGGAACGTTAAATGAATATAGAACTATAATGCAATATTATATACATTTTTTTATATCTCACATATTGTAATACAAAAAAGAAACAAGTAATAGGAAATGCGTTGTATTACAATCCATTGTTTACATTTTCGCTAATTCAGCATAACCATTGTCTTTATACTATTAATTTTATGTAATGTATTTATTTACAATTTATTCATTTATTCTAGACTTTGTGTTGCTTGTGTGTATCTAAAATCTATTTCATTCATTAATTATGTTGTTCTATGTTATGATTAATCTAACGATCCATTTCAAATTTTAAATCGATTGAATTTGAAGAAGAAGAAGAGAGGAAACGTCATTCTCCATACAAAATGTATGGAATACCCGGGTATGCTGGTTGCCAACTTACGTAGTAAAGTTTAAAATAAATCAAAATAAAATACTTACTGCTTGTTGAAAATTACAATTTATGCACCAAAAAATCGGAAATAAAAAGTTGGGAGGCTACAGAAATTTTCAGGTCAATACAAGCAATGAATCAAAAGTAATTGCAGTTTAAAGTTGAAAAAAATACCCGGGTATCCGGTTGCCTACTTGAAGGTTAACGCATGATTTGTTTTTTGTTTTCGTCACCTGACGTAATGACGGTGACAGCTCGGTGACGGGTGACAGAAGCCGTTACCGAAGGGACGATGCCATAAAGGGATCGAGATCGAGGCGCGAAAAGGGACGATAACGGCCATCGCGTGTGCGCCATCGATTTAGAGTTATTCACAACCGAAACGCGCAAGTGATAAGACGTGTAATTTTTTAACACCACCACTCGCACCACTCGTAACACTCGTACCACGCACCCGAATTATACCAGCGAAGCCGTACCACCTGCCCAAAACCAGTGCTCCGCGAAAGAAGTTTGAATTAGAAAATAAAATTGCTAGAAACTTGTAAAAATTGGTGTTAGGAAACGCGTCCACGGCGAAACGGAAATTGGAAAGAACGTTGCGTTGCAACAGAAGGATTGCTTAATTTTGTTGCAAATAAATCAAAGTTGCAACCTAAAATAGTTTCTTTTTCTAGTTTACGTCGATACGTAACAAGCCAAAATTAATTGTCGTATTCGGTACGCGGTAATCGATAATCGTTCATTAAACGCGCGCGAGTGATAAGTGAAAATGTCCAACCCTTCGTCCAGGAAGCAGCTGGAAGACCAGGCAGCCGGTACATCAAGAGGACGCGTAGACGTCTCTATGCACGAGTCATCGCCCAATGTCGCCGGAGGGTCATCGGACAGACACACACCGATAAGTGGTCATCGGGACGAGCAACTGTTGCGGTTTCCGCTGAGAAATCCAATGGAAGATCGCAACGCGGTATCCTTGGGTTCGCCTGTTCTGGTTGAGGATTCAACCACCAGAAGAGGCACGGCGGAACATAGCACCATCTCCCCGAGTGGATCGGCAACTCGACGCGCGGAGTTGTTAAGTATGAGAGGGTTGGTAGAAGCGAGGCAAGGGGAGTTAAGGGAGTTAGAGCTGAAATTAATGGAGCTCGAAGAGGAGGTGGACGCGGGAGCTAGCCATGACGCTTTACAGTCGAAGGCAGAACAATGGCTGGCTGCAACGGATCGCTGCGGTACTTATCCGCCAACCAGTAACTCTAGGGCACCTACACTTCACTTCACTAGCACTGCCAACCCACCCCCACCGTGTTATCAGGAATACGGTCAGGTTCCTGATTATTACACTTGGAGGAAACATCACGATGATGCCTATAGAAGGGCTTCTTTACCTCCCACCTGTCCTCCATATATTTCACCAGCGCACGCGGCTACGAGCCGATCACGCACAACACTACACCACGGTAATTTAACACAGGAACAAGTTTCCGCACGGCACGGAGCGATCGGGAAGGAGCTGCCGGAGTTTAGTGGTACAGTGAAGGAGTGGCCGCTGTTTATACGTATGTACGAGCGGTCGACCGCAGTGTGTGGGTTTTCGGAAGACGAAAACATATTGCGGCTACAGCGGGCGTTGAAAGGTGAAGCCAAGGAGGCAGTTGGGCATTTGTTGTTGTTGCCTGATGGTTTGGTTGAAGTGATGAAGACGCTCCAAGATCAGTTCGGCCGTCCAGAGATTATTGTCGAGGCAACGATTGAGTCCATTAGGAAGATGCCGTCCCCTGAGCCGGGTTGCTTACGTTCACTCGCTACCTTTGGTCTGGCAGTACGGAATCTTTGCGCGACAATAGTGGCACTTAAACTTCCGGAGCATTCATGTAACGTATCATTACTTCGGGAGTTCATGGGTAAGTTACCCTCGCATTATGCGATGGAATGGGTCCGCCATCGACGACAGCTACATAGGGTAACCCTAACAGAGTTCGGCGTTTGGATAAGCCAACTAGCGCAAGATGCTAGCGAGGCTCTCGTTGAACCGCCGCGCCGCGAGCCTAATGCGCATGGAGAACGTTCCGAAAGACGGCTTCCTACTCGAGACAATCGAACACAGGGACCGACTCCGCCTCAGCAACGAAATCAGTACGCGCCCCGACCACTTCCCAAACAGAACCAGCCCGGACATGATGCACCTAAAACGACATACTGGAACACTCACACAATGCAACATCCCGTTCAACGCGAAACTGTCACAGTTACTAGCGGCACACACTCGGGCACACACGAGCGAGTGCTGTTGAAATACGTACCTGTTACCATACACGGCCCACGTGGCCCTATTAATACGTACGCTTTCATAGATGACGGCTCTTCCTCATCCTTTATGGACTGTTCTCTGCTGGAAGAGTTGGGTGTGGGAGGTACTCCGGCTCCACTGTGTCTACAGTGGACCGGTGGAATTACGCGACTAGAACAAGACTCCGTCAAGCTAAACCTGGCCATCTCTGCAAGAAACGTAAAAAACACATCAATGTTACTAAATGTACGCACGGTTAAGGACCTTGCTCTACCAATCCAAACGGTCGAGTTGAAGCAGCTGATTGCACAGTACCCGTACCTACAGGGCCTACCGATAGAGTCGTATAGTTCTGCACAACCACGAATTCTGATAGGAGTGGATAATTGTAGTGTAACCAAAACGGTGAAGAGTGCAGAAAGAAAACGTGATGAACCCATCGCGTCGAAGACGAAACTAGGCTGGATCATCTACGGTCCATGTCCGGTAGCCGAGAACGTTCCAGGGGCAACCTACAGCAACTTTCATGTATGCTTATGTGATGGAATCAGTGAAGAACTGCTGAATGCTGAACTAAAAAGGTTTTTTTCCTTAGACACCATCGCAATTTCAAAACCGGCTAAAACTTGGCGCTCTAAAGAAGACGAGCAGGCGCTAACAGTTCTGGAAAGAGATACGTCATTTCAAAACAATCGTTTTGAAACTGGATTGCTATGGAAAAATGAAAACATCCGCCTTCCTTGCAACAAAGCTATGGCTTTGAAACGATACAATTGCTTGAAAAGACGCATGCAGCAAGATCCTGTTCTCGATTCCGCGGTTCGAGATTTGATGTGGGGATATGAAACGAAAGGCTATATCCGACGACTTACACCAACCGAAGCAGCTGAGAGACATCCAAGGGACTGTCTTTCCTGTGACAAATGCGAATAAACCGGGTAAAGTGCGTTTAGTCTTCGATGATGCCGCAGCAACCGTCAACGGAATCAGTCTTAATAGCGTCTTACTTACCGGACCGGATCTCGCGACAAATCTCCTGGCAGTGTTGTAACGGTAGCGGTAGTTGGTGACATAAGAGAGATGTTTCATCAGATTATGATTAAGCAATCTGATCAAAGAAGTCAGATGATTCTGTGGGAAGGAGATGCAACTAGCAGTGAACCTGTTGCATACGTGGTTACCGTAATGACCTTCGGAGCGGTCTGCTCACCGAGCACGGCTCAATACGTAAAGAACCGCAACGCGGAACGCTTTGAGTCCGAGTATCCGCGAGCAGTACAGTGTGTGAAGAATGAACATTATGTCGACGACATGCTGTTTAGCGTCGAAACAGAAGAGGAAGCGATTATCCTAACAGAACAGGTACGCTGCATACACTCACAGGGAGGATTCGAAATCCGAAATTTTATCTCCAATTCGTCGCGAGTTTTGGCACGTCTGCAGAGTGATCCTGAAATGGAAAAAAATATGACTATAGATGTAAAATGTAACCAAATATTTGGATTGAAGCACCCTGTGCTCGCGATCGGGATTATAAAAAAGGTGTCCCGGAACAGGTAGGGGACAGTAGTGAAACCACCGTCTAAGCGACAGGAGCTAACGAGAATAAAAACTATACTTTTACATTTGGTGTCAGAAGTGGGATAAGGATAGCCATACGGAGAGCGATAGAGCGATAGTGATTTGCGGAATAAGCACTGTCGAAAAAACGTGTGGTCCGTCCCTGTTAGCACTGTGTGTGCAGAGGTGTGCTGTGTGCACGTAAAGTACTGTGTATTTTGGGTTGCTGTGTGCTCCTTGTTAGCGCTGTGTGCGCAAATATGTGCTGTGTGCACGTAAAGTACTGTTTGTTGGGGTGCTGTGTGCTCCCGGCTGGCGCTGTGTGCGCAAAAGTAACTGTGTGTGTGGGATTGCTGTGTGCTCCCGGTGAGCGTTGTATGCGCGAGTGTAGCTGCTGATTGGATTGTGGTGTGCTCCACATTAGCGGGCGCGTGAAAGTGTTTGTGAGCATTGCACGGCTGTGTGTTCCTGGTTATCGCAACGTGTGCAAGAAAAAACGTGTTGTGAGTGTAAGCTGTTAGACGCTTGTTGGCTGTAAAATCGTTGTAGGAACAATGGAAATAGCGGAGCTGGTGGAATCTTTCACTCGCACAGGATTGGTTAAAAAATGTGAGGCTAAAAATCTGTCGACATCAGGAACAAAAGAAGAGCTAGCAGCGCGACTGGCTAACTTAAGTGAGTCGGAAGAGAGAGACACGGAACAAAGCCTTCTTAACTCGACCGGCGTGGCAGAATTCGTGGATGCGCAAACAATACCGGACATGGTGCGTCCTACCACGTTCAACTTTAATGATGTAAAGGAAGCGTTACCAACGTTTGCGGGTGATGGTAAAAGTCACGACATAGGCAAATTTATCGCTGAATTCGAGGAGAACGCTCGATTGTTGGGATGGACGGAATTGCACAAATTGGTCTATGCTAAGCGGCTTCTTACTGGTCCGGCAAAACTGTTCGTTAATAGCGCCAGTGGTCTAAGCTCATGGAAACAGCTGAAAGACGCTCTTACCGCAGAGTTTCGGGAGCAAACGAAGAGTGTAGACGTGCATGAATCATTGCGGAAGAGGAAGAAACGGGCGGACGAATCGTACATCGAATATGTGTACGCCATGCAGGCGCTAGCAAATAAAGGACAAGTCGACGAAGAGTCGATTTGCGAGTATATCGTTCTGGGTATCGAGGATGATCCCAGGAACAAGGTGTGTTTAATGGGGGCGTCAAGTTTGGCCGAGCTGAAGGTTCAGCTGAAAAAATATCAGGCGATGAAATCACAGCTGCCAAGTGGGCGTAGTGAAAAAAGTAGTGTAGCAGCTAAGGACATAGTTAGGAAATGCTACAAATGTGGAAGAATGGGACATTTGTCCAATACGTGTAACACAAGGAGCGTTGACCTAAAGTGCTATAATTGCGGCTTACCGGGACATGAAGCAAAAACGTGTCGAAACACGTCGCGAACAAAGTGCTACCGATGCGGACAAAACGGGCACAAAGCTAACGAGTGCGGGAAAAGTAGAGTAACGAGTGTTCCTACGAATTTGATCGTGGATGGGGAGGAGCCTACGGTAAAAATGACCATCGGAAAATGTGTGTTATACGCTTTGTTTGACTCTGGCTGTTATTTTAATTTGATCACCAACACAGTTTTTCATCGAATCGGAGCCCCACCAGTAGAAAACGTATCTATTGAACTACACGGATTCGGGGGAAAACGTACTCGTGCCGCAGGGAGGATTTCGACGGAGGTGTCGATAAATTCGCAAATCTACCGGGGAGTGCCGTTTTTCATCGTACCGGACGGAACAATGAAATACGAGTGTGTTATCGGGAGAGAATCGTTGCAACTGTTCGATGCTAAAGTGACAAAAGACGGAGTAAGATTGATTCCTCGATGTGAAGAAAGAGGATTGAACAACGTGGATTCTGTTTTACTCGCGGATGGTTTCCAAGTGGACGGTGAGCAAGAAATAATAGTTCCTGAGAAGTATCGCAAAAAGATAGACCGGTGGATCGAAGAATATAAGGTTATTCGAAGCGAAAATTGCGCAGAAGAAAATTCGGTGAAATTGAAGATTGTGACCGAAGATAACATTCAGCCTTTTAGACATGCGCCAACTCGTCTAGCCTATCCCGAAGAAGTAGCAGTGGACAAACAAGTTGAAGAATGGTCACAACAAGGCATAGTGCGTACTTCATCTTCTAACTTTGCGAGACCGTTGACTGATCTACTGCAAAAAGATACGGTGTTTGAAATGAGTGAGCGACAGATCAATTCGTTCGAATCTCTCAAGAATCTGCTGATAACGGAACCGATATTGAAAATTAACGATCGAGACGCGGAAACCGAGATTCACACAGACGCGTCGAAGGCAGGGTTCGGAGCGGTGTTACTGCAAAATATCGGTGGAAAGATGCATCCCGTTATGTACTGGAGCAAGAAGACTACCGAGGGTGAAGCCAAGCAGCATAGTTACATCCTGGAGGCGAAGGCGATCTTTCTGGCAGTGAAGAGATTTAGACACTACCTGCTGGGCATACAATTCAAGCTGGTGACAGACTGCATTGCGTTCAAGCAAACTCTGCAGAAGAAGGACGTCCCTCGGGAGGTAGCGGCATGGGTAATATTTTTACAAGATTTTACTTTTAGCGTTGAACATCGACCGGGCAGCCGATTGCAGCACGTTGATTGCTTAAGCCGATACCCCAAAGAAATGATGCATATGTCTGACGATGTGACCGTCCGTATAAAGAAAGCTCAACGACAAGATGAGACGCTGCAACCTATCGTCGAGCTAATCTCGAAAGGATCGGATACCGGTTACACGATGAAAGGTGGAGTGATTTACAAAATAGTAGATGGAAACGATTTGCTTGTGATTCCAAGGTGTATGGAAAGAGAGATCATTCAGGAGTCTCATAATAATGGTCACTTTGCGGTTACAAGAACATTGCATGATATCAGGCAGAAGTTTTACATCCCACACTTAGAGCAGAAGGTTAGGCAGGTTGTAAATAACTGTGTGCAGTGTATACTGTTTAACAAAAAACTAGGGAAAAGGGAAGGGTTTTTGCATTGTATTGATAAAGGAGATAAGCCGTTGCACACCTTGCATTTAGATCATGTAGGGCCGATGGATGCAACATCAAAACAGTATCGAGTATTGTGAGGAAACTTTAAGAAAATTAGAAGTGTGGTCATCAATTTTTGGTAATCCAGCACGAATCATTACCGACCGTGGAGCAGCGTTCACGGCGGATTTGTTCATGGAATACGTTAAAACCGAAGGTATCGAACACGTAGTTTGTACAACAGGAGTGCCCCAGGGTAATGGGCAAGTAGAACGTATGAACCGTATAATATTGGCTATAATTGCGAAACTATCCGCCGATGAGCCATCAAAATGGTTTAAGACAGTAGGAAAAGTACAAAGAGCCATTAACTCCAATAGTCAGTCATCAACCGGTAGATCACCTTTCGAATTGATGTTTGGAACCACGATGTTCAATAGGCCTAGCGAACAACTGCAAGCCATACTAGAGAGGGAAACGCGTGATGCGTATGATATGGAAAGAGCGCGTATGAGAACGGAAGCTCGCGAAGCTATCCAAAAAGCACAAGAGACTTACAAAAGGCAATACGACAAGCGATGCAAAACGGAACATTCATATGTTTTAGGCGATATGGTAGCAATCAGAAGGACTCAGTTTATTGCGGGTAAAAAGATAGCGAGTGATTTCTTGGGTCCCTATGAAGTCATAAAGGTTAACCGAAATGAAAGGTACAAAGTAAAAAGAATAGGAAACGGAGAAGGACCTAACGTCACGTGGTACGTTACGTGGTGGTAAATTATGGAGGTACGTTACCAATAACCCGGAGGAGTTAGAACAAGAGATAAGGGACAACGAAGGTGAAGATAATTAGTTCTTTCGGGACGAAAGAAAGACCAGAACGGCCGATTGTAAAATGTAACCAAATATTTGGATTGAAGCACCCTGTGCTCGCGATCGGGATTATAAAAAAGGTGTCCCGGAACAGGTAGGGGACAGTAGTGAAACCACCGTCTAAGCGACAGGAGCTAACGAGAATAAAAACTATACTTTTACATAGATAGTGTATTCAACACAGAGCAAGTACTTGGTATGTGGTGGGATACCTTGTCTGATAGCTTTTCATTCCGGCTATCTTTGAAGTACGACGAGAGTTTGCTATGGGGAGATCAACTACCTACGAAACGTCTTGTTTTGAGGACGTTAATGAGCGTCTACGACCCGATAGGACTTATAGGGCAGTTCCTAATGTTCCTGAAAATGCTCCTACAAGAGATTTGGCGGAGCGGTTTAAGCTGGGATCAGAAAATAGACGGTCATCTAGCTGAGAAATGGTTTACATAGATTAAAGTACTTCGAAATATCCCAAGAGTGAAAGTTCCTAGATGCTATCGTCAGTTGTCGTCAGATAAAGCTAAGGTTGAACTTCACGTGTTCTGCGATGCAAGCGAGTATGGTATGGCTGCCGTGGCATACCTCAGGTTTGAAGAAGATGGTTTGGTGGAGTGTGCCCTCGTAGGGTCCAAAACTAGAGTCGCACCGCTAAGATTCTTATCAATTCCCAGGCTGGAGCTGCAGGCTGCGGAGCTCGGTGCGCGTTTGGCAGAGGCAATCCGCCGATCACACCGTCTGAATTTTCAACGTTCTTTGTACTGGACTGACTCTAGAAACGTAATTAGCTGGCTGAACTCTGACCACCGTCGCTACCACCAATTCGTCGCCTTTCGGATCGGAGAACTACTAGAAACAACTGACGGCAGCCAGTGGTGTTGGATTCCTACCAAGCTCAACGTAGCCGACGACGGCACCAAGTGGACTAAGACGCCAGAATTATCTCCTGATAGCCGCTGGTTCAAGGGACCATTATTTCTATGGCAACCAGAAAGCGAATGGCCTGCAACCGAGAGACCCATAAAAAACATCACAGAAGAACTTCGAGTTAACCTGTTACACCATTGCGCAATACAGAATAGTGAACCAGGAACCTTCGTCGAGTTTGAGCGATTCAGTAAGTGGAAGAGATTGCTACGGACCGTAGCATACGTCATTCGCTTCACTACTAATAGTCGACGCCGTAGCCGAAAAGAATCAATCCAGCAAGGTCCCCTGACGCAACTAGAACTGGCGGAGGCCGAACGAGTATTATTCCGGAGGATGCAGTTAGAAGCCTACCCTACCGAGGTTCAGTATCTGAGACGCCAAACTGAAAGCAACACGGGTGGGACAGGTGTTAAAAGGGATAGTCCGATATATAAACTATCTCCTGTTCTAGACGGTTGTGGAGTTATGTTGATGAGCGGACGCTTAGCCGAGTGCAACGCAGTAAGCCCAGAAATGAGACGACCTATAATACTCCCTCCCAACCACCATGGTACAGCACTACTAACCAACGATGTCCACGAACGTTTCAGACACGGTAATCACATGACAGTCATCAGTGACATCAGAAGCAGATACTGGATCCCACGATTACTAAAAACCTACCAGCGTATACGCAGAGCCTGCCAACGATGCAGAATACGTGAAGCGGCACCCAGCCCCCCGATTATGAGCAACCTTCCGGATCCCAGAGTCGCGATGGGTCAACGAACATTCACACACACTGGGATCGACTACTTCGGTCCCATCCTCGTTACGGTCGGAAGGCGCGTAGAGAAACGATGGGGAGTTATTTTCACGTGTCTCACTGTCAGGGCCGTGCATTTGGAGATTGCGCACACACTCACGAAAGGATCCTGCATTGCTGCCATAAGACGATTCATCGCCAGACGTGGAATGCCACGTGAGGTCATCAGTGACTGTGGTACCAACTTTGTAGGAGCAGCACGGGAGTTGATGGAAGCGGTTGCGGAGATTGACCACGAAGCTCTGATGACGGAATTTTGCGGTCCGGAGATGAAGTGGACGTTTAATCCACCAGGGGCACCGCACTTTGGAGGCTGTTGGGAGCGCCTAGTTCGTTCAGTAAAGAAAATACTTGGACAACTCAACCTTCCCCGGCGCCCGACGGACGAGATGCTTGAAACCGCTCTGACTGAGATAGAACTCGTCATCAACTCCAGACCGCTAACATATGTTCCTATCGACGATGAGTTTTCAACACCCCTGACGCCAAATCACATATTATTGGGAAGTTCGGACGGTAGCAAACCTCCCACGATGTGCTGCGACGAGGCGGATGCAGTGAAATCGACATGGAAAATATCGCAACATATCGCGGACGTATTCTGGAAGAGGTGGGTTGCAGAATACTTACCCACTTTAGCGAGACGAAAAAAGTGGTTTAAACCAGCGCGGCCCATTCAAGAAGGGGATGTGGTGATTGTCGTGGATAACCGTTTGCCCCGCAACTGTTGGCCAAAGGGACGTATTTTATCGGTGTTACGTGCTAAAGATGGACAGGTTAGACAGGCGGTAGTAACGACGCAAAACGGCACTTATAAGAGACCTGCAACAAAATTATCAGTTTTAGATATAGCTTCAAAGGAGGTACTTACCAGTGAGGAATCTTAGAAACAATAACACGAACACATGGTTTGAGCTGTCAGTGTTGTAATTTGAGTGAGACGCTGCTAGAGATAGCGTCACACTGCGGGAGAGAATGTTACAAACAAAAGTGACAACACTGATCGCGCACGAATAATCCGACTAAGGGAAGAAAGTAAACAATGCGTTGTTTACGTAGCCGATTAAATACTCCGATTCGTCTGTGAAACGTTGACAAGTGAACAGCTATTCAATTTAATTTGAAAAGGCAGTTACACACATACATACAACATCAAGGACACACCGATATTACTACAACCGCACGAATCTTGGACAAAGGAATAAAAAGGACATACGGATAGGATAAGTACTTAAGATGGGGGTCGTGGACCCTGGGGGGGCAGTTCCCCCGGGTCATATTATGAGATAGGGTAGGGCCAAGAAAGCTATATATAGGAGTAAGGGAAAATAATCGCGCCATTATTCGGTGGTTCCGCAATAGAAGGATTGCTTAATTTTGTTGCAAATAAATCAAAGTTGCAACCTAAAATAGTTTCTTTTTCTAGTTTACGTCGATACGTAACAAGCCAAAATTAATTGTCGTATTCGGTACGCGGTAATCGATAATCGTTCATTAAACGCGCGCGAGTGATAAGTGAAAATGTCCAACCCTTCGTCCAGGAAGCAGCTGGAAGACCAGGCAGCCGGTACATCAAGAGGACGCGTAGACGTCTCTATGCACGAGTCATCGCCCAATGTCGCCGGAGGGTCATCGGACAGACACACACCGATAAGTGGTCATCGGGACGAGCAACTGTTGCGGTTTCCGCTGAGAAATCCAATGGAAGATCGCAACGCGGTATCCTTGGGTTCGCCTGTTCTGATTGAGGATTCAACCACCAGAAGAGGCACGGCGGAACATAGCACCATCTCCCCGAGTGGATCGGCAACTCGACGCGCGGAGTTGTTAAGTATGAGAGGGTTGGTAGAAGCGAGGCAAGGGGAGTTAAGGGAGTTAGAGCTGAAATTAATGGAGCTCGAAGAGGAGGTGGACGCGGGAGCTAGCCATGACGCTTTACAGTCGAAGGCAGAACAATGGCTGGCTGCAACGGATCGCTGCGGTACTTATCCGCCAACCAGTAACTCTAGGGCACCTACACTTCACTTCACTAGCACTGCCAACCCACCCCCACCGTGTTATCAGGAATACGGTCAGGTTCCTGATTATTACACTTGGAGGAAACATCACGATGATGCCTATAGAAGGGCTTCTTTACCTCCCACCTGTCCTCCATATATTTCACCAGCGCACGCGGCTACGAGCCGATCACGCACAACACTACACCACGGTAATTTAACACAGGAACAAGTTTCCGCACGGCACGGAGCGATCGGGAAGGAGCTGCCGGAGTTTAGTGGTACAGTGAAGGAGTGGCCGCTGTTTATACGTATGTACGAGCGGTCGACCGCAGTGTGTGGGATTTCGGAAGACGAAAACATATTGCGGCTACAGCGGGCGTTGAAAGGTGAAGCCAAGGAGGCAGTTGGGCATTTGTTGTTGTTGCCTGATGGTTTGGTTGAAGTGATGAAGACGCTCCAAGATCAGTTCGGCCGTCCAGAGATTATTGTCGAGGCAACGATTGATTCCATTAGGAAGATGCCGTCCCCTGAGCCGGGTTGCTTACGTTCACTCGCTACCTTTGGTCTGGCAGTACGGAATCTTTGCGCGACAATAGTGGCACTTAAACTTCCGGAGCATTCATGTAACGTATCATTACTTCGGGAGTTCATGGGTAAGTTACCCTCGCATTATGCGATGGAATGGGTCCGCCATCGACGACAGCTACATAGGGTAACCCTAACAGAGTTCGGCGTTTGGATAAACCAACTAGCGCAAGATGCTAGCGAGGCTCTCGTTGAACCGACACGCCGCGAGCCTAATGCGCATGGAGAACGTTCCGAAAGACGGCTTCCTACTCGAGACAATCGAACACAGGGACCGACTCCGCCTCAGCAACGAAATCAGTACGCGCCCCGACCACTTCCCAAACAGAACCAGCCCGGACATGATGCACCTAAAACGACATACTGGAACACTCACACAATGCAACATCCCGTTCAACGCGAAACTGTCACAGTTACTAGCGGCACACACTCGGGCACACAGGAGCGAGTGCTGTTGAAATACGTACCTGTTACCATACACGGCCCACGTGGCCCTATTAATACGTACGCTTTCATAGATGACGGCTCTTCCTCATCCTTTATGGACTGTTCTCTACTGGAAGAGTTGGGTGTGGGAGGTACTCCGGCTCCACTGTGTCTACAGTGGACCGGTGGAATTACGCGACTAGAACAAGACTCCGTCAAGCTAAACCTGGCCATCTCTGCAAGAAACGTAAAAAACACATCAATGTTACTAAATGTACGCACGGTTAAGGACCTTGCTCTACCAATCCAAACGGTCGAGTTGAAGCAGCTGATTGCACAGTACCCGTACCTACAGGGCCTACCGATAGAGTCGTATAGTTCTGCACAACCACGAATTCTGATAGGAGTGGATAATTGTAGTGTAACCAAAACGGTGAAGAGTGCAGAAAGAAAACGTGATGAACCCATCGCGTCGAAGACGAAACTAGGCTGGATCATCTACGGTCCATGTCCGGTAGCCGAGAACGTTCCAGGGGCAACCTACAGCAACTTTCATGTATGCTTATGTGATGGAATCAGTGAAGAACTGCTGAATGCTGAACTAAAAAGGTTTTTTTCCTTAGACACCATCGCAATTTCAAAACCGGCTAAAACTTGGCGCTCTAAAGAAGACGAGCAGGCGCTAACAGTTCTGGAAAGAGATACGTCATTTCAAAACAATCGTTTTGAAACTGGATTGCTATGGAAAAATGAAAACATCCGCCTTCCTTGCAACAAAGCTATGGCTTTGAAACGATACAATTGCTTGAAAAGACGCATGCAGCAGGATCCTGTTCTCGATTCCGCGGTTCGAGATTTGATGTGGGGATATGAAACGAAAGGCTATATCCGACGACTTACACCAACCGAAGCAGCTGAGAGACATCCAAGGGACTGTCTTTCCTGTGACAAATGCGAATAAACCGGGTAAAGTGCGTTTAGTCTTCGATGATGCCGCAGCAACCGTCAACGGAATCAGTCTTAATAGCGTCTTACTTACCGGACCGGATCTCGCGACAAATCTCCTGGCAGTGTTGTAGCGGTAGCGGTAGTTGGTGACATAAGAGAGATGTTTCATCAGATTATGATTAAGCAATCTGATCAAAGAAGTCAGATGATTCTGTGGGAAGGAGATGCAACTAGCAGTGAACCTGTTGCATACGTGGTTACCGTAATGACCTTCGGAGCGGTCTGCTCACCGAGCACGGCTCAATACGTAAAGAACCGCAACGCGGAACGCTTTGAGTCCGAGTATCCGCGAGCAGTACAGTGTGTGAAGAATGAACATTATGTCGACGACATGCTGTTTAGCGTCGAAACAGAAGAGGAAGCGATTATCCTAACAGAACAGGTACGCTGCATACACTCACAGGGAGGATTCGAAATCCGAAATTTTATCTCCAATTCGTCGCGAGTTTTGGCACGTCTGCAGAGTGATCCTAAAATGGAAAAAAATATGACTATAGATAGTGTATTCAACACAGAGAAAGTACTTGGTATGTGGTGGGATACCTTGTCTGATAGCTTTTCATTCCGGCTATCTTTGAAGTACGACGAGAGTTTGCTATGGGGAGATCAACTACCTACGAAACGTCTTGTTTTGAGGACGTTAATGAGCGTCTACGACCCGATAGGACTTATAGGGCAGTTCCTAATGTTCCTGAAAATGCTCCTACAAGAGATTTGGCGGAGCGGTTTAAGCTGGGATCAGAAAATAGACGGTCATCTAGCTGAGAAATGGTTTACATAGATTAAAGTACTTCGAAATATCCCAAGAGTGAAAGTTCCTAGATGCTATCGTCAGTTGTCGTCAGATAAAGCTAAGGTTGAACTTCACGTGTTCTGCGATGCAAGCGAGTATGGTATGGCTGCCGTGGCATACCTCAGGTTTGAAGAAGATGGTTTGGTGGAGTGTGCCCTCGTAGGGTCCAAAACTAGAGTCGCACCGCTAAAATTCTTATCAATTCCCAGGCTGGAGCTGCAGGCAGCGGAGCTCGGTGCGCGTTTGGCAGAGGCAATCCGCCGATCACACCGTCTGAATTTTCAACGTTCTTTGTACTGGACTGACTCTAGAAACGTAATTAGCTGGCTGAACTCTGACCACCGTCGCTACCACCAATTCGTCGCCTTTCGGATCGGAGAACTACTAGAAACAACTGACGGCAGCCAGTGGTGTTGGATTCCTACCAAGCTCAACGTAGCCGACGACGGCACCAAGTGGACTAAGACGCCAGAATTATCTCCTGATAACCTCGACCTATAATACTCCCTCCCAACCACCATGGTACAGCACTACTAATCAACGATGTCCACGAACGTTTCAGACACGGTAATCACATGACAGTCATCAGTGACATCAGAAGCAGATACTGGACCCCACGATTACTAAAAACCTACCAGCGTATACGCAGAGCCTGCCAACGATGCAGAATACGTGAAGCGGCACCCAGCCCCCCGATGATGAGCAACCTTCCGGATCCCAGAGTCGCGATGGGTCAACGAACATTCACACACACTGGGATCGACTACTTCGGTCCCATCCTCGTTACGGTCGGAAGGCGCGTAGAGAAACAATGGGGAGTTATTTTCACGTGTCTCACTGTCAGGGCCGTGCATTTGGAGATTGCGCACACACTCACGACAGGATCCTGCATTGCTGCCATAAGACGATTCATCGCCAGACGTGGAATGCCACGTGAGGTCATCAGTGACTGTGGTACCAACTTTGTAGGAGCAGCACGGGAGTTGATGGAAGTGGTTGCGGAGATTGACCACGAAGCTCTGATGACGGAATTTTGCGGTCCGGAGATGAAGTGGACGTTTAATCCACCAGGGGCACCGCACTTTGGAGGCTGTTGGGAGCGCCTAGTTCGTTCAGTAAAGAAAATACTTGGACAACTCAACCTTCCCCGGCGTCCGACGGACGAGATGCTTGAAACCGCTCTGACTGAGATAGAACTCATCATCAACTCCAGACCGCTAACATATGTTCCTATCGACGATGAGTTTTCAACACCCCTGACGCCAAATCACATATTATTGGGAAGTTCGGACGGTAGCAAACCTCCCACGATGTGCTGCGACGAGGCGGATGCAGTGAAATCGACATGGAAAATATCGCAACATATCGCGGACGTATTCTGGAAGAGGTGGGTTGCAGAATACTTACCCACTTTAGCGAGACGAACAAAGTGGTTTAAACCAGCGCGGCCCATTCAAGAAGGAGATGTGGTGATTGTCGTGGATAACCGTTTGCCCCGCAACTGTTGGCCAAAGGGACGTATTTTATCGGTGTTGCGTGCTAAAGATGGACAGGTTAGACAGGCGGTAGTAACGACTCAAAACAGCACTTATAAGAGACCTGCAACAAAATTAGCAGTTTTAGATATAGCTTCAAAGGAGGTACTTACCAGTGAGGAATCTTAGAAACAATAACACGAACACATGGTTTGAGCTGTCAGTGTTGTAATTTGAGTGAGACGCTGCTAGAGATAGCGTCACACTGCGGGAGAGAATGTTACAAACAAAAGTGACAACACTGATCGCGCACGAATAATCCGACTAAGGGAAGAAAGTAAACAATGCGTTGTTTACGTAGCCGATTAAATACTCCGATTCGTCTGTGAAACGTTGACAAGTGAACAGCTATTCAATTTAATTTGAAAAGGCAGTTACACACATACATACAACATCAAGGACACACCGATATTACTACAACCGCACGAATCTTGGACAAAGGAATAAAAAGGACATACGGATAGGATAAGTACTTAAGATGGGGGTCGTGGACCCTGGGGGGGCAGTTCCCCCGGGTCATATTATGAGATAGGGTAGGGCCAAGAAAGCTATATATAGGAGTAAGGGAAAATAATCGCGCCATTATTCGGTGGTTCCGCAATAGAAGGATTGCTTAATTTTGTTGCAAATAAATCAAAGTTGCAACCTAAAATAGTTTCTTTTTCTAGTTTACGTCGATACGTAACAAGCCAAAATTAATTGTCGTATTCGGTACGCGGTAATCGATAATCGTTCATTAAACGCGCGCGAGTGATAAGTGAAAATGTCCAACCCTTCGTCCAGGAAGCAGCTGGAAGACCAGGCAGCCGGTACATCAAGAGGACGCGTAGACGTCTCTATGCACGAGTCATCGCCCAATGTCGCCGGAGGGTCATCGGACAGACACACACCGATAAGTGGTCATCGGGACGAGCAACTGTTGCGGTTTCCGCTGAGAAATCCAATGGAAGATCGCAACGCGGTATCCTTGGGTTCGCCTGTTCTGATTGAGGATTCAACCACCAGAAGAGGCACGGCGGAACATAGCACCATCTCCCCGAGTGGATCGGCAACTCGACGCGCGGAGTTGTTAAGTATGAGAGGGTTGGTAGAAGCGAGGCAAGGGGAGTTAAGGGAGTTAGAGCTGAAATTAATGGAGCTCGAAGAGGAGGTGGACGCGGGAGCTAGCCATGACGCTTTACAGTCGAAGGCAGAACAATGGCTGGCTGCAACGGATCGCTGCGGTACTTATCCGCCAACCAGTAACTCTAGGGCACCTACACTTCACTTCACTAGCACTGCCAACCCACCCCCACCGTGTTATCAGGAATACGGTCAGGTTCCTGATTATTACACTTGGAGGAAACATCACGATGATGCCTATAGAAGGGCTTCTTTACCTCCCACCTGTCCTCCATATATTTCACCAGCGCACGCGGCTACGAGCCGATCACGCACAACACTACACCACGGTAATTTAACACAGGAACAAGTTTCCGCACGGCACGGAGCGATAGGGAAGGAGCTGCCGGAGTTTAGTGGTACAGTGAAGGAGTGGCCGCTGTTTATACGTATGTACGAGCGGTCGACCGCAGTGTGTGGGTTTTCGGAAGACGAAAACATATTGCGGCTACAGCGGGCGTTGAAAGGTGAAGCCAAGGAGGCAGTTGGGCATTTGTTGTTGTTGCCTGATGGTTTGGTTGAAGTGATGAAGACGCTCCAAGATCAGTTCGGCCGTCCAGAGATTATTGTCGAGGCAACGATTGATTCCATTAGGAAGATGCCGTCCCCTGAGCCGGGTTGCTTACGTTCACTCGCTACCTTTGGTCTGGCAGTACGGAATCTTTGCGCGACAATAGTGGCACTTAAACTTCCGGAGCATTCATGTAACGTATCATTACTTCGGGAGTTCATGGGTAAGTTACCCTCGCATTATGCGATGGAATGGGTCCGCCATCGACGACAGCTACATAGGGTAACCCTAACAGAGTTCGGCGTTTGGATAAGCCAACTAGCGCAAGATGCTAGCGAGGCTCTCGTTGAACCGCCGCGCCGCGAGCCTAATGCGCATGGAGAACGTTCCGAAAGACGGCTTCCTACTCGAGACAATCGAACACAGGGACCGACTCCGCCTCAGCAACGAAATCAGTACGCGCCCCGACCACTTCCCAAACAGAACCAGCCCGGACATGATGCACCTAAAACGACATACTGGAACACTCACACAATGCAACATCCCGTTCAACGCGAAACTGTCACAGTTACTAGCGGCACACACTCGGGCACACAGGAGCGAGTGCTGTTGAAATACGTACCTGTTACCATACACGGCCCACGTGGCCCTATTAATACGTACGCTTTCATAGATGACGGCTCTTCCTCATCCTTTATGGACTGTTCTCTACTGGAAGAGTTGGGTGTGGGAGGTACTCCGGCTCCACTGTGTCTACAGTGGACCGGTGGAATTACGCGACTAGAACAAGACTCCGTCAAGCTAAACCTGGCCATCTCTGCAAGAAACGTAAAAAACACATCAATGTTACTAAATGTACGCACGGTTAAGGACCTTGCTCTACCAATCCAAACGGTCGAGTTGAAGCAGCTGATTGCACAGTACCCGTACCTACAGGGCCTACCGATAGAGTCGTATAGTTCTGCACAACCACGAATTCTGATAGGAGTGGATAATTGTAGTGTAACCAAAACGGTGAAGAGTGCAGAAAGAAAACGTGATGAACCCATCGCGTCGAAGACGAAACTAGGCTGGATCATCTACGGTCCATGTCCGGTAGCCGAGAACGTTCCAGGGGCAACCTACAGCAACTTTCATGTATGCTTATGTGATGGAATCAGTGAAGAACTGCTGAATGCTGAACTAAAAAGGTTTTTTTCCTTAGACACCATCGCAATTTCAAAACCGGCTAAAACTTGGCGCTCTAAAGAAGACGAGCAGGCGCTAACAGTTCTGGAAAGAGATACGTCATTTCAAAACAATCGTTTTGAAACTGGATTGCTATGGAAAAATGAAAACATCCGCCTTCCTTGCAACAAAGCTATGGCTTTGAAACGATACAATTGCTTGAAAAGACGCATGCAGCAGGATCCTGTTCTCGATTCCGCGGTTCGAGATTTGATGTGGGGATATGAAACGAAAGGCTATATCCGACGACTTACACCAACCGAAGCAGCTGAGAGACATCCAAGGGACTGTCTTTCCTGTGACAAATGCGAATAAACCGGGTAAAGTGCGTTTAGTCTTCGATGATGCCGCAGCAACCGTCAACGGAATCAGTCTTAATAGCGTCTTACTTACCGGACCGGATCTCGCGACAAATCTCCTGGCAGTGTTGTAACGGTAGCGGTAGTTGGTGACATAAGAGAGATGTTTCATCAGATTATGATTAAGCAATCTGATCAAAGAAGTCAGATGATTCTGTGGGAAGGAGATGCAACTAGCAGTGAACCTGTTGCATACGTGGTTACCGTAATGACCTTCGGAGCGGTCTGCTCACCGAGCACGGCTCAATACGTAAAGAACCGCAACGCGGAACGCTTTGAGTCCGAGTATCCGCGAGCAGTACAGTGTGTGAAGAATGAACATTATGTTGACGACATGCTGTTTAGCGTCGAAACAGAAGAGGAAGCGATTATCCTAACAGAACAGGTACGCTGCATACACTCACAGGGAGGATTCGAAATCCGAAATTTTATCTCCAATTCGTCGCGAGTTTTGGCACGTCTGCAGAGTGATCCTGAAATGGAAAAAATATGACTATAGATGTAAAATGTAACCAAATATTTGGATTGAAGCACCCTGTGCTCGCGATCGGGATTATAAAAAAGGTGTCCCGGAACAGGTAGGGGACAGTAGTGAAACCACCGTCTAAGCGACAGGAGCTAACGAGAATAAAAACTATACTTTTACATTTGGTGTCAGAAGTGGGATAAGGATAGCCATACGGAGAGCGATAGAGCGATAGTGATTTGCGGAATAAGCACTGTCGAAAAAACGTGTGGTCCGTCCCTGTTAGCACTGTGTGTGCAGAGGTGTGCTGTGTGCACGTAAAGTACTGTGTATTTTGGGTTGCTGTGTGCTCCTTGTTAGCGCTGTGTGCGCAAATGTGTGCTGTGTGCACGTAAAGTACTGTTTGTTGGGGTGCTGTGTGCTCCCGGCTGGCGCTGTGTGCGCAAAAGTAACTGTGTGTGTGGGATTGCTGTGTGCTCCCGGTGAGCGTTGTATGCGCGAGTGTAGCTGCTGATTGGATTGTGGTGTGCTCCACATTAGCGGGCGCGTGAAAGTGTTTGTGAGCATTGCACGGCTGTGTGTTCCTGGTTATCGCAACGTGTGCAAGAAAAAACGTGTTGTGAGTGTAAGCTGTTAGACGCTTGTTGGCTGTAAAATCGTTGTAGGAACAATGGAAGTAGCGGAGCTGGTGGAATCTTTCACTCGCACAGGATTGGTTAAAAAATGTGAGGCTAAAAATCTGTCGACATCAGGAACAAAAGAAGAGCTAGCAGCGCGACTGGCTAACTTAAGTGAGTCGGAAGAGAGAGGCACGGAACAAAGCCTTCTTAACTCGACCGGCGTGGCAGAATTCGTGGATGCGCAAACAATACCGGACATGGTGCGTCCTACCACGTTCAACTTTAATGATGTAAAGGAAGCGTTACCAACGTTTGCGGGTGATGGTAAAAGTCACGACATAGGCAAATTTATCGCTGAATTCGAGGAGAACGCTCGATTGTTGGGATGGACGGAATTGCACAAATTGGTCTATGCTAAGCGGCTTCTTACTGGTCCGGCAAAACTGTTCGTTAATAGCGCCAGTGGTCTAAGCTCATGGAAACAGCTGAAAGACGCTCTTACCGCAGAGTTTCGGGAGCAAACGAAGAGTGTAGACGTGCATGAATCATTGCGGAAGAGGAAGAAACGGGCGGACGAATCGTACATCGAATATGTGTACGCCATGCAGGCGCTAGCAAATAAAGGACAAGTCGACGAAGAGTCGATTTGCGAGTATATCGTTCTGGGTATCGAGGATGATCCCAGGAACAAGGTGTGTTTAATGGGGGCGTCAAGTTTGGCCGAGCTGAAGGTTCAGCTGAAAAAATATCAGGCGATGAAATCACAGCTGCCAAGTGGGCGTAGTGAAAAAAGTAGTGTAGCAGCTAAGGACATAGTTAGGAAATGCTACAAATGTGGAAGAATGGGACATTTGTCCAATACGTGTAACACAAGGAGCGTTGACCTAAAGTGCTATAATTGCGGCTTACCGGGACATGAAGCAAAAACGTGTCGAAACACGTCGCGAACAAAGTGCTACCGATGCGGACAAAACGGGCACAAAGCTAACGAGTGCGGGAAAAGTAGAGTAACGAGTGTTCCTACGAATTTGATCGTGGATGGGGAGGAGCCTACGGTAAAAATGACCATCGGAAAATGTGTGTTATACGCTTTGTTTGACTCTGGCTGTTATTTTAATTTGATCACCAACACAGTTTTTCATCGAATCGGAGCCCCACCAGTAGAAAACGTATCTATTGAACTACACGGATTCGGGGGAAAACGTACTCGTGCCGCAGGGAGGATTTCGACGGAGGTGTCGATAAATTCGCAAATCTACCGGGGAGTGCCGTTTTTCATCGTACCGGACGGAACAATGAAATACGAGTGTGTTATCGGGAGAGAATCGTTGCAACTGTTCGATGCTAAAGTGACAAAAGACGGAGTAAGATTGATTCCTCGATGTGAAGAAAGAGGATTGAACAACGTGGATTCTGTTTTACTCGCGGATGGTTTCCAAGTGGACGGTGAGCAAGAAATAATAGTTCCTGAGAAGTATCGCAAAAAGATAGACCGGTGGATCGAAGAATATAAGGTTATTCGAAGCGAAAATTGCGCAGAAGAAAATTCGGTGAAATTGAAGATTGTGACCGAAGATAACATTCAGCCTTTTAGACATGCGCCAACTCGTCTAGCCTATCCCGAAGAAGTAGCAGTGGACAAACAAGTTGAAGAATGGTCACAACAAGGCATAGTGCGTACTTCATCTTCTAACTTTGCGAGACCGTTGACTGATCTACTGCAAAAAGATACGGTGTTTGAAATGAGTGAGCGACAGATCAATTCGTTCGAATCTCTCAAGAATCTGCTGATAACGGAACCGATATTGAAAATTAACGATCGAGACGCGGAAACCGAGATTCACACAGACGCGTCGAAGGCAGGGTTCGGAGCGGTGTTACTGCAAAATATCGGTGGAAAGATGCATCCCGTTATGTACTGGAGCAAGAAGACTACCGAGGGTGAAGCCAAGCAGCATAGTTACATCCTGGAGGCGAAGGCGATCTTTCTGGCAGTGAAGAGATTTAGACACTACCTGCTGGGCATACAATTCAAGCTGGTGACAGACTGCATTGCGTTCAAGCAAACTCTGCAGAAGAAGGACGTCCCTCGGGAAGTAGCGGCATGGGTAATATTTTTACAAGATTTTACTTTTAGCGTTGAACATCGACCGGGCAGCCGATTGCAGCACGTTGATTGCTTAAGCCGATACCCCAAAGAAATGATGCATATGTCTGACGATGTGACCGTCCGTATAAAGAAAGCTCAACGACAAGATGAGACGCTGCAACCTATCGTCGAGCTAATCTCGAAAGGATCGGATACCGGTTACACGATGAAAGGTGGAGTGATTTACAAAATAGTAGATGGAAACGATTTGCTTGTGATTCCAAGGTGTATGGAAAGAGAGATCATTCAGGAGTCTCATAATAATGGTCACTTTGCGGTTACAAGAACATTGCATGATATCAGGCAGAAGTTTTACATCCCACACTTAGAGCAGAAGGTTAGGCAGGTTGTAAATAACTGTGTGCAGTGTATACTGTTTAACAAAAAACTAGGGAAAAGGGAAGGGTTTTTGCATTGTATTGATAAAGGAGATAAGCCGTTGCACACCTTGCATTTAGATCATGTAGGGCCGATGGATGCAACATCAAAACAGTATCGATACGTATTAACTATGGTAGATGCTTTTTCCAAGTTTGTGTGGCTTTTCCCAACACGTACCACAAGTTGTGAGGAAACTTTAAGAAAATTAGAAGTGTGGTCATCAATTTTTGGTAATCCAGCACGAATCATTACCGACCGTGGAGCAGCGTTCACGGCGGATTTGTTCATGGAATACGTTAAAACCGAAGGTATCGAACACGTAGTTTGTACAACAGGAGTGCCCCAGGGTAATGGGCAAGTAGAACGTATGAACCGTATAATATTGGCTATAATTGCGAAACTATCCGCCGATGAGCCATCAAAATGGTTTAAGACAGTAGGAAAAGTACAAAGAGCCATTAACTCCAATAGTCAGTCATCAACCGGTAGATCACCTTTCGAATTGATGTTTGGAACCACGATGTTCAATAGGCCTAGCGAACAACTGCAAGCCATACTAGAGAGGGAAACGCGTGATGCGTATGATATGGAAAGAGCGCGTATGAGAACGGAAGCTCGCGAAGCTATCCAAAAAGCACAAGAGACTTACAAAAGGCAATACGACAAGCGATGCAAAACGGAACATTCATATGTTTTAGGCGATATGGTAGCAATCAGAAGGACTCAGTTTATTGCGGGTAAAAAGATAGCGAGTGATTTCTTGGGTCCCTATGAAGTCATAAAGGTTAACCGAAATGAAAGGTACAAAGTAAAAAGAATAGGAAACGGAGAAGGACCTAACGTCACGTGGTACGTTACGTGGTGGTAAATTATGGAGGTACGTTACCAATAACCCGGAGGAGTTAGAACAAGAGATAAGGGACAACGAAGGTGAAGATAATTAGTTCTTTCGGGACGAAAGAAAGATCAGAACGGCCGATTGTAAAATGTAACCAAATATTTGGATTGAAGCACCCTGTGCTCGCGATCGGGATTATAAAAAAGGTGTCCCGGAACAGGTAGGGGACAGTAGTGAAACCACCGTCTAAGCGACAGGAGCTAACGAGAATAAAAACTATACTTTTACATAGATAGTGTATTCAACGCAGAGAAAGTACTTGGTATGTGGTGGGATACCTTGTCTAATAGCTTTTCATTCCGGCTATCTTTGAAGTACGACGAGAGTTTGCTATGGGGAGATCAACTACCTACGAAACGTCTTGTTTTGAGGACGTTAATGAGCGTCTACGACCCGATAGGACTTATAGGGCAGTTCCTAATGTTCCTGAAAATGCTCCTACAAGAGATTTGGCGGAGCGGTTTAAGCTGGGATCAGAAAATAGACGGTCATCTAGCTGAGAAATGGTTTACATAGATTAAAGTACTTCGAAATATCCCAAGAGTGAAAGTTCCTAGATGCTATCGTCAGTTGTCGTCAGATAAAGCTAAGGTTGAACTTCACGTGTTCTGCGATGCAAGCGAGTATGGTATGGCTGCCGTGGCATACCTCAGGTTTGAAGAAGATGGTTTGGTGGAGTGTGCCCTCGTAGGGTCCAAAACTAGAGTCGCACCGCTAAGATTCTTATCAATTCCCAGGCTGGAGCTGCAGGCTGCGGAGCTCGGTGCGCGTTTGGCAGAGGCAATCCGCCGATCACACCGTCTGAATTTTCAACGTTCTTTGTACTGGACTGACTCTAGAAACGTAATTAGCTGGCTGAACTCTGACCACCGTCGCTACCACCAATTCGTCGCCTTTCGGATCGGAGAACTACTAGAAACAACTGACGGCAGCCAGTGGTGTTGGATTCCTACCAAGCTCAACGTAGCCGACGACGGCACCAAGTGGACTAAGACGCCAGAATTATCTCCTGATAGCCGCTGGTTCAAGGGACCATTATTTCTATGGCAACCAGAAAGCGAATGGCCTGCAACCGAGAGACCCATAAAAAACATCACAGAAGAACTTCGAGTTAACCTGTTACACCATTGCGCAATACAGAATAGTGAACCAGGAACCTTCGTCGAGTTTGAGCGATTCAGTAAGTGGAAGAGATTGCTACGGACCGTAGCATACGTCATTCGCTTCACTACTAATAGTCGACGCCGTAGCCGAAAAGAATCAATCCAGCAAGGTCCCCTGACGCAACTAGAACTGGCGGAGGCCGAACGAGTATTATTCCGGAGGATGCAGTTAGAAGCCTACCCTACCGAGGTTCAGTATCTGAGACGCCAAACTGAAAGCAACACGGGTGGGACAGGTGTTAAAAAAAATGAGAACGACCTATAATACTCCCTCCCAACCACCATGGTACAGCACTACTAACCAACGATGTCCACGAACGTTTCAGACACGGTAATCACATGACAGTCATCAGTGACATCAGAAGCAGATACTGGATCCCACGATTACTAAAAACCTACCAGCGTATACGCAGAGCCTGCCAACGATGCAGAATACGTGAAGCGGCACCCAGCCCCCCGATTATGAGCAACTTTCCGGATCCCAGAGTCGCGATGGGTCAACGAACATTCACACACACTGGGATCGACTACTTCGGTCCCATCCTCGTTACGGTCGGAAGGCGCGTAGAGAAACGATGGGGAGTTATTTTCACGTGTCTCACTGTCAGGGCCGTGCATTTGGAGATTGCGCACACACTCACGAAAGGATCCTGCATTGCTGCCATAAGACGATTCATCGCCAGACGTGGAATGCCACGTGAGGTCATCAGTGACTGTGGTACCAACTTTGTAGGAGCAGCACGGGAGTTGATGGAAGCGGTTGCGGAGATTGACCACGAAGCTCTGATGACGGAATTTTGCGGTCCGGAGATGAAGTGGACGTTTAATCCACCAGGGGCACCGCACTTTGGAGGCTGTTGGGAGCGCCTAGTTCGTTCAGTAAAGAAAATACTTGGACAACTCAACCTTCCCCGGCGCCCGACGGACGAGATGCTTGAAACCGCTCTGACTGAGATAGAACTCGTCATCAACTCCAGACCGCTAACATATGTTCCTATCGACGATGAGTTTTCAACACCCCTGACGCCAAATCACATATTATTGGGAAGTTCGGACGGTAGCAAACCTCCCACGATGTGCTGCGACGAGGCGGATGCAGTGAAATCGACATGGAAAATATCGCAACATATCGCGGACGTATTCTGGAAGAGGTGGGTTGCAGAATACTTACCCACTTTAGCGAGACGAACAAAGTGGTTTAAACCAGCGCGGCCCATTCAAGAAGGGGATGTGGTGATTGTCGTGGATAACCGTTTGCCCCGCAACTGTTGGCCAAAGGGACGTATTTTATCGGTGTTGCGTGCTAAAGATGGACAGGTTAGACAGGCGGTAGTAACGACTCAAAACAGCACTTATAAGAGACCTGCAACAAAATTAGCAGTTTTAGATATAGCTTCAAAGGAGGTACTTACCAGTGAGGAATCTTAGAAACAATAACACGAACACATGGTTTGAGCTGTCAGTGTTGTAATTTGAGTGAGACGCTGCTAGAGATAGCGTCACACTGCGGGAGAGAATGTTACAAACAAAAGTGACAACACTGATCGCGCACGAATAATCCGACTAAGGGAAGAAAGTAAACAATGCGTTGTTTACGTAGCCGATTAAATACTCGAAAATACTCCGTAAGGTCAACGAGCGATATGCAGGGATGGCGGATCGTAGGGCCAAGAAAGCTATATATAGGAGTAAGGGAAAATAATCGCGCCATTATTCGGTGGTTCCGCAATAGAAGGATTGCTTAATTTTGTTGCAAATAAATCAAAGTTGCAACCTAAAATAGTTTCTTTTTCTAGTTTACGTCGATACGTAACAAGCCAAAATTAATTGTCGTATTCGGTACGCGGTAATCGATAATCGTTCATTAAACGCGCGCGAGTGATAAGCGAAAATGTCCAACCCTTCGTCCAGGAAGCAGCTGGAAGACCAGGCAGCCGGTACATCAAGAGGACGCGTAGACGTCTCTATGCACGAGTCATCGCCCAATGTCGCCGGAGGGTCATCGGACAGACACACACCGATAAGTGGTCATCGGGACGAGCAACTGTTGCGGTTTCCGCTGAGAAATCCAATGGAAGATCGCAATGCGGTATCCTTGGGTTCGCCTGTTCTGATTGAGGATTCAACCACCAGAAGAGGCACGGCGGAACATAGCACCATCTCCCCGAGTGGATCGGCAACTCGACGCGCGGAGTTGTTAAGTATGAGAGGGTTGGTAGAAGCGAGGCAAGGGGAGTTAAGGGAGTTAGAGCTGAAATTAATGGAGCTCGAAGAGGAGGTGGACGCGGGAGCTAGCCATGACGCTTTACAGTCGAAGGCAGAACAATGGCTGGCTGCAACGGATCGCTGCGGTACTTATCCGCCAACCAGTAACTCTAGGGCACCTACACTTCACTTCACTAGCACTGCCAACCCACCCCCACCGTGTTATCAGGAATACGGTCAGGTTCCTGATTATTACACTTGGAGGAAACATCACGATGATGCCTATAGAAGGGCTTCTTTACCTCCCACCTGTCCTCCATATATTTCACCAGCGCACGAGGCTACGAGCCGATCACGCACAACACTACACCACGGTAATTTAACACAGGAACAAGTTTCCGCACGGCACGGAGCGATCGGGAAGGAGCTGCCGGAGTTTAGTGGTACAGTGAAGGAGTGGCCGCTGTTTATACGTATGTACGAGCGGTCGACCGCAGTGTGTGGGTTTTCGGAAGACGAAAACATATTGCGGCTACAGCGGGCGTTGAAAGGTGAAGCCAAGGAGGCAGTTGGGCATTTGTTGTTGTTGCCTGATGGTTTGGTTGAAGTGATGAAGACGCTCCAAGATCAGTTCGGCCGTCCAGAGATTATTGTCGAGGCAACGATTGATTCCATTAGGAAGATGCCGTCCCCTGAGCCGGGTTGCTTACGTTCACTCGCTACCTTTGGTCTGGCAGTACGGAATCTTTGCGCGACAATAGTGGCACTTAAACTTCCGGAGCATTCATGTAACGTATCATTACTTCGGGAGTTCATGGGTAAGTTACCCTCGCATTATGCGATGGAATGGGTCCGCCATCGACGACAGCTACATAGGGTAACCCTAACAGAGTTCGGCGTTTGGATAAGCCAACTAGCGCAAGATGCTAGCGAGGCTCTCGTTGAACCGCCGCGCCGCGAGCCTAATGCGCATGGAGAACGTTCCGAAAGACGGCTTCCTACTCGAGACAATCGAACACAGGGACCGACTCCGCCTCAGCAACGAAATCAGTACGCGCCCCGACCACTTCCCAAACAGAACCAGCCCGGACATGATGCACCTAAAACGACATACTGGAACACTCACACAATGCAACATCCCGTTCAACGCGAAACTGTCACAGTTACTAGCGGCACACACTCGGGCACACAGGAGCGAGTGCTGTTGAAATACGTACCTGTTACCATACACGGCCCACGTGGCCCTATTAATACGTACGCTTTCATAGATGACGGCTCTTCCTCATCCTTTATGGACTGTTCTCTACTGGAAGAGTTGGGTGTGGGAGGTACTCCGGCTCCACTGTGTCTACAGTGGACCGGTGGAATTACGCGACTAGAACAAGACTCCGTCAAGCTAAACCTGGCCATCTCTGCAAGAAACGTAAAAAACACATCAATGTTACTAAATGTACGCACGGTTAAGGACCTTGCTCTACCAATCCAAACGGTCGAGTTGAAGCAGCTGATTGCACAGTACCCGTACCTACAGGGCCTACCGATAGAGTCGTATAGTTCTGCACAACCACGAATTCTGATAGGAGTGGATAATTGTAGTGTAACCAAAACGGTGAAGAGTGCAGAAAGAAAACGTGATGAACCCATCGCGTCGAAGACGAAACTAGGCTGGATCATCTACGGTCCATGTCCGGTAGCCGAGAACGTTCCAGGGGCAACCTACAGCAACTTTCATGTATGCTTATGTGATGGAATCAGTGAAGAACTGCTGAATGCTGAACTAAAAAGGTTTTTTTCCTTAGACACCATCGCAATTTCAAAACCGGCTAAAACTTGGCGCTCTAAAGAAGACGAGCAGGCGCTAACAGTTCTGGAAAGAGATACGTCATTTCAAAACAATCGTTTTGAAACTGGATTGCTATGGAAAAATGAAAACATCCGCGTTCCTTGCAACAAAGCTATGGCTTTGAAACGATACAATTGCTTGAAAAGACGCATGCAGCAGGATCCTGTTCTCGATTCCGCGGTTCGAGATTTGATGTGGGGATATGAAACGAAAGGCTATATCCGACGACTTACACCAACCGAAGCAGCTGAGAGACATCCAAGGGACTGTCTTTCCTGTGACAAATGCGAATAAACCGGGTAAAGTGCGTTTAGTCTTCGATGATGCCGCAGCAACCGTCAACGGAATCAGTCTTAATAGCGTCTTACTTACCGGACCGGATCTCGCGACAAATCTCCTGGCAGTGTTGTAACGGTAGCGGTAGTTGGTGACATAAGAGAGATGTTTCATCAGATTATGATTAAGCAATCTGATCAAAGAAGTCAGATGATTCTGTGGGAAGGAGATGCAACTAGCAGTGAACCTGTTGCATACGTGGTTACCGTAATGACCTTCGGAGCGGTCTGCTCACCGAGCACGGCTCAATACGTAAAGAACCGCAACGCGGAACGCTTTGAATCCGAGTATCCGCGAGCAGTACAGTGTGTGAAGAATGAACATTATGTTGACGACATGCTGTTTAGCGTCGAAACAGAAGAGGAAGCGATTATCCTAACAGAACAGGTACGCTGCATACACTCGCAGGGAGGATTCGAAATCCGAAATTTTATCTCCAATTCGTCGCGAGTTTTGGCACGTCTGCAGAGTGATCCTAAAATGGAAAAAAATATGACTATAGATAGTGTATTCAACACAGAGAAAGTACTTGGTATGTGGTGGGATACCTTGTCTGATAGCTTTTCATTCCGGCTATCTTTGAAGTACGACGAGAGTTTGCTATGGGGAGATCAACTACCTACGAAACGTCTTGTTTTGAGGACGTTAATGAGCGTCTACGACCCGATAGGACTTATAGGGCAGTTCCTAATGTTCCTGAAAATGCTCCTACAAGAGATTTGGCGGAGCGGTTTAAGCTGGGATCAGAAAATAGACGGTCATCTAGCTGAGAAATGGTTTACATAGATTAAAGTACTTCGAAATATCCCAAGAGTGAAAGTTCCTAGATGCTATCGTCAGTTGTCGTCAGATAAAGCTAAGGTTGAACTTCACGTGTTCTGCGATGCAAGCGAGTATGGTATGGCTGCCGTGGCATACCTCAGGTTTGAAGAAGATGGTTTGGTGGAGTGTGCCCTCGTAGGGTCCAAAACTAGAGTCGCACCGCTAAAATTCTTATCAATTCCCAGGCTGGAGCTGCAGGCTGCGGAGCTCGGTGCGCGTTTGGCAGAGGCAATCCGCCGATCACACCGTCTGAATTTTCAACGTTCTTTGTACTGGACTGACTCTCGAAACGTAATTAGCTGGCTGAACTCTGACCACCGTCGCTACCACCAATTCGTCGCCTTTCGGATTGGAGAACTACTAGAAACAACTGACGGCAGCCAGTGGTGTTGGATTCCTACCAAGCTCAACGTAGCCGACGACGGCACCAAGTGGACTAAGACGCCAGAATTATCTCCTGATAGCCGCTGGTTCAAGGGACCATTATTTCTATGGCAACCAGAAAGCGAATGGCCTGCAACCGAGAGACCCATAAAAAACATCACAGAAGAACTTCGAGTTAACCTGTTACACCATTGCGCAATACAGAATAGTGAACCAGGAACCTTCGTCGAGTTTGAGCGATTCAGTAAGTGGAAGAGATTGCTACGGACCGTAGCATACGTCATTCGCTTCACTACTAATAGTCGACGCCGTAGCCGAAAAGAATCAATCCAGCAAGGTCCCCTGACGCAACTAGAACTGGCGGAGGCCGAACGAGTATTATTCCGGAGGATGCAGTTAGAAGCCTACCCTACCGAGGTTCAGTATCTGAGACGCCAAACTGAAAGCAACACGGGTGGGACAGGTGTTAAAAGGGATAGTCCGATATATAAACTATCTCCTGTTCTAGACGGTTGTGGAGTTATGTTGATGAGCGGACGCTTAGCCGAGTGCAACGCAGTAAGCCCAGAAATGAGACGACCTATAATACTCCCTCCCAACCACCATGGTACAGCACTACTAACCAACGATGTCCACGAACGTTTCAGACACGGTAATCACATGACAGTCATCAGTGACATCAGAAGCAGATACTGGATCCCACGATTACTAAAAACCTACCAGCGTATACGCAGAGCCTGCCAACGATGCAGAATACGTGAAGCGGCACCCAGCCCCCCGATGATGAGCAACCTTCCGGATCCCAGAGTCGCGATGGGTCAACGAACATTCACACACACTGGGATCGACTACTTCGGTCCCATCCTCGTTACGGTCGGAAGGCGCGTAGAGAAACGATGGGGAGTTATTTTCACGTGTCTCACTGTCAGGGCCGTGCATTTGGAGATTGCGCACACACTCACGAAAGGATCCTGCATTGCTGCCATAAGACGATTCATCGCCAGACGTGGAATGCCACGTGAGGTCATCAGTGACTGTGGTACCAACTTTGTAGGAGCAGCACGGGAGTTGATGGAAGCGGTTGCGGAGATTGACCACGAAGCTCTGATGACGGAATTTTGCGGTCCGGAGATGAAGTGGACGTTTAATCCACCAGGGGCACCGCACTTTGGAGGCTGTTGGGAGCGCCTAGTTCGTTCAGTAAAGAAAATACTTGGACAACTCAACCTTCCCCGGCGCCCGACGGACGAGATGCTTGAAACCGCTCTGACTGAGATAGAACTCGTCATCAACTCCAGACCGCTAACATATGTTCCTATCGACGATGAGTTTTCAACACCCCTGACGCCAAATCACATATTATTGGGAAGTTCGGACGGTAGCAAACCTCCCACGATGTGCTGCGACGAGGCGGATGCAGTGAAATCGACATGGAAAATATCGCAACATATCGCGGACGTATTCTGGAAGAGGTGGGTTGCAGAATACTTACCCACTTTAGCGAGACGAACAAAGTGGTTTAAACCAGCGCGGCCCATTCAAGAAGGGGATATGGTGATTGTCGTGGATAACCGTTTGCCCCGCAACTGTTGGCCAAAGGGACGTATTTTATCGGTGTTGCGTGCTAAAGATGGACAGGTTAGACAGGCGGTAGTAACGACTCAAAACAGCACTTATAAGAGACCTGCAACAAAATTAGCAGTTTTAGATATAGCTTCAAAGGAGGTACTTACCAGTGAGGAATCTTAGAAACAATAACACGAACACATGGTTTGAGCTGTCAGTGTTGTAATTTGAGTGAGACGCTGCTAGAGATAGCGTCACACTGCGGGAGAGAATGTTACAAACAAAAGTGACAACACTGATCGCGCACGAATAATCCGACTAAGGGAAGAAAGTAAACAATGCGTTGTTTACGTAGCCGATTAAATACTCCGATTCGTCTGTGAAACGTTGACAAGTGAACAGCTATTCAATTTAATTTGAAAAGGCAGTTACACACATACATACAACATCAAGGACACACCGATATTACTACAACCGCACGAATCTTGGACAAAGGAATAAAAAGGACATACGGATAGGATAAGTACTTAAGATGGGGGTCGTGGACCCTGGGGGGGCAGTTCCCCCGGGTCATATTATGAGATAGGGTAGGGCCAAGAAAGCTATATATAGGAGTAAGGGAAAATAATCGCGCCATTATTCGGTGGTTCCGCAATAGAAGGATTGCTTAATTTTGTTGCAAATAAATCAAAGTTGCAACCTAAAATAGTTTCTTTTTCTAGTTTACGTCGATACGTAACAAGCCAAAATTAATTGTCGTATTCGGTACGCGGTAATCGATAATCGTTCATTAAACGCGCGCGAGTGATAAGTGAAAATGTCCAACCCTTCGTCCAGGAAGCAGCTGGAAGACCAGGCAGCCGGTACATCAAGAGGACGCGTAGACGTCTCTATGCACGAGTCATCGCCCAATGTCGCCGGAGGGTCATCGGACAGACACACACCGATAAGTGGTCATCGGGACGAGCAACTGTTGCGGTTTCCGCTGAGAAATCCAATGGAAGATCGCAATGCGGTATCCTTGGGTTCGCCTGTTCTGATTGAGGATTCAACCACCAGAAGAGGCACGGCGGAACATAGCACCATCTCCCCGAGTGGATCGGCAACTCGACGCGCGGAGTTGTTAAGTATGAGAGGGTTGGTAGAAGCGAGGCAAGGGGAGTTAAGGGAGTTAGAGCTGAAATGAATGGAGCTCGAAGAGGAGGTGGACGCGGGAGCTAGCCATGACGCTTTACAGTCGAAGGCAGAACAATGGCTGGCTGCAACGGATCGCTGCGGTACTTATCCGCCAACCAGTAACTCTAGGGCACCTACACTTCACTTCACTAGCACTGCCAACCCACCCCCACCGTGTTATCAGGAATACGGTCAGGTTCTTGATTATTACACTTGGAGGAAACATCACGATGATGCCTATAGAAGGGCTTCTTTACCTCCCACCTGTCCTCCATATATTTCACCAGCGCACGCGGCTACGAGCCGATCACGCACAACACTACACCACGGTAATTTAACACAGGAACAAGTTTCCGCACGGCACGGAGCGATCGGGAAGGAGCTGCCGGAGTTTAGTGGTGCAGTGAAGGAGTGGCCGCTGTTTATACGTATGTACGAGCGGTCGACCGCAGTGTGTGGGTTTTCGACAGACAGACAGACGAAAACATATTGCGGCTACAGCGGGCGTTGAAAGGTGAAGCCAAGGAGGCAGTTGGGCATTTGTTGTTGTTGCCTGATGGTTTGGTTGAAGTGATGAAGACGCTCCAAGATCAGTTTGGCCGTCCAGAGATTATTGTCGAGGCAACGATTGATTCCATTAGGAAGATGTCGTCCCCTGAGCCGGGTTGCTTACGTTCACTCGCTACCTTTGGTCTGGCAGTACGGAATCTTTGCGCGACAATAGTGGCACTTAAACTTCCGGAGCATTCATGTAACGTATCATTACTTCGGGAGTTCATGGGTAAGTTACCCTCGCATTATGCGATGGAATGGATCCGCCATCGACGACAGCTACATAGGGTAACCCTAACAGAGTTCGGCGTTTGGATAAGCCAACTAGCGCAAGATGCTAGCGAGGCTCTCGTTGAACCGCCGCGCCGCGAGCCTAATGCGCATGGAGAACGTTCCGAAAGACGACTTCCTACTCGAGACAATCGAACACAGGGACCGCATCCGCCTCAGCAACGAAATCAGTACGCGAACCGACCACTTCCCAAACAGAACCAGCCCGGACATGATGCACCTAAAACGACATACTGGAACACTCACACAATGCAACATCCCGTTCAACACGAAACTGTCACAGTTACTAGCGGCACACACTCGGGCACACAGGAGCGAGTGCTGTTGAAATACGTACCTGTTACCATACACGGCCCACGTGGCCCTATTAATACGTACGCTTTCATAGATGACGGCTCTTCCTCATCCTTTATGGACTGTTCTCTACTGGAAGAGTTGGGTGTGGGAGGTACTCCGGCTCCACTGTGTCTACAGTGGACCGGTGGAATTACGCGACTAGAACAAGACTCCGTCAAGCTAAACCTGGCCATCTCTGCAAGAAACGTAAAAAACACATCAATGTTACTAAATGTACGCACGGTTAAGGACCTTGCTCTACCAATCCAAACGGTCGAGTTGAAGCAGCTGATTGCACAGTACCCGTACCTACAGGGCCTACCGATAGAGTCGTATAGTTCTGCACAACCACGAATTCTGATAGGAGTGGATAATTGTAGTGTAACCAAAACGGTGAAGAGTGCAGAAAGAAAACGTGATGAACCCATCGCGTCGAAGACGAAACTAGGCTGGATCATCTACGGTCCATGTCCGGTAGCCGAGAACGTTCCAGGGGCAACCTACAGCAACTTTCATGTATGCTTATGTGATGGAATCAGTGAAGAACTGCTGAATGCTGAACTAAAAAGGTTTTTTTCCTTAGACACCATCGCAATTTCAAAACCGGCTAAAACTTGGCGCTCTAAAGAAGACGAGCAGGCGCTAACAGTTCTGGAAAGAGATACGTCATTTCAAAACAATCGTTTTGAAACTGGATTGCTATGGAAAAATGAAAACATCCGCGTTCCTTGCAACAAAGCTATGGCTTTGAAACGATACAATTGCTTGAAAAGACGCATGCAGCAGGATCCTGTTGTAATATATTTGCTACGATCACGGTCGCTATGTAATATACTTGTATCGCCATGTAGTATATTTGCTGACGCGTAATATAGATGCGTATTGATCACTATGCGATTGTTCTTTCGGACGGACTACGGGACAGAGTCCCCCATAACACAAATAATACTAGACTTCTTTAGTTGAGCATAACGATCAACTATGACAGTAACCGCGTGTGCACGTAGCTGCGAGTGACTCCGAGTGACTGTCTAGTCAACGGTCAATCTTTATTTTATATCATAATTTTCGGGTATACATCGTGAGAACAAATTTGATGGAAATTTCCATTCGTCCACATACCGGACTCTCGGATATCTGATGCTTTTGTTTGTCTGAATTTTGATTGGTTGGTTTAACGTTTTCTTGCATTCAGTTCTTACTTGTTAGATGGAGTAGTTCTGTTTCCTATAAGCTACATACGGTTGGGTCGTCTCCTGTTGCAAACTTGAACCAAGTCAAGCGCACGGGTGTGGGGTGTATTGCTCAAATGCAATGGTTGATACGCTCCTGTACTGTCTTGTAATAAGAGCGTTATGGTTTTTACTTTTGGCATTGCGCAGATTCTTTGCGTGATCGTGGGAATCGGATTGATGGTTACTTTCCACGTGCTCGGTGCATTTATGGTGTATGTTTTTTATGTTTTGCATATTGGATTTGTACCTGCAACTTGTGTGCATTGAATGTGTGCTTGCAACTTGTGAGTGATTAATAATTGTTTTAATTGCGCCTGAGGTCTATGCTATTTGCGTTACTTGTTTATTGCAGTTCTTGTTCTAATATCTCGATAGAGGTGCATGGGGTGAAACATAAATAGATTTTGGAATGTTTTAAGACTGTATAGCAGATATGCTACACCTCCCCTCTTTTAGTAGAATAACGTAATGAATGATAATGATTGAAGTTATTCTCGTGTATATTTACTTCCTCACAATGTTCTATAAGATGTTTAGCAGAAATGCTACACCTCCTCCGTTTGAAAGAATAATGTTATGATTGAGTGAAATTGTATGAACGAAAGAGTAATATTATTTTTTTTTTCGTTTTTTTTTTTGGGTTTTAAAATTATTATTTAAATTTTAATCTATAGCAATATCATCAAAATTTTTAAGGAGGGTAATATTTTACATACACTGATTTGTTAACCAGATAGTTAAAGTTTGATAATGAGTAAATAATTGTTTTACATTTGGTTTTGATTATGAAGGTTTTGCTATTTTCGCAACTAAATCTGTGTTCTTTGCCTTTGAATTCTTTGTTTGTTTCTTTAATTTTAAATATTAATGCATGCAATTTCTTTTGAAGAATCTTTTTGAGTTTTTCTTTACCTTGGTTCATTATTGATGCTTTGCGCAAGTCCTCACTTATAATGGAATATTTTCTATTCAATTTATCATTTTCAACGTATTGAGCCTTTCTTGTAGGGCAACGTATTTCATTGCGATTATTTTTCATTCTTTTTTCGTATGACACTTTTCTTTTCGTAGCGCGTTTGTGAATACTCATTGCATCCTTCTTTTCTTTGATTGCTTTGCTGTGCATATTAATATTTTCTTTATCATCTAAGACTTTTGTGTCTTTTTCAAAATGTTCATTATATGGCTTATTCATTTCATACATTTTATATACTTCATTATCTTCTGTTATCTTGTTTACAACGTTATTTCCTTCACATGTATTATAATTGTAACCATATTGTTGATTTAATTCGTTCTGCATTATTGATGTATGGAAATTTTCCTTATCACTGTGATCAGTACTTTCAATTTCATATTCTTCGCTGTAATCATTGTTTAATTCGTTCGCTCTCATGTCGTTATAAAAATATTTGTCTGGTTCTACCATGTACGTCTTATGGTTTTCATGGCTTCTTTCTTCTATGTTATTACCTGTGGTGGCTGATTTATGTTTTCTAATAAAAAGTATTTTATTTACTTCTGTATTATTTGCGAATTTCGTTTTGTTTTTATGACTTATGTGATTATTCGATATATATTTTCCATAATTTCTTTGCTCAAATAAACTTACTTTATTATGATTATTAATATTCCTATTTTTATGATTACTTTGTTTCTGAATTTGATATTTATCACGTTCAGAATTATTTGCAAATGATACAGAACTATGCCTATTGATGGCTGCATATTTACGTCTATTATTAAATTGATTAAAATATTTATTTCTGTCAAAATATCCTGTGTTATAACCAGAATAGTCATCGTATTCGTAAAAGTTAAATTGATTCCTGAATGTTGGTATTTTGTGTCGTTTACTGTCATGGTCGGTGTAATTTTGTCTGTTAGATCGATCATGTGTCTCGTCATAGGTTTCATTTTCCATTACCTTTAGAATTGCTGAAGCTAATGTGGCAAAAGTACCTGCTTTCAGTATCGTTTTTGTTTCCCTATTGTTAACTTTTTCTATTAGCGTGTCTATTCCAAGCTTGACAACCATATCATTAGCGATAGATTCTGGAATTTGTTGTTCTAAGTAAATCGCCTTTAGTTTTGCTGTTAGTATTTCAATTTCCTGGCATAATGTTATTGTATCCTTAATATTAAGAGATTTTAGTTTAGCTAAAATTATTTGAGGGTTGATCCTTTCTTGACATCTATCTTTAATGTTACTAATTAATTGTTTAAAAGACGTTAGGTTGTTAGATAGTCCGATTCTAGCCTTGCCAATTAATCTTGTTCTTAAGAATTTGATTAGCATTTGTTCATTGTCTGGAGAGTTGATTTCATATAACAATGTTGCAGAGTCTTCGAAAACACCAAAGTCTTCTGATGATCCGTCATACACGGATACCAATGAACAAGCTGTTTCTATATCAAATTGAGCCATTTTAGACAATAATTCAATAATGTGCTGTTCTATTATTATCTAATTCAACATTCTTTGAATGATTTACTAATATTTCTTCTTGCTGCTTCTTACTGTTAAATTTTTCGAATTAATCTTTGTTTTATATATTGGTGGAAAAGTTTGTAATCCTTTCTTTTTCCTCATTTATATTAACGGGATATATTAGCGTATTACTTAGCTGCGAAGGGATATTTGAAGATGTTTCTTGTATGTGGTGTTTTCATTTTGGAGTCATCTGACGTCTTCGTATGGACTCCTGTCCAATAGTATCTTCGAACGGCTACTCTTCGTAAGCATTTTTGTTGGGATTCCTGTAAACACCATTCACGGGACTCCTGTTCGTTTTCTTCCACGTTGGAGACTCCTGTCTTTTTGGATCCCGCCGGTCAATAAATATGATCCGTGGTCTCGCCTTCCACTATTTCATTTATCTTAATTCGTTGTCTACTATTCATTTCGGAATAACCGCACTCGTATTTTGTGTACATGCTACTTGCATGTATCGTATTGCAACTATCTTTTACTAAAGGAGATTTATACGTTACGAGTTTTTATACGTCGTTTACACATTTTCTGTGCACCATTGTAGTTATACACTTTACACTGTAATAAAATATGTTTTCTTAAAAACGTTACACTGCCGTTGTATGTCATTTTTAGTTTTTCGCTACCAGTAAACGTCTAGCTCTTTTACACACCGAATAAAGTGTTTGTCACGTCGGTCATTTATGATCCGTTCTCAATAACAAGTCTATAATTCTATGCAGAATGATTGGTTCTCTAGACTCACATCCAGCGATTTATTATTGAATTCACGCACTTTTCCATTGCAAGATTGCAGATTAAACTCATTTCATGCTACAACCACGGTTCTCAACTTTGTCTAGCATCCGTAGAGATTTGTCGCTAAACAATTTTGTATGCACCTCCGCTACTCATTTGCCATGTTTCACTTTGGATCTCCTATTTCTGTACTTGCGACGTAGCATTCAATCCACGTAATGTTTTTTTTTTCTGTTACACTCTTATTTGTCGATTCCCGCTGATCGCTCAGCTGTGCACTATAACTGCACTCGTTTTAATCGCATTGTTCTTGCTCATGATTAACAGAACTTTACGTTTTTTGATTGTCTCGCACTTTTGTCACATTGCGGGTTCCGTACACTTCGCTCTTTCTACTTTTGTTCACTATTCAATAACTCCGATGACTGCAGATTATGGTCACGGTTTTTTTTTTCATGGATTGCAGAATAAATTCACTGTTTCTGTTAATTTAATATGGTTCGTATTTTTATCTCATAATTTTCTTTAAAACCTTGTTTTCCGGTTTTTAGAGCACTTTCGGGGCGTTCATCTTCTTCATTTATTTGGAGTGTCAATTTCACTGCACATTTATCTTACACTTTACATTTTCACTCTTTTTTTTTACATTCTGAAGACCACAGACTAATGCCACGGGCACTGTACTTGTACCAATGGGCACTGTATTTTTTTTTTTTTTTTTACACAACACCTTTCATCGCTCACTTTAGGTCGATCACTGTTGCGTTTTTCTTTCCGACGATTGCAACTTATGGTCACGGTCGCCATGTAATATATTTGCTACGATCACGGTCGCTATGTAATATACTTGTATCGCCATGTAGTATATTTGCTGACGCGTTATATAGATGCGTATTGATCACTATGCGATTGTTCTTTCGGACGGACTACGGGACAGAGTCCCCCATAACACAAATAATACTAGACTTCTTTAGTTGAGCATAACGATCAACTATGACAGTAACCGCGTGTGCACGTAGCTGCGAGTGACTCCGAGTGACTGTCTAGTCAACGGTCAATCTTTATTTTATATCATAATTTTCGGGTATACATCGTGAGAACAAATTTGATGGAAATTTCCATTCGTCCACATACCGGACTCTCGGATATCTGATGCTTTTGTTTGTCTGAATTTTGATTGGTTGGTTTAACGTTTTCTTGCATTCAGTTCTTACTTGTTAGATGGAGTAGTTCTGTTTCCTATAAGCTACATACGGTTGGGTCGTCTCCTGTTGCAAACTTGAACCAAGTCAAGCGCACGGGTGTGGGGTGTATTGCTCAAATGCAATGGTTGATACGCTCCTGTACTGTCTTGTAATAAGAGCGTTATGGTTTTTACTTTTGGCATTGCGCAGATTCTTTGCGTGATCGTGGGAATCGGATTGATGGTTACTTTCCACGTGCTCGGTGCATTTATGGTGTATGTTTTTTATGTTTTGCATATTGGATTTGTACCTGCAACTTGTGTGCATTGAATGTGTGCTTGCAACTTGTGAGTGATTAATAATTGTTTTAATTGCGCCTGAGGTCTATGCTATTTGCGTTACTTGTTTATTGCAGTTCTTGTTCTAATATCTCGATAGAGGTGCATGGGGTGAAACATAAATAGATTTTGGAATGTTTTAAGACTGTATAGCAGATATGCTACACTGTTCTCGATTCCGCGGTTCGAGATTTGATGTGGGGATATGAAACGAAAGGCTATATCCGACGACTTACACCAACCGAAGCAGCTGAGAGACATCCAAGGGACTGTCTTTCCTGTGACAAATGCGAATAAACCGGGTAAAGTGCGTTTAGTCTTCGATGATGCCGCAGCAACCGTCAACGGAATCAGTCTTAATAGCGTCTTACTTACCGGACCGGATCTCGCGACAAATCTCCTGGCAGTGTTGTAACGGTAGCGGTAGTTGGTGACATAAGAGAGATGTTTCATCAGATTATGATTAAGCAATCTGATCAAAGAAGTCAGATGATTCTGTGGGAAGGAGATGCAACTAGCAGTGAACCTGTTGCATACGTGGTTACCGTAATGACCTTCGGAGCGGTCTGCTCACCGAGCACGGCTCAATACGTAAAGAACCGCAACGCGGAACGCTTTGAGTCCGAGTATCCGCGAGCAGTACAGTGTGTGAAGAATGAACATTATGTTGACGACATGCTGTTTAGCGTCGAAACAGAAGAGGAAGCGATTATCCTAACAGAACAGGTACGCAGCATACACTCACAGGGAGGATTCGAAATCCGAAATTTTATCTCCAATTCGTCGCGAGTTTTGGCACGTCTGCAGAGTGATCCTAAAATGGAAAAAAATATGACTATAGATAGTGTATTCAACACAGAGAAAGTACTTGGTATGTGGTGGGATACCTTGTCTGATAGCTTTTCATTCCGGCTATCTTTGAAGTACGACGAGAGTTTGCTATGGGGAGATCAACTACCTACGAAACGTCTTGTTTTGAGGACGTTAATGAGCGTCTACGACCCGATAGGACTTATAGGGCAGTTCTTAATGTTCCTGAAAATGCTCCTACAAGAGATTTGGCGGAGCGGTTTAAGCTGGGATCAGAAAATAGACGGTCATCTAGCTGAGAAATGGTTTACATAGATTAAAGTACTTCGAAATATCCCAAGAGTGAAAGTTCCTAGATGCTATCGTCAGTTGTCTTCAGATAAAGCTAAGGTTGAACTTCACGTGTTCTGCGATGCAAGCGAGTATGGTATGGCTGCCGTGGCATACCTCAGGTTTGAAGAAGATGGTTTGGTGGAGTGTGCCCTCGTAGGGTCCAAAACTCGCACCGTGCGACTCCAAAGTCGCACCGCTAAAATTCTTATCAATTCCCAGGCTGGAGCTGCAGGCTGCGGAGCTCGGTGCGCGTTTGGCAGAGGCAATCCGCCGATCACACCGTCTGAATTTTCAACGTTCTTTGTACTGGACTGACTCTAGAAACGTAATTAGCTGGCTGAACTCTGACCACCGTCGCTACCACCAATTCGTCGCCTTTCGGATCGGAGAACTACTAGAAACAACTGACGGCAGCCAGTGGTGTTGGATTCCTACCAAGCTCAACGTAGCCGACGACGGCACCAAGTGGACTAAGACGCCAGAATTATCTCCTGATAGCCGCTGGTTCAAGGGACCATTATTTCTATGGCAACCAGAAAGCGAATGGCCTGCAACCGAGAGACCCATAAAAAACATCACAGAAGAACTTCGAGTTAACCTGTTACACCATTGCGCAATACAGAATAGTGAACCAGGAACCTTCGTCGAGTTTGAGCGATTCAGTAAGTGGAAGAGATTGCTACGGACCGTAGCATACGTCATTCGCTTCACTACTAATAGTCGACGCCGTAGCCGAAAAGAATCAATCCAGCAAGGTCCCCTGACGCAACTAGAACTGGCGGAGGCCGAACGAGTATTATTCCGGAGGATGCAGTTAGAAGCCTACCCTACCGAGGTTCAGTATCTGAGACGCCAAACTGAAAGCAACACGGGTGGGACAGGTGTTAAAAAAAATGAGAACGACCTATAATACTCCCTCCCAACCACCATGGTACAGCACTACTAACCAACGATGTCCACGAACGTTTCAGACACGGTAATCACATGACAGTCATCAGTGACATCAGAAGCAGATACTGGATCCCACGATTACTAAAAACCTACCAGCGTATACGCAGAGCCTGCCAACGATGCAGAATACGTGAAGCGGCACCCAGCCCCCCGATTATGAGCAACCTTCCGGATCCCAGAGTCGCGATGGGTCAACGAACATTCACACACACTGGGATCGACTACTTCGGTCCCATCCTCGTTACGGTCGGAAGGCGCGTAGAGAAACGATGGGGAGTTATTTTCACGTGTCTCACTGTCAGGGCCGTGCATTTGGAGATTGCGCACACACTCACGAAAGGATCCTGCATTGCTGCCATAAGACGATTCATCGCCAGACGTGGAATGCCACGTGAGGTCATCAGTGACTGTGGTACCAACTTTGTAGGAGCAGCACGGGAGTTGATGGAAGCGGTTGCGGAGATTGACCACGAAGCTCTGATGACGGAATTTTGCGGTCCGGAGATGAAGTGGACGTTTAATCCACCAGGGGCACCGCACTTTGGAGGCTGTTGGGAGCGCCTAGTTCGTTCAGTAAAGAAAATACTTGGACAACTCAACCTTCCCCGGCGCCCGACGGACGAGATGCTTGAAACCGCTCTGACTGAGATAGAACTCGTCATCAACTCCAGACCGCTAACATATGTTCCTATCGACGATGAGTTTTCAACACCCCTGACGCCAAATCACATATTATTGGGAAGTTCGGACGGTAGCAAACCTCCCACGATGTGCTGCGACGAGGCGGATGCAGTGAAATCGACATGGAAAATATCGCAACATATCGCGGACGTATTCTGGAAGAGGTGGGTTGCAGAATACTTACCCACTTTAGCGAGACGAACAAAGTGGTTTAAACCAGCGCGGCCCATTCAAGAAGGGGATGTGGTGATTGTCGTGGATAACCGTTTGCCCCGCAACTGTTGGCCAAAGGGACGTATTTTATCGGTGTTGCGTGCTAAAGATGGACAGGTTAGACAGGCGGTAGTAACGACGCAAAACGGCACTTATAAGAGACCTGCAACAAAATTATCAGTTTTAGATATAGCTTCAAAGGAGGTACTTACCAGTGAGGAATCTTAGAAACAATAACACGAACACATGGTTTGAGCTGTCAGTGTTGTAATTTGAGTGAGACGCTGCTAGAGATAGCGTCACACTGCGGGAGAGAATGTTACAAACAAAAGTGACAACACTGATCGCGCACGAATAATCCGACTAAGGGAAGAAAGTAAACAATGCGTTGTTTACGTAGCCGATTAAATACTCCGATTCGTCTGTGAAACGTTGACAAGTGAACAGCTATTCAATTTAATTTGAAAAGGCAGTTACACACATACATACAACATCAAGGACACACCGATATTACTACAACCGCACGAATCTTGGACAAAGGAATAAAAAGGACATACGGATAGGATAAGTACTTAAGATGGGGGTCGTGGACCCTGGGGGGGCAGTTCCCCCGGGTCATATTATGAGATAGGGTAGGGCCAAGAAAGCTATATATAGGAGTAAGGGAAAATAATCGCGCCATTATTCGGTGGTTCCGCAATAGAAGGATTGCTTAATTTTGTTGCAAATAAATCAAAGTTGCAACCTAAAATAGTTTCTTTTTCTAGTTTACGTCGATACGTAACAAGCCAAAATTAATTGTCGTATTCGGTACGCGGTAATCGATAATCGTTCATTAAACGCGCGCGAGTGATAAGTGAAAATGTCCAACCCTTCGTCCAGGAAGCAGCTGGAAGACCAGGCAGCCGGTACATCAAGAGGACGCGTAGACGTCTCTATGCACGAGTCATCGCCCAATGTCGCCGGAGGGTCATCGGACAGACACACACCGATAAGTGGTCATCGGGACGAGCAACTGTTGCGGTTTCCGCTGAGAAATCCAATGGAAGATCGCAACGCGGTATCCTTGGGTTCGCCTGTTCTGATTGAGGATTCAACCACCAGAAGAGGCACGGCGGAACATAGCACCATCTCCCCGAGTGGATCGGCAACTCGACGCGCGGAGTTGTTAAGTATGAGAGGGTTGGTAGAAGCGAGGCAAGGGGAGTTAAGGGAGTTAGAGCTGAAATTAATGGAGCTCGAAGAGGAGGTGGACGCGGGAGCTAGCCATGACGCTTTACAGTCGAAGGCAGAACAATGGCTGGCTGCAACGGATCGCTGCGGTACTTATCCGCCAACCAGTAACTCTAGGGCACCTACACTTCACTTCACTAGCACTGCCAACCCACCTCCACCGTGTTATCAGGAATACGGTCAGGTTCCTGATTATTACACTTGGAGGAAACATCACGATGATGCCTATAGAAGGGCTTCTTTACCTCCCACCTGTCCTCCATATATTTCACCAGCGCACGCGGCTACGAGCCGATCACGCACAACACTACACCACGGTAATTTAACACAGGAACAAGTTTCCGCACGGCACGGAGCGATCGGGAAGGAGCTGCCGGAGTTTAGTGGTACAGTGAAGGAGTGGCCGCTGTTTATACGTATGTACGAGCGGTCGACCGCAGTGTGTGGGTTTTCGGAAGACGAAAACATATTGCGGCTACAGCGGGCGTTGAAAGGTGAAGCCAAGGAGGCAGTTGGGCATTTGTTGTTGTTGCCTGATGGTTTGGTTGAAGTGATGAAGACGCTCCAAGATCAGTTCGGCCGTCCAGAGATTATTGTCGAGGCAACGATTGATTCCATTAGGAAGATGCCGTCCCCTGAGCCGGGTTGCTTACGTTCACTCGCTACCTTTGGTCTGGCAGTACGGAATCTTTGCGCGACAATAGTGGCACTTAAACTTCCGGAGCATTCATGTAACGTATCATTACTTCGGGAGTTCATGGGTAAGTTACCCTCGCATTATGCGATGGAATGGGTCCGCCATCGACGACAGCTACATAGGGTAACCCTAACAGAGTTCGGCGTTTGGATAAGCCAACTAGCGCAAGATGCTAGCGAGGCTCTCGTTGAACCGCCGCGCCGCGAGCCTAATGCGCATGGAGAACGTTCCGAAAGACGGCTTCCTACTCGAGACAATCGAACACAGGGACCGACTCCGCCTCAGCAACGAAATCAGTACGCGCCCCGACCACTTCCCAAACAGAACCAGCCCGGACATGATGCACCTAAAACGACATACTGGAACACTCACACAATGCAACATCCCGTTCAACGCGAAACTGTCACAGTTACTAACGGCACACACTCGGGCACACAGGAGCGAGTGCTGTTGAAATACGTACCTGTTACCATACACGGCCCACGTGGCCCTATTAATACGTACGCTTTCATAGATGACGGCTCTTCCTCATCCTTTATGGACTGTTCTCTACTGGAAGAGTTGGGTGTGGGAGGTACTCCGGCTCCACTGTGTCTACAGTGGACCGGTGGAATTACGCGACTAGAACAAGACTCCGTCAAGCTAAACCTGGCCATCTCTGCAAGAAACGTAAAAAACACATCAATGTTACTAAATGTACGCACGGTTAAGGACCTTGCTCTACCAATCCAAACGGTCGAGTTGAAGCAGCTGATTGCACAGTACCCGTACCTACAGGGCCTACCGATAGAGTCGTATAGTTCTGCACAACCACGAATTCTGATAGGAGTGGATAATTGTAGTGTAACCAAAACGGTGAAGAGTGCAGAAAGAAAACGTGATGAACCCATCGCGTCGAAGACGAAACTAGGCTGGATCATCTACGGTCCATGTCCGGTAGCCGAGAACGTTCCAGGGGCAACCTACAGCAACTTTCATGTATGCTTATGTGATGGAATCAGTGAAGAACTGCTGAATGCTGAACTAAAAAGGTTTTTTTCCTTAGACACCATCGCAATTTCAAAACCGGCTAAAACTTGGCGCTCTAAAGAAGACGAGCAGGCGCTAACAGTTCTGGAAAGAGATACGTCATTTCAAAACAATCGTTTTGAAACTGGATTGCTATGGAAAAATGAAAACATCCGCCTTCCTTGCAACAAAGCTATGGCTTTGAAACGATACAATTGCTTGAAAAGACGCATGCAGCAGGATCCTGTTCTCGATTCCGCGGTTCGAGATTTGATGTGGGGATATGAAACGAAAGGCTATATCCGACGACTTACACCAACCGAAGCAGCTGAGAGACATCCAAGGGACTGTCTTTCCTGTGACAAATGCGAATAAACCGGGTAAAGTGCGTTTAGTCTTCGATGATGCCGCAGCAACCGTCAACGGAATCAGTCTTAATAGCGTCTTACTTACCGGACCGGATCTCGCGACAAATCTCCTGGCAGTGTTGTAACGGTAGCGGTAGTTGGTGACATAAGAGAGATGTTTCATCAGATTATGATTAAGCAATCTGATCAAAGAAGTCAGATGATTCTGTGGGAAGGAGATGCAACTAGCAGTGAACCTGTTGCATACGTGGTTACCGTAATGACCTTCGGAGCGGTCTGCTCACCGAGCACGGCTCAATACGTAAAGAACCGCAACGCGGAACGCTTTGAGTCCGAGTATCCGCGAGCAGTACAGTGTGTGAAGAATGAACATTATGTTGACGACATGCTGTTTAGCGTCGAAACAGAAGAGGAAGCGATTATCCTAACAGAACAGGTACGCAGCATACACTCACAGGGAGGATTCGAAATCCGAAATTTTATCTCCAATTCGTCGCGAGTTTTGGCACGTCTGCAGAGTGATCCTAAAATGGAAAAAAATATGACTATAGATAGTGTATTCAACACAGAGAAAGTACTTGGTATGTGGTGGGATACCTTGTCTGATAGCTTTTCATTCCGGCTATCTTTGAAGTACGACGAGAGTTTGCTATGGGGAGATCAACTACCTACGAAACGTCTTGTTTTGAGGACGTTAATGAGCGTCTACGACCCGATAGGACTTATAGGGCAGTTCCTAATGTTCCTGAAAATGCTCCTACAAGAGATTTGGCGGAGCGGTTTAAGCTGGGATCAGAAAATAGACGGTCATCTAGCTGAGAAATGGTTTACATAGATTAAAGTACTTCGAAATATCCCAAGAGTGAAAGTTCCTAGATGCTATCGTCAGTTGTCTTCAGATAAAGCTAAGGTTGAACTTCACGTGTTCTGCGATGCAAGCGAGTATGGTATGGCTGCCGTGGCATACCTCAGGTTTGAAGAAGATGGTTTGGTGGAGTGTGCCCTCGTAGGGTCCAAAACTAGAGTCGCACCGCTAAAATTCTTATCAATTCCCAGGCTGGAGCTGCAGGCTGCGGAGCTCGGTGCGCGTTTGGCAGAGGCAATCCGCCGATCACACCGTCTGAATTTTCAACGTTCTTTGTACTGGACTGACTCTAGAAACGTAATTAGCTGGCTGAACTCTGACCACCGTCGCTACCACCAATTCGTCGCCTTTCGGATCGGAGAACTACTAGAAACAACTGACGGCAGCCAGTGGTGTTGGATTCCTACCAAGCTCAACGTAGCCGACGACGGCACCAAGTGGACTAAGACGCCAGAATTATCTCCTGATAGCCGCTGGTTCAAGGGACCATTATTTCTATGGCAACCAGAAAGCGAATGGCCTGCAACCGAGAGACCCATAAAAAACATCACAGAAGAACTTCGAGTTAACCTGTTACACCATTGCGCAATACAGAATAGTGAACCAGGAACCTTCGTCGAGTTTGAGCGATTCAGTAAGTGGAAGAGATTGCTACGGACCGTAGCATACGTCATTCGCTTCACTACTAATAGTCGACGCCGTAGCCGAAAAGAATCAATCCAGCAAGGTCCCCTGACGCAACTAGAACTGGCGGAGGCCGAACGAGTATTATTCCGGAGGATGCAGTTAGAAGCCTACCCTACCGAGGTTCAGTATCTGAGACGCCAAACTGAAAGCAACACGGGTGGGACAGGTGTTAAAAGGGATAGTCCGATATATAAACTATCTCCTGTTCTAGACGGTTGTGGAGTTATGTTGATGAGCGGACGCTTAGCCGAGTGCAACGCAGTAAGCCCAGAAATGAGACGACCTATAATACTCCCTCCCAACCACCATGGTACAGCACTACTAACCAACGATGTCCACGAACGTTTCAGACACGGTAATCACATGACAGTCATCAGTGACATCAGAAGCAGATACTGGATCCCACGATTACTAAAAACCTACCAGCGTATACGCAGAGCCTGCCAACGATGCAGAATACGTGAAGCGGCACCCAGCCCCCCGATGATGAGCAACCTTCCGGATCCCAGAGTCGCGATGGGTCAACGAACATTCACACACACTGGGATCGACTACTTCGGTCCCATCCTCGTTACGGTCGGAAGGCGCGTAGAGAAACGATGGGGAGTTATTTTCACGTGTCTCACTGTCAGGGCCGTGCATTTGGAGATTGCGCACACACTCACGAAAGGATCCTGCATTGCTGCCATAAGACGATTCATCGCCAGACGTGGAATGCCACGTGAGGTCATCAGTGACTGTGGTACCAACTTTGTAGGAGCAGCACGGGAGTTGATGGAAGCGGTTGCGGAGATTGACCACGAAGCTCTGATGACGGAATTTTGCGGTCCGGAGATGAAGTGGACGTTTAATCCACCAGGGGCACCGCACTTTGGAGGCTGTTGGGAGCGCCTAGTTCGTTCAGTAAAGAAAATACTTGGACAACTCAACCTTCCCCGGCGCCCGACGGACGAGATGCTTGAAACCGCTCTGACTGAGATAGAACTCGTCATCAACTCCAGACCGCTAACATATGTTCCTATCGACGATGAGTTTTCAACACCCCTGACGCCAAATCACATATTATTGGGAAGTTCGGACGGTAGCAAACCTCCCACGATGTGCTGCGACGAGGCGGATGCAGTGAAATCGACATGGAAAATATCGCAACATATCGCGGACGTATTCTGGAAGAGGTGGGTTGCAGAATACTTACCCACTTTAGCGAGACGAACAAAGTGGTTTAAACCAGCGCGGCCCATTCAAGAAGGGGATGTGGTGATTGTCGTGGATAACCGTTTGCCCCGCAACTGTTGGCCAAAGGGACGTATTTTATCGGTGTTGCGTGCTAAAGATGGACAGGTTAGACAGGCGGTAGTAACGACTCAAAACAGCACTTATAAGAGACCTGCAACAAAATTAGCAGTTTTAGATATAGCTTCAAAGGAGGTACTTACCAGTGAGGAATCTTAGAAACAATAACACGAACACATGGTTTGAGCTGTCAGTGTTGTAATTTGAGTGAGACGCTGCTAGAGATAGCGTCACACTGCGGGAGAGAATGTTACAAACAAAAGTGACAACACTGATCGCGCACGAATAATCCGACTAAGGGAAGAAAGTAAACAATGCGTTGTTTACGTAGCCGATTAAATACTCGAAAATACTCCGTAAGGTCAACGAGCGATATGCAGGGATGGCGGATCGTAGGGCCAAGAAAGCTATATATAGGAGTAAGGGAAAATAATCGCGCCATTATTCGGTGGTTCCGCAATAGAAGGATTGCTTAATTTTGTTGCAAATAAATCAAAGTTGCAACCTAAAATAGTTTCTTTTTCTAGTTTACGTCGATACGTAACAAGCCAAAATTAATTGTCGTATTCGGTACGCGGTAATCGATAATCGTTCATTAAACGCGCGCGAGTGATAAGTGAAAATGTCCAACCCTTCGTCCAGGAAGCAGCTGGAAGACCAGGCAGCCGGTACATCAAGAGGACGCGTAGACGTCTCTATGCACGAGTCATCGCCCAATGTCGCCGGAGGGTCATCGGACAGACACACACCGATAAGTGGTCATCGGGACGAGCAACTGTTGCGGTTTCCGCTGAGAAATCCAATGGAAGATCGCAACGCGGTATCCTTGGGTTCGCCTGTTCTGATTGAGGATTCAACCACCAGAAGAGGCACGGCGGAACATAGCACCATCTCCCCGAGTGGATCGGCAACTCGACGCGCGGAGTTGTTAAGTATGAGAGGGTTGGTAGAAGCGAGGCAAGGGGAGTTAAGGGAGTTAGAGCTGAAATTAATGGAGCTCGAAGAGGAGGTGGACGCGGGAGCTAGCCATGACGCTTTACAGTCGAAGGCAGAACAATGGCTGGCTGCAACGGATCGCTGCGGTACTTATCCGCCAACCAGTAACTCTAGGGCACCTACACTTCACTTCACTAGCACTGCCAACCCACCTCCACCGTGTTATCAGGAATACGGTCAGGTTCCTGATTATTACACTTGGAGGAAACATCACGATGATGCCTATAGAAGGGCTTCTTTACCTCCCACCTGTCCTCCATATATTTCACCAGCGCACGCGGCTACGAGCCGATCACGCACAACACTACACCACGGTAATTTAACACAGGAACAAGTTTCCGCACGGCACGGAGCGATCGGGAAGGAGCTGCCGGAGTTTAGTGGTACAGTGAAGGAGTGGCCGCTGTTTATACGTATGTACGAGCGGTCGACCGCAGTGTGTGGGTTTTCGGAAGACGAAAACATATTGCGGCTACAGCGGGCGTTGAAAGGTGAAGCCAAGGAGGCAGTTGGGCATTTGTTGTTGTTGCCTGATGGTTTGGTTGAAGTGATGAAGACGCTCCAAGATCAGTTCGGCCGTCCAGAGATTATTGTCGAGGCAACGATTGATTCCATTAGGAAGATGCCGTCCCCTGAGCCGGGTTGCTTACGTTCACTCGCTACCTTTGGTCTGGCAGTACGGAATCTTTGCGCGACAATAGTGGCACTTAAACTTCCGGAGCATTCATGTAACGTATCATTACTTCGGGAGTTCATGGGTAAGTTACCCTCGCATTATGCGATGGAATGGGTCCGCCATCGACGACAGCTACATAGGGTAACCCTAACAGAGTTCGGCGTTTGGATAAGCCAACTAGCGCAAGATGCTAGCGAGGCTCTCGTTGAACCGCCGCGCCGCGAGCCTAATGCGCATGGAGAACGTTCCGAAAGACGGCTTCCTACTCGAGACAATCGAACACAGGGACCGACTCCGCCTCAGCAACGAAATCAGTACGCGCCCCGACCACTTCCCAAACAGAACCAGCCCGGACATGATGCACCTAAAACGACATACTGGAACACTCACACAATGCAACATCCCGTTCAACGCGAAACTGTCACAGTTACTAGCGGCACACACTCGGGCACACAGGAGCGAGTGCTGTTGAAATACGTACCTGTTACCATACACGGCCCACGTGGCCCTATTAATACGTACGCTTTCATAGATGACGGCTCTTCCTCATCCTTTATGGACTGTTCTCTACTGGAAGAGTTGGGTGTGGGAGGTACTCCGGCTCCACTGTGTCTACAGTGGACCGGTGGAATTACGCGACTAGAACAAGACTCCGTCAAGCTAAACCTGGCCATCTCTGCAAGAAACGTAAAAAACACATCAATGTTACTAAATGTACGCACGGTTAAGGACCTTGCTCTACCAATCCAAACGGTCGAGTTGAAGCAGCTGATTGCACAGTACCCGTACCTACAGGGCCTACCGATAGAGTCGTATAGTTCTGCACAACCACGAATTCTGATAGGAGTGGATAATTGTAGTGTAACCAAAACGGTGAAGAGTGCAGAAAGAAAACGTGATGAACCCATCGCGTCGAAGACGAAACTAGGCTGGATCATCTACGGTCCATGTCCGGTAGCCGAGAACGTTCCAGGGGCAACCTACAGCAACTTTCATGTATGCTTATGTGATGGAATCAGTGAAGAACTGCTGAATGCTGAACTAAAAAGGTTTTTTTCCTTAGACACCATCGCAATTTCAAAACCGGCTAAAACTTGGCGCTCTAAAGAAGACGAGCAGGCGCTAACAGTTCTGGAAAGAGATACGTCATTTCAAAACAATCGTTTTGAAACTGGATTGCTATGGAAAAATGAAAACATCCGCCTTCCTTGCAACAAAGCTATGGCTTTGAAACGATACAATTGCTTGAAAAGACGCATGCAGCAGGATCCTGTTCTCGATTCCGCGGTTCGAGATTTGATGTGGGGATATGAAACGAAAGGCTATATCCGACGACTTACACCAACCGAAGCAGCTGAGAGACATCCAAGGGACTGTCTTTCCTGTGACAAATGCGAATAAACCGGGTAAAGTGCGTTTAGTCTTCGATGATGCCGCAGCAACCGTCAACGGAATCAGTCTTAATAGCGTCTTACTTACCGGACCGGATCTCGCGACAAATCTCCTGGCAGTGTTGTAACGGTAGCGGTAGTTGGTGACATAAGAGAGATGTTTCATCAGATTATGATTAAGCAATCTGATCAAAGAAGTCAGATGATTCTGTGGGAAGGAGATGCAACTAGCAGTGAACCTGTTGCATACGTGGTTACCGTAATGACCTTCGGAGCGGTCTGCTCACCGAGCACGGCTCAATACGTAAAGAACCGCAACGCGGAACGCTTTGAGTCCGAGTATCCGCGAGCAGTACAGTGTGTGAAGAATGAACATTATGTTGACGACATGCTGTTTAGCGTCGAAACAGAAGAGGAAGCGATTATCCTAACAGAACAGGTACGCTGCATACACTCACAGGGAGGATTCGAAATCCGAAATTTTATCTCCAATTCGTCGCGAGTTTTGGCACGTCTGCAGAGTGATCCTAAAATGGAAAAAAATATGACTATAGATAGTGTATTCAACACAGAGAAAGTACTTGGTATGTGGTGGGATACCTTGTCTGATAGCTTTTCATTCCGGCTATCTTTGAAGTACGACGAGAGTTTGCTATGGGGAGATCAACTACCTACGAAACGTCTTGTTTTGAGGACGTTAATGAGCGTCTACGACCCGATAGGACTTATAGGGCAGTTCCTAATGTTCCTGAAAATGCTCCTACAAGAGATTTGGCGGAGCGGTTTAAGCTGGGATCAGAAAATAGACGGTCATCTAGCTGAGAAATGGTTTACATAGATTAAAGTACTTCGAAATATCCCAAGAGTGAAAGTTCCTAGATGCTATCGTCAGTTGTCGTCAGATAAAGCTAAGGTTGAACTTCACGTGTTCTGCGATGCAAGCGAGTATGGTATGGCTGCCGTGGCATACCTCAGGTTTGAAGAAGATGGTTTGGTGGAGTGTGCCCTCGTAGGGTCCAAAACTAGAGTCGCACCGCTAAAATTCTTATCAATTCCCAGGCTGGAGCTGCAGGCTGCGGAGCTCGGTGCGCGTTTGGCAGAGGCAATCCGCCGATCACACCGTCTGAATTTTCAACGTTCTTTGTACTGGACTGACTCTAGAAACGTAATTAGCTGGCTGAACTCTGACCACCGTCGCTACCACCAATTCGTCGCCTTTCGGATTGGAGAACTACTAGAAACAACTGACGGCAGCCAGTGGTGTTGGATTCCTACCAAGCTCAACGTAGCCGACGACGGCACCAAGTGGACTAAGACGCCAGAATTATCTCCTGATAGCCGCTGGTTCAAGGGACCATTATTTCTATGGCAACCAGAAAGCGAATGGCCTGCAACATTATGTTGACGACATGCTGTTTAGCGTCGAAACAGAAGAGGAAGCGATTATCCTAACAGAACAGGTACGCAGCATACACTCACAGGGAGGATTCGAAATCCGAAATTTTATCTCCAATTCGTCGCGAGTTTTGGCACGTCTGCAGAGTGATCCTAAAATGGAAAAAAATATGACTATAGATAGTGTATTCAACACAGAGAAAGTACTTGGTATGTGGTGGGATACCTTGTCTGATAGCTTTTCATTCCGGCTATCTTTGAAGTACGACGAGAGTTTGCTATGGGGAGATCAACTACCTACGAAACGTCTTGTTTTGAGGACGTTAATGAGCGTCTACGACCCGATAGGACTTATAGGGCAGTTCCTAATGTTCCTGAAAATGCTCCTACAAGAGATTTGGCGGAGCGGTTTAAGCTGGGATCAGAAAATAGACGGTCATCTAGCTGAGAAATGGTTTACATAGATTAAAGTACTTCGAAATATCCCAAGAGTGAAAGTTCCTAGATGCTATCGTCAGTTGTCTTCAGATAAAGCTAAGGTTGAACTTCACGTGTTCTGCGATGCAAGCGAGTATGGTATGGCTGCCGTGGCATACCTCAGGTTTGAAGAAGATGGTTTGGTGGAGTGTGCCCTCGTAGGGTCCAAAACTAGAGTCGCACCGCTAAAATTCTTATCAATTCCCAGGCTGGAGCTGCAGGCTGCGGAGCTCGGTGCGCGTTTGGCAGAGGCAATCCGCCGATCACACCGTCTGAATTTTCAACGTTCTTTGTACTGGACTGACTCTAGAAACGTAATTAGCTGGCTGAACTCTGACCACCGTCGCTACCACCAATTCGTCGCCTTTCGGATCGGAGAACTACTAGAAACAACTGACGGCAGCCAGTGGTGTTGGATTCCTACCAAGCTCAACGTAGCCGACGACGGCACCAAGTGGACTAAGACGCCAGAATTATCTCCTGATAGCCGCTGGTTCAAGGGACCATTATTTCTATGGCAACCAGAAAGCGAATGGCCTGCAACCGAGAGACCCATAAAAAACATCACAGAAGAACTTCGAGTTAACCTGTTACACCATTGCGCAATACAGAATAGTGAACCAGGAACCTTCGTCGAGTTTGAGCGATTCAGTAAGTGGAAGAGATTGCTACGGACCGTAGCATACGTCATTCGCTTCACTACTAATTGTCGACGCCGTAGCCGAAAAGAATCAATCCAGCAAGGTCCCCTGACGCAACTAGAACTGGCGGAGGCCGAACGAGTATTATTCCGGAGGATGCAGTTAGAAGCCTACCCTACCGAGGTTCAGTATCTGAGACGCCAAACTGAAAGCAACACGGGTGGGACAGGTGTTAAAAGGGATAGTCCGATATATAAACTATCTCCTGTTCTAGACGGTTGTGGAGTTATGTTGATGAGCGGACGCTTAGCCGAGTGCAACGCAGTAAGCCCAGAAATGAGACGACCTATAATACTCCCTCCCAACCACCATGGTACAGCACTACTAACCAACGATGTCCACGAACGTTTCAGACACGGTAATCACATGACAGTCATCAGTGACATCAGAAGCAGATACTGGATCCCACGATTACTAAAAACCTACCAGCGTATACGCAGAGCCTGCCAACGATGCAGAATACGTGAAGCGGCACCCAGCCCCCCGATGATGAGCAACCTTCCGGATCCCAGAGTCGCGATGGGTCAACGAACATTCACACACACTGGGATCGACTACTTCGGTCCCATCCTCGTTACGGTCGGAAGGCGCGTAGAGAAACGATGGGGAGTTATTTTCACGTGTCTCACTGTCAGGGCCGTGCATTTGGAGATTGCGCACACACTCACGAAAGGATCCTGCATTGCTGCCATAAGACGATTCATCGCCAGACGTGGAATGCCACGTGAGGTCATCAGTGACTGTGGTACCAACTTTGTAGGAGCAGCACGGGAGTTGATGGAAGCGGTTGCGGAGATTGACCACGAAGCTCTGATGACGGAATTTTGCGGTCCGGAGATGAAGTGGACGTTTAATCCACCAGGGGCACCGCACTTTGGAGGCTGTTGGGAGCGCCTAGTTCGTTCAGTAAAGAAAATACTTGGACAACTCAACCTTCCCCGGCGCCCGACGGACGAGATGCTTGAAACCGCTCTGACTGAGATAGAACTCGTCATCAACTCCAGACCGCTAACATATGTTCCTACCGACGATGAGTTTTCAACACCCCTGACGCCAAATCACATATTATTGGGAAGTTCGGACGGTAGCAAACCTCCCACGATGTGCTGCGACGAGGCGGATGCAGTGAAATCGACATGGAAAATATCGCAACATATCGCGGACGTATTCTGGAAGAGGTGGGTTGCAGAATACTTACCCACTTTAGCGAGACGAACAAAGTGGTTTAAACCAGCGCGGCCCATTCAAGAAGGGGATGTGGTGATTGTCGTGGATAACCGTTTGCCCCGCAACTGTTGGCCAAAGGGACGTATTTTATCGGTGTTGCGTGCTAAAGATGGACAGGTTAGACAGGCGGTAGTAACGACTCAAAACAGCACTTATAAGAGACCTGCAACAAAATTATCAGTTTTAGATATAGCTTCAAAGGAGGTACTTACCAGTGAGGAATCTTAGAAACAATAACACGAACACATGGTTTGAGCTGTCAGTGTTGTAATTTGAGTGAGACGCTGCTAGAGATAGCGTCACACTGCGGGAGAGAATGTTACAAACAAAAGTGACAACACTGATCGCGCACGAATAATCCGACTAAGGGAAGAAAGTAAACAATGCGTTGTTTACGTAGCCGATTAAATACTCGAAAATACTCCGTAAGGTCAACGAGCGATATGCAGGGATGGCGGATCGTAGGGCCAAGAAAGCTATATATAGGAGTAAGGGAAAATAATCGCGCCATTATTCGGTGGTTCCGCAATAGAAGGATTGCTTAATTTTGTTGCAAATAAATCAAAGTTGCAACCTAAAATAGTTTCTTTTTCTAGTTTACGTCGATACGTAACAAGCCAAAATTAATTGTCGTATTCGGTACGCGGTAATCGATAATCGTTCATTAAACGCGCGCGAGTGATAAGTGAAAATGTCCAACCCTTCGTCCAGGAAGCAGCTGGAAGACAAGGCAGCCGGTACATAAAGAGGACGCGTAGACGTCTCTATGCACGAGTCATCGCCCAATGTCGCCGGAGGGTCATCGGACAGACACACACCGATAAGTGGTCATCGGGACGAGCAACTGTTGCGGTTTCCGCTGAGAAATCCAATGGAAGATCGCAACGCGGTATCCTTGGGTTCGCCTGTTCTGATTGAGGATTCAACCACCAGAAGAGGCACGGCGGAACATAGCACCATCTCCCCGAGTGGATCGGCAACTCGACGCGCGGAGTTGTTAAGTATGAGAGGGTTGGTAGAAGCGAGGCAAGGGGAGTTAAGGGAGTTAGAGCTGAAATTAATGGAGCTCGAAGAGGAGGTGGACGCGGGAGCTAGCCATGACGCTTTACAGTCGAAGGCAGAACAATGGCTGGCTGCAACGGATCGCTGCGGTACTTATCCGCCAACCAGTAACTCTAGGGCACCTACACTTCACTTCACTAGCACTGCCAACCCACCTCCACCGTGTTATCAGGAATACGGTCAGGTTCCTGATTATTACACTTGGAGGAAACATCACGATGATGCCTATAGAAGGGCTTCTTTACCTCCCACCTGTCCTCCATATATTTCACCAGCGCACGCGGCTACGAGCCGATCACGCACAACACTACACCACGGTAATTTAACACAGGAACAAGTTTCCGCACGGCACGGAGCGATCGGGAAGGAGCTGCCGGAGTTTAGTGGTACAGTGAAGGAGTGGCCGCTGTTTATACGTATGTACGAGCGGTCGACCGCAGTGTGTGGGTTTTCGGAAGACGAAAACATATTGCGGCTACAGCGGGCGTTGAAAGGTGAAGCCAAGGAGGCAGTTGGGCATTTGTTGTTGTTGCCTGATGGTTTGGTTGAAGTGATGAAGACGCTCCAAGATCAGTTCGGCCGTCCAGAGATTATTGTCGAGGCAACGATTGATTCCATTAGGAAGATGCCGTCCCCTGAGCCGGGTTGCTTACGTTCACTCGCTACCTTTGGTCTGGCAGTACGGAATCTTTGCGCGACAATAGTGGCACTTAAACTTCCGGAGCATTCATGTAACGTATCATTACTTCGGGAGTTCATGGGTAAGTTACCCTCGCATTATGCGATGGAATGGGTCCGCCATCGACGACAGCTACATAGGGTAACCCTAACAGAGTTCGGCGTTTGGATAAGCCAACTAGCGCAAGATGCTAGCGAGGCTCTCGTTGAACCGCCGCGCCGCGAGCCTAATGCGCATGGAGAACGTTCCGAAAGACGGCTTCCTACTCGAGACAATCGAACACAGGGACCGACTCCGCCTCAGCAACGAAATCAGTACGCGCCCCGACCACTTCCCAAACAGAACCAGCCCGGACATGATGCACCTAAAACGACATACTGGAACACTCACACAATGCAACATCCCGTTCAACGCGAAACTGTCACAGTTACTAGCGGCACACACTCGGGCACACAGGAGCGAGTGCTGTTGAAATACGTACCTGTTACCATACACGGCCCAAGTGGCCCTATTAATACGTACGCTTTCATAGATGACGGCTCTTCCTCATCCTTTATGGACTGTTCTCTACTGGAAGAGTTGGGTGTGGGAGGTACTCCGGCTCCACTGTGTCTACAGTGGACGTGAAGAGTGCAGAAAGAAAACGTGATGAACCCATCGCGTCGAAGACGAAACTAGGCTGGATCATCTACGGTCCATGTCCGGTAGCCGAGAACGTTCCAGGGGCAACCTACAGCAACTTTCATGTATGCTTATGTGATGGAATCAGTGAAGAACTGCTGAATGCTGAACTAAAAAGGTTTTTTTCCTTAGACACCATCGCAATTTCAAAACCGGCTAAAACTTGGCGCTCTAAAGAAGACGAGCAGGCGCTAACAGTTCTGGAAAGAGATACGTCATTTCAAAACAATCGTTTTGAAACTGGATTGCTATGGAAAAATGAAAACATCCGCCTTCCTTGCAACAAAGCTATGGCTTTGAAACGATACAATTGCTTGAAAAGACGCATGCAGCAGGATCCTGTTCTCGATTCCGCGGTTCGAGATTTGATGTGGGGATATGAAACGAAAGGCTATATCCGACGACTTACACCAACCGAAGCAGCTGAGAGACATCCAAGGGACTGTCTTTCCTGTGACAAATGCGAATAAACCGGGTAAAGTGCGTTTAGTCTTCGATGATGCCGCAGCAACCGTCAACGGAATCAGTCTTAATAGCGTCTTACTTACCGGACCGGATCTCGCGACAAATCTCCTGGCAGTGTTGTAACGGTAGCGGTAGTTGGTGACATAAGAGAGATGTTTCATCAGATTATGATTAAGCAATCTGATCAAAGAAGTCAGATGATTCTGTGGGAAGGAGATGCAACTAGCAGTGAACCTGTTGCATACGTGGTTACCGTAATGACCTTCGGAGCGGTCTGCTCACCGAGCACGGCTCAATACGTAAAGAACCGCAACGCGGAACGCTTTGAGTCCGAGTATCCGCGAGCAGTACAGTGTGTGAAGAATGAACATTATGTTGACGACATGCTGTTTAGCGTCGAAACAGAAGAGGAAGCGATTATCCTAACAGAACAGGTACGCTGCATACACTCACAGGGAGGATTCGAAATCCGAAATTTTATCTCCAATTCGTCGCGAGTTTTGGCACGTCTGCAGAGTGATCCTAAAATGGAAAAAAATATGACTATAGATAGTGTATTCAACACAGAGAAAGTACTTGGTATGTGGTGGGATACCTTGTCTGATAGCTTTTCATTCCGGCTATCTTTGAAGTACGACGAGAGTTTGCTATGGGGAGATCAACTACCTACGAAACGTCTTGTTTTGAGGACGTTAATGAGCGTCTACGACCCGATAGGACTTATAGGGCAGTTCCTAATGTTCCTGAAAATGCTCCTACAAGAGATTTGGCGGAGCGGTTTAAGCTGGGATCAGAAAATAGACGGTCATCTAGCTGAGAAATGGTTTACATAGATTAAAGTACTTCGAAATATCCCAAGAGTGAAAGTTCCTAGATGCTATCGTCAGTTGTCGTCAGATAAAGCTAAGGTTGAACTTCACGTGTTCTGCGATGCAAGCGAGTATGGTATGGCTGCCGTGGCATACCTCAGGTTTGAAGAAGATGGTTTGGTGGAGTGTGCCCTCGTAGGGTCCAAAACTAGAGTCGCACCGCTAAAATTCTTATCAATTCCCAGGCTGGAGCTGCAGGCTGCGGAGCTCGGTGCGCGTTTGGCAGAGGCAATCCGCCGATCACACCGTCTGAATTTTCAACGTTCTTTGTACTGGACTGACTCTAGAAACGTAATTAGCTGGCTGAACTCTGACCACCGTCGCTACCACCAATTCGTCGCCTTTCGGATTGGAGAACTACTAGAAACAACTGACGGCAGCCAGTGGTGTTGGATTCCTACCAAGCTCAACGTAGCCGACGACGGCACCAAGTGGACTAAGACGCCAGAATTATCTCCTGATAGCCGCTGGTTCAAGGGACCATTATTTCTATGGCAACCAGAAAGCGAATGGCCTGCAACCGAGAGACCCATAAAAAACATCACAGAAGAACTTCGAGTTAACCTGTTACACCATTGCGCAATACAGAATAGTGAACCAGGAACCTTCGTCGAGTTTGAGCGATTCAGTAAGTGGAAGAGATTGCTACGGACCGTAGCATACGTCATTCGCTTCACTACTAATAGTCGACGCCGTAGCCGAAAAGAATCAATCCAGCAAGGTCCCCTGACGCAACTAGAACTGGCGGAGGCCGAACGAGTATTATTCCGGAGGATGCAGTTAGAAGCCTACCCTACCGAGGTTCAGTATCTGAGACGCCAAACTGAAAGCAACACGGGTGGGACAGGTGTTAAAAAAAATGAGAACGACCTATAATACTCCCTCCCAACCACCATGGTACAGCACTACTAACCAACGATGTCCACGAACGTTTCAGACACGGTAATCACATGACAGTCATCAGTGACATCAGAAGCAGATACTGGATCCCACGATTACTAAAAACCTACCAGCGTATACGCAGAGCCTGCCAACGATGCAGAATACGTGAAGCGGCACCCAGCCCCCCGATTATGAGCAACCTTCCGGATCCCAGAGTCGCGATGGGTCAACGAACATTCACACACACAGGGATCGACTACTTCGGTCCCATCCTCGTTACGGTCGGAAGGCGCGTAGAGAAACGATGGGGAGTTATTTTCACGTGTCTCACTGTCAGGGCCGTGCATTTGGAGATTGCGCACACACTCACGAAAGGATCCTGCATTGCTGCCATAAGACGATTCATCGCCAGACGTGGAATGCCACGTGAGGTCATCAGTGACTGTGGTACCAACTTTGTAGGAGCAGCACGGGAGTTGATGGAAGCGGTTGCGGAGATTGACCACGAAGCTCTGATGACGGAATTTTGCGGTCCGGAGATGAAGTGGACGTTTAATCCACCAGGGGCACCGCACTTTGGAGGCTGTTGGGAGCGCCTAGTTCGTTCAGTAAAGAAAATACTTGGACAACTCAACCTTCCCCGGCGCCCGACGGACGAGATGCTTGAAACCGCTCTGACTGAGATAGAACTCGTCATCAACTCCAGACCGCTAACATATGTTCCTATCGACGATGAGTTTTCAACACCCCTGACGCCAAATCACATATTATTGGGAAGTTCGGACGGTAGCAAACCTCCCACGATGTGCTGCGACGAGGCGGATGCAGTGAAATCGACATGGAAAATATCGCAACATATCGCGGACGTATTCTGGAAGAGGTGGGTTGCAGAATACTTACCCACTTTAGCGAGACGAACAAAGTGGTTTAAACCAGCGCGGCCCATTCAAGAAGGGGATGTGGTGATTGTCGTGGATAACCGTTTGCCCCGCAACTGTTGGCCAAAGGGACGTATTTTATCGGTGTTGCGTGCTAAAGATGGACAGGTTAGACAGGCGGTAGTAACGACGCAAAACGGCACTTATAAGAGACCTGCAACAAAATTATCAGTTTTAGATATAGCTTCAAAGGAGGTACTTACCAGTGAGGAATCTTAGAAACAATAACACGAACACATGGTTTGAGCTGTCAGTGTTGTAATTTGAGTGAGACGCTGCTAGAGATAGCGTCACACTGCGGGAGAGAATGTTACAAACAAAAGTGACAACACTGATCGCGCACGAATAATCCGACTAAGGGAAGAAAGTAAACAATGCGTTGTTTACGTAGCCGATTAAATACTCCGATTCGTCTGTGAAACGTTGACAAGTGAACAGCTATTCAATTTAATTTGAAAAGGCAGTTACACACATACATACAACATCAAGGACACACCGATATTACTACAACCGCACGAATCTTGGACAAAGGAATAAAAAGGACATACGGATAGGATAAGTACTTAAGATGGGGGTCGTGGACCCTGGGGGGGCAGTTCCCCCGGGTCATATTATGAGATAGGGTAGGGCCAAGAAAGCTATATATAGGAGTAAGGGAAAATAATCGCGCCATTATTCGGTGGTTCCGCAATAGAAGGATTGCTTAATTTTGTTGCAAATAAATCAAAGTTGCAACCTAAAATAGTTTCTTTTTCTAGTTTACGTCGATACGTAACAAGCCAAAATTAATTGTCGTATTCGGTACGCGGTAATCGATAATCGTTCATTAAACGCGCGCGAGTGATAAGTGAAAATGTCCAACCCTTCGTCCAGGAAGCAGCTGGAAGACCAGGCAGCCGGTACATCAAGAGGACGCGTAGACGTCTCTATGCACGAGTCATCGCCCAATGTCGCCGGAGGGTCATCGGACAGACACACACCGATAAGTGGTCATCGGGACGAGCAACTGTTGCGGTTTCCGCTGAGAAATCCAATGGAAGATCGCAACGCGGTATCCTTGGGTTCGCCTGTTCTGATTGAGGATTCAACCACCAGAAGAGGCACGGCGGAACATAGCACCATCTCCCCGAGTGGATCGGCAACTCGACGCGCGGAGTTGTTAAGTATGAGAGGGTTGGTAGAACCGAGGCAAGGGGAGTTAAGGGAGTTAGAGCTGAAATTAATGGAGCTCGAAGAGGAGGTGGACGCGGGAGCTAGCCATGACGCTTTACAGTCGAAGGCAGAACAATGGCTGGCTGCAACGGATCGCTGCGGTACTTATCCGCCAACCAGTAACTCTAGGGCACCTACACTTCACTTCACTAGCACTGCCAACCCACCCCCACCGTGTTATCAGGAATACGGTCAGGTTCCTGATTATTACACTTGGAGGAAACATCACGATGATGCCTATAGAAGGGCTTCTTTACCTCCCACCTGTCCTCCATATATTTCACCAGCGCACGCGGCTACGAGCCGATCACGCACAACACTACACCACGGTAATTTAACACAGGAACAAGTTTCCGCACGGCACGGAGCGATCGGGAAGGAGCTGCCGGAGTTTAGTGGTACAGTGAAGGAGTGGCCGCTGTTTATACGTATGTACGAGCGGTCGACCGCAGTGTGTGGGTTTTCGGAAGACGAAAACATATTGCGGCTACAGCGGGCGTTGAAAGGTGAAGCCAAGGAGGCAGTTGGGCATTTGTTGTTGTTGCCTGATGGTTTGGTTGAAGTGATGAAGACGCTCCAAGATCAGTTCGGCCGTCCAGAGATTATTGTCGAGGCAACGATTGATTCCATTAGGAAGATGCCGTCCCCTGAGCCGGGTTGCTTACGTTCACTCGCTACCTTTGGTCTGGCAGTACGGAATCTTTGCGCGACAATAGTGGCACTTAAACTTCCGGAGCATTCATGTAACGTATCATTACTTCGGGAGTTCATGGGTAAGTTACCCTCGCATTATGCGATGGAATGGGTCCGCCATCGACGACAGCTACATAGGGTAACCCTAACAGAGTTCGGCGTTTGGATAAGCCAACTAGCGCAAGATGCTAGCGAGGCTCTCGTTGAACCGCCGCGCCGCGAGCCTAATGCGCATGGAGAACGTTCCGAAAGACGGCTTCCTACTCGAGACAATCGAACACAGGGACCGCATCCGCCTCAGCAACGAAATCAGTACGCGCCCCGACCACTTCCCAAACAGAACCAGCCCGGACATATGCACCTAAAACGACATACTGGAACACTCACACAATGCAACATCCCGTTCAACGCGAAACTGTCACAGTTACTAGCGGCACACACTCGGGCACACAGGAGCGAGTGCTGTTGAAATACGTACCTGTTACCATACACGGCCCACGTGGCCCTATTAATACGTACGCTTTCATAGATGACGGCTCTTCCTCATCCTTTATGGACTGTTCTCTACTGGAAGAGTTGGGTGTGGGAGGTACTCCGGCTCCACTGTGTCTACAGTGGACCGGTGGAATTACGCGACTAGAACAAGACTCCGTCAAGCTAAACCTGGCCATCTCTGCAAGAAACGTAAAAAACACATCAATGTTACTAAATGTACGCACGGTTAAGGACCTTGCTCTACCAATCCAAACGGTCGAGTTGAAGCAGCTGATTGCACAGTACCCGTACCTACAGGGCCTACCGATAGAGTCGTATAGTTCTGCACAACCACGAATTCTGATAGGAGTGGATAATTGTAGTGTAACCAAAACGGTGAAGAGTGCAGAAAGAAAACGTGATGAACCCATCGCGTCGAAGACGAAACTAGGCTGGATCATCTACGGTCCATGTCCGGTAGCCGAGAACGTTCCAGGGGCAACCTACAGCAACTTTCATGTATGCTTATGTGATGGAATCAGTGAAGAACTGCTGAATGCTGAACTAAAAAGGTTTTTTTCCTTAGACACCATCGCAATTTCAAAACCGGCTAAAACTTGGCGCTCTAAAGAAGACGAGCAGGCGCTAACAGTTCTGGAAAGAGATACGTCATTTCAAAACAATCGTTTTGAAACTGGATTGCTATGGAAAAATGAAAACATCCGCGTTCCTTGCAACAAAGCTATGGCTTTGAAACGATACAATTGCTTGAAAAGACGCATGCAGCAGGATCCTGTTCTCGATTCCGCGGTTCGAGATTTGATGTGGGGATATGAAACGAAAGGCTATATCCGACGACTTACACCAACCGAAGCAGCTGAGAGACATCCAAGGGACTGTCTTTCCTGTGACAAATGCGAATAAACCGGGTAAAGTGCGTTTAGTCTTCGATGATGCCGCAGCAACCGTCAACGGAATCAGTCTTAATAGCGTCTTACTTACCGGACCGGATCTCGCGACAAATCTCCTGGCAGTGTTGTAACGGTAGCGGTAGTTGGTGACATAAGAGAGATGTTTCATCAGATTATGATTAAGCAATCTGATCAAAGAAGTCAGATGATTCTGTGGGAAGGAGATGCAACTAGCAGTGAACCTGTTGCATACGTGGTTACCGTAATGACCTTCGGAGCGGTCTGCTCACCGAGCACGGCTCAATACGTAAAGAACCGCAACGCGGAACGCTTTGAGTCCGAGTATCCGCGAGCAGTACAGTGTGTGAAGAATGAACATTATGTTGACGACATGCTGTTTAGCGTCGAAACAGAAGAGGAAGCGATTATCCTAACAGAACAGGTACGCAGCATACACTCACAGGGAGGATTCGAAATCCGAAATTTTATCTCCAATTCGTCGCGAGTTTTGGCACGTCTGCAGAGTGATCCTAAAATGGAAAAAAATATGACTATAGATAGTGTATTCAACACAGAGAAAGTACTTGGTATGTGGTGGGATACCTTGTCTGATAGCTTTTCATTCCGGCTATCTTTGAAGTACGACGAGAGTTTGCTATGGGGAGATCAACTACCTACGAAACGTCTTGTTTTGAGGACGTTAATGAGCGTCTACGACCCGATAGGACTTATAGGGCAGTTCTTAATGTTCCTGAAAATGCTCCTACAAGAGATTTGGCGGAGCGGTTTAAGCTGGGATCAGAAAATAGACGGTCATCTAGCTGAGAAATGGTTTACATAGATTAAAGTACTTCGAAATATCCCAAGAGTGAAAGTTCCTAGATGCTATCGTCAGTTGTCTTCAGATAAAGCTAAGGTTGAACTTCACGTGTTCTGCGATGCAAGCGAGTATGGTATGGCTGCCGTGGCATACCTCAGGTTTGAAGAAGATGGTTTGGTGGAGTGTGCCCTCGTAGGGTCCAAAACTAGAGTCGCACCGCTAAAATTCTTATCAATTCCCAGGCTGGAGCTGCAGGCTGCGGAGCTCGGTGCGCGTTTGGCAGAGGCAATCCGCCGATCACACCGTCTGAATTTTCAACGTTCTTTGTACTGGACTGACTCTAGAAACGTAATTAGCTGGCTGAACTCTGACCACCGTCGCTACCACCAATTCGTCGCCTTTCGGATCGGAGAACTACTAGAAACAACTGACGGCAGCCAGTGGTGTTGGATTCCTACCAAGCTCAACGTAGCCGACGACGGCACCAAGTGGACTAAGACGCCAGAATTATCTCCTGATAGCCGCTGGTTCAAGGGACCATTATTTCTATGGCAACCAGAAAGCGAATGGCCTGCAACCGAGAGACCCATAAAAAACATCACAGAAGAACTTCGAGTTAACCTGTTACACCATTGCGCAATACAGAATAGTGAACCAGGAACCTTCGTCGAGTTTGAGCGATTCAGTAAGTGGAAGAGATTGCTACGGACCGTAGCATACGTCATTCGCTTCACTACTAATAGTCGACGCCGTAGCCGAAAAGAATCAATCCAGCAAGGTCCCCTGACGCAACTAGAACTGGCGGAGGCCGAACGAGTATTATTCCGGAGGATGCAGTTAGAAGCCTACCCTACCGAGGTTCAGTATCTGAGACGCCAAACTGAAAGCAACACGGGTGGGACAGGTGTTAAAAGGGATAGTCCGATATATAAACTATCTCCTGTTCTAGACGGTTGTGGAGTTATGTTGATGAGCGGACGCTTAGCCGAGTGCAACGCAGTAAGCCCAGAAATGAGACGACCTATAATACTCCCTCCCAACCACCATGGTACAGCACTACTAACCAACGATGTCCACGAACGTTTCAGACACGGTAATCACATGACAGTCATCAGTGACATCAGAAGCAGATACTGGATCCCACGATTACTAAAAACCTACCAGCGTATACGCAGAGCCTGCCAACGATGCAGAATACGTGAAGCGGCACCCAGCCCCCCGATGATGAGCAACCTTCCGGATCCCAGAGTCGCGATGGGTCAACGAACATTCACACACACTGGGATCGACTACTTCGGTCCCATCCTCGTTACGGTCGGAAGGCGCGTAGAGAAACGATGGGGAGTTATTTTCACGTGTCTCACTGTCAGGGCCGTGCATTTGGAGATTGCGCACACACTCACGAAAGGATCCTGCATTGCTGCCATAAGACGATTCATCGCCAGACGTGGAATGCCACGTGAGGTCATCAGTGACTGTGGTACCAACTTTGTAGGAGCAGCACGGGAGTTGATGGAAGCGGTTGCGGAGATTGACCACGAAGCTCTGATGACGGAATTTTGCGGTCCGGAGATGAAGTGGACGTTTAATCCACCAGGGGCACCGCACTTTGGAGGCTGTTGGGAGCGCCTAGTTCGTTCAGTAAAGAAAATACTTGGACAACTCAACCTTCCCCGGCGCCCGACGGACGAGATACTTGAAACCGCTCTGACTGAGATAGAACTCGTCATCAACTCCAGACCGCTAACATATGTTCCTATCGACGATGAGTTTTCAACACCCCTGACGCCAAATCACATATTATTGGGAAGTTCGGACGGTAGCAAACCTCCCACGATGTGCTGCGACGAGGCGGATGCAGTGAAATCGACATGGAAAATATCGCAACATATCGCGGACGTATTCTGGAAGAGGTGGGTTGCAGAATACTTACCCACTTTAGCGAGACGAACAAAGTGGTTTAAACCAGCGCGGCCCATTCAAGAAGGGGATGTGGTGATTGTCGTGGATAACCGTTTGCCCCGCAACTGTTGGCCAAAGGGACGTATTTTATCGGTGTTGCGTGCTAAAGATGGACAGGTTAGACAGGCGGTAGTAACGACTCAAAACAGCACTTATAAGAGACCTGCAACAAAATTAGCAGTTTTAGATATAGCTTCAAAGGAGGTACTTACCAGTGAGGAATCTTAGAAACAATAACACGAACACATGGTTTGAGCTGTCAGTGTTGTAATTTGAGTGAGACGCTGCTAGAGATAGCGTCACACTGCGGGAGAGAATGTTACAAACAAAAGTGACAACACTGATCGCGCACGAATAATCCGACTAAGGGAAGAAAGTAAACAATGCGTTGTTTACGTAGCCGATTAAATACTCGAAAATACTCCGTAAGGTCAACGAGCGATATGCAGGGATGGCGGATCGTAGGGCCAAGAAAGCTATATATAGGAGTAAGGGAAAATAATCGCGCCATTATTCGGTGGTTCCGCAATAGAAGGATTGCTTAATTTTGTTGCAAATAAATCAAAGTTGCAACCTAAAATAGTTTCTTTTTCTAGTTTACGTCGATACGTAACAAGCCAAAATTAATTGTCGTATTCGGTACGCGGTAATCGATAATCGTTCATTAAACGCGCGCGAGTGATAAGTGAAAATGTCCAACCCTTCGTCCAGGAAGCAGCTGGAAGACCAGGCAGCCGGTACATCAAGAGGACGCGTAGACGTCTCTATGCACGAGTCATCGCCCAATGTCGCCGGAGGGTCATCGGATAGACACACACCGATAAGTGGTCATCGGGACGAGCAACTGTTGCGGTCTCCGCTGAGAAATCCAATGGAAGATCGCAACGCGGTATCCTTGGGTTCGCCTGTTCTGATTGAGGATTCAACCACCAGAAGAGGCACGGCGGAACATAGCACCATCTCCCCGAGTGGATCGGCAACTCGACGCGCGGAGTTGTTAAGTATGAGAGGGTTGGTAGAAGCGAGGCAAGGGGAGTTAAGGGAGTTAGAGCTGAAATTAATGGAGCTCGAAGAGGAGGTGGACGCGGGAGCTAGCCATGACGCTTTACAGTCGAAGGCAGAACAATGGCTGGCTGCAACGGATCGCTGCGGTACTTATCCGTCAACCAGTAACTCTAGGGCACCTACACTTCACTTCACTAGCACTGCCAACCCACCCCCACCGTGTTATCAGGAATACGGTCAGGTTCCTGATTATTACACTTGGAGGAAACATCACGATGATGCCTATAGAAGGGCTTCTTTACCTCCCACCTGTCCTCCATATATTTCACCAGCGCACGCGGCTACGAGCCGATCACGCACAACACTACACCACGGTAATTTAACACAGGAACAAGTTTCCGCACGGCACGGAGCGATCGGGAAGGAGCTGCCGGAGTTTAGTGGTGCAGTGAAGGAGTGGCCGCTGTTTATACGTATGTACGAGCGGTCGACCGCAGTGTGTGGGTTTTCGACAGACAGACAGACGAAAACATATTGCGGCTACAGCGGGCGTTGAAAGGTGAAGCCAAGGAGGCAGTTGGGCATTTGTTGTTGTTGCCTGATGGTTTGGTTGAAGTGATGAAGACGCTCCAAGATCAGTTCGGCCGTCCAGAGATTATTGTCGAGGCAACGATTGATTCCATTAGGAAGATGTCGTCCCCTGAGCCGGGTTGCTTACGTTCACTCGCTACCTTTGGTCTGGCAGTACGGAATCTTTGCGCGACAATAGTGGCACTTAAACTTCCGGAGCATTCATGTAACGTATCATTACTTCGGGAGTTCATGGGTAAGTTACCCTCGCATTATGCGATGGAATGGATCCGCCATCGACGACAGCTACATAGGGTACCCTAACAGAGTTCGGCGTTTGGATAAGCCAACTAGCGCAAGATGCTAGCGAGGCTCTCGTTGAACCGCCGCGCCGCGAGCCTAATGCGCATGGAGAACGTTCCGAAAGACGACTTCCTACTCGAGACAATCGAACACAGGGACCGCATCCGCCTCAGCAACGAAATCAGTACGCGAACCGACCACTTCCCAAACAGAACCAGCCCGGACATGATGCACCTAAAACGACATACTGGAACACTCACACAATGCAACATCCCGTTCAACGCGAAACTGTCACAGTTACTAGCGGCACACACTCGGGCACACAGGAGCGAGTGCTGTTGAAATACGTACCTGTTACCATACACGGCCCACGTGGCCCTATTAATACGTACGCTTTCATAGATGACGGCTCTTCCTCATCCTTTATGGACTGTTCTCTACTGGAAGAGTTGGGTGTGGGAGGTACTCCGGCTCCACTGTGTCTACAGTGGACCGGTGGAATTACGCGACTAGAACAAGACTCCGTCAAGCTAAACCTGGCCATCTCTGCAAGAAACGTAAAAAACACATCAATGTTACTAAATGTACGCACGGTTAAGGACCTTGCTCTACCAATCCAAACGGTCGAGTTGAAGCAGCTGATTGCACAGTACCCGTACCTACAGGGCCTACCGATAGAGTCGTATAGTTCTGCACAACCACGAATTCTGATAGGAGTGGATAATTGTAGTGTAACCAAAACGGTGAAGAGTGCAGAAAGAAAACGTGATGAACCCATCGCGTCGAAGACGAAACTAGGCTGGATCATCTACGGTCCATGTCCGGTAGCCGAGAACGTTCCAGGGGCAACCTACAGCAACTTTCATGTATGCTTATGTGATGGAATCAGTGAAGAACTGCTGAATGCTGAACTAAAAAGGTTTTTTTCCTTAGACACCATCGCAATTTCAAAACCGGCTAAAACTTGGCGCTCTAAAGAAGACGAGCAGGCGCTAACAGTTCTGGAAAGAGATACGTCATTTCAAAACAATCGTTTTGAAACTGGATTGCTATGGAAAAATGAAAACATCCGCGTTCCTTGCAACAAAGCTATGGCTTTGAAACGATACAATTGCTTGAAAAGACGCATGCAGCAGGATCCTGTTCTCGATTCCGCGGTTCGAGATTTGATGTGGGGATATGAAACGAAAGGCTATATCCGACGACTTACACCAACCGAAGCAGCTGAGAGACATCCAAGGGACTGTCTTTCCTGTGACAAATGCGAATAAACCGGGTAAAGTGCGTTTAGTCTTCGATGATGCCGCAGCAACCGTCAACGGAATCAGTCTTAATAGCGTCTTACTTACCGGACCGGATCTCGCGACAAATCTCCTGGCAGTGTTGTAACGGTAGCGGTAGTTGGTGACATAAGAGAGATGTTTCATCAGATTATGATTAAGCAATCTGATCAAAGAAGTCAGATGATTCTGTGGGAAGGAGATGCAACTAGCAGTGAACCTGTTGCATACGTGGTTACCGTAATGACCTTCGGAGCGGTCTGCTCACCGAGCACGGCTCAATACGTAAAGAACCGCAACGCGGAACGCTTTGAGTCCGAGTATCCGCGAGCAGTACAGTGTGTGAAGAATGAACATTATGTTGACGACATGCTGTTTAGCGTCGAAACAGAAGAGGAAGCGATTATCCTAACAGAACAGGTACGCAGCATACACTCACAGGGAGGATTCGAAATCCGAAATTTTATCTCCAATTCGTCGCGAGTTTTGGCACGTCTGCAGAGTGATCCTAAAATGGAAAAAAATATGACTATAGATAGTGTATTCAACACAGAGAAAGTACTTGGTATGTGGTGGGATACCTTGTCTGATAGCTTTTCATTCCGGCTATCTTTGAAGTACGACGAGAGTTTGCTATGGGGAGATCAACTACCTACGAAACGTCTTGTTTTGAGGACGTTAATGAGCGTCTACGACCCGATAGGACTTATAGGGCAGTTCTTAATGTTCCTGAAAATGCTCCTACAAGAGATTTGGCGGAGCGGTTTAAGCTGGGATCAGAAAATAGACGGTCATCTAGCTGAGAAATGGTTTACATAGATTAAAGTACTTCGAAATATCCCAAGAGTGAAAGTTCCTAGATGCTATCGTCAGTTGTCTTCAGATAAAGCTAAGGTTGAACTTCACGTGTTCTGCGATGCAAGCGAGTATGGTATGGCTGCCGTGGCATACCTCAGGTTTGAAGAAGATGGTTTGGTGGAGTGTGCCCTCGTAGGGTCCAAAACTAGAGTCGCACCGCTAAAATTCTTATCAATTCCCAGGCTGGAGCTGCAGGCTGCGGAGCTCGGTGCGCGTTTGGCAGAGGCAATCCGCCGATCACACCGTCTGAATTTTCAACGTTCTTTGTACTGGACTGACTCTAGAAACGTAATTAGCTGGCTGAACTCTGACCACCGTCGCTACCACCAATTCGTCGCCTTTCGGATCGGAGAACTACTAGAAACAACTGACGGCAGCCAGTGGTGTTGGATTCCTACCAAGCTCAACGTAGCCGACGACGGCACCAAGTGGACTAAGACGCCAGAATTATCTCCTGATAGCCGCTGGTTCAAGGGACCATTATTTCTATGGCAACCAGAAAGCGAATGGCCTGCAACCGAGAGACCCATAAAAAACATCACAGAAGAACTTCGAGTTAACCTGTTACACCATTGCGCAATACAGAATAGTGAACCAGGAACCTTCGTCGAGTTTGAGCGATTCAGTAAGTGGAAGAGATTGCTACGGACCGTAGCATACGTCATTCGCTTCACTACTAATAGTCGACGCCGTAGCCGAAAAGAATCAATCCAGCAAGGTCCCCTGACGCAACTAGAACTGGCGGAGGCCGAACGAGTATTATTCCGGAGGATGCAGTTAGAAGCCTACCCTACCGAGGTTCAGTATCTGAGACGCCAAACTGAAAGCAACACGGGTGGGACAGGTGTTAAAAAAAATGAGAACGACCTATAATACTCCCTCCCAACCACCATGGTACAGCACTACTAACCAACGATGTCCACGAACGTTTCAGACACGGTAATCACATGACAGTCATCAGTGACATCAGAAGCAGATACTGGATCCCACGATTACTAAAAACCTACCAGCGTATACGCAGAGCCTGCCAACGATGCAGAATACGTGAAGCGGCACCCAGCCCCCCGATTATGAGCAACCTTCCGGATCCCAGAGTCGCGATGGGTCAACGAACATTCACACACACTGGGATCGACTACTTCGGTCCCATCCTCGTTACGGTCGGAAGGCGCGTAGAGAAACGATGGGGAGTTATTTTCACGTGTCTCACTGTCAGGGCCGTGCATTTGGAGATTGCGCACACACTCACGAAAGGATCCTGCATTGCTGCCATAAGACGATTCATCGCCAGACGTGGAATGCCACGTGAGGTCATCAGTGACTGTGGTACCAACTTTGTAGGAGCAGCACGGGAGTTGATGGAAGCGGTTGCGGAGATTGACCACGAAGCTCTGATGACGGAATTTTGCGGTCCGGAGATGAAGTGGACGTTTAATCCACCAGGGGCACCGCACTTTGGAGGCTGTTGGGAGCGCCTAGTTCGTTCAGTAAAGAAAATACTTGGACAACTCAACCTTCCCCGGCGCCCGACGGACGAGATGCTTGAAACCGCTCTGACTGAGATAGAACTCGTCATCAACTCCAGACCGCTAACATATGTTCCTATCGACGATGAGTTTTCAACACCCCTGACGCCAAATCACATATTATTGGGAAGTTCGGACGGTAGCAAACCTCCCACGATGTGCTGCGACGAGGCGGATGCAGTGAAATCGACATGGAAAATATCGCAACATATCGCGGACGTATTCTGGAAGAGGTGGGTTGCAGAATACTTACCCACTTTAGCGAGACGAACAAAGTGGTTTAAACCAGCGCGGCCCATTCAAGAAGGGGATGTGGTGATTGTCGTGGATAACCGTTTGCCCCGCAACTGTTGGCCAAAGGGACGTATTTTATCGGTGTTGCGTGCTAAAGATGGACAGGTTAGACAGGCGGTAGTAACGACGCAAAACGGCACTTATAAGAGACCTGCAACAAAATTATCAGTTTTAGATATAGCTTCAAAGGAGGTACTTACCAGTGAGGAATCTTAGAAACAATAACACGAACACATGGTTTGAGCTGTCAGTGTTGTAATTTGAGTGAGACGCTGCTAGAGATAGCGTCACACTGCGGGAGAGAATGTTACAAACAAAAGTGACAACACTGATCGCGCACGAATAATCCGACTAAGGGAAGAAAGTAAACAATGCGTTGTTTACGTAGCCGATTAAATACTCCGATTCGTCTGTGAAACGTTGACAAGTGAACAGCTATTCAATTTAATTTGAAAAGGCAGTTACACACATACATACAACATCAAGGACACACCGATATTACTACAACCGCACGAATCTTGGACAAAGGAATAAAAAGGACATACGGATAGGATAAGTACTTAAGATGGGGGTCGTGGACCCTGGGGGGGCAGTTCCCCCGGGTCATATTATGAGATAGGGTAGGGCCAAGAAAGCTATATATAGGAGTAAGGGAAAATAATCGCGCCATTATTCGGTGGTTCCGCAATAGAAGGATTGCTTAATTTTGTTGCAAATAAATCAAAGTTGCAACCTAAAATAGTTTCTTTTTCTAGTTTACGTCGATACGTAACAAGCCAAAATTAATTGTCGTATTCGGTACGCGGTAATCGATAATCGTTCATTAAACGCGCGCGAGTGATAAGTGAAAATGTCCAACCCTTCGTCCAGGAAGCAGCTGGAAGACCAGGCAGCCGGTACATCAAGAGGACGCGTAGACGTCTCTATGCACGAGTCATCGCCCAATGTCGCCGGAGGGTCATCGGACAGACACACACCGATAAGTGGTCATCGGGACGAGCAACTGTTGCGGTTTCCGCTGAGAAATCCAATGGAAGATCGCAACGCGGTATCCTTGGGTTCGCCTGTTCTGATTGAGGATTCAACCACCAGAAGAGGCACGGCGGAACATAGCACCATCTCCCCGAGTGGATCGGCAACTCGACGCGCGGAGTTGTTAAGTATGAGAGGGTTGGTAGAAGCGAGGCAAGGGGAGTTAAGGGAGTTAGAGCTGAAATTAATGGAGCTCGAAGAGGAGGTGGACGCGGGAGCTAGCCATGACGCTTTACAGTCGAAGGCAGAACAATGGCTGGCTGCAACGGATCGCTGCGGTACTTATCCGCCAACCAGTAACTCTAGGGCACCTACACTTCACTTCACTAGCACTGCCAACCCACCCCCACCGTGTTATCAGGAATACGGTCAGGTTCCTGATTATTACACTTGGAGGAAACATCACGATGATGCCTATAGAAGGGCTTCTTTACCTCCCACCTGTCCTCCATATATTTCACCAGCGCACGCGGCTACGAGCCGATCACGCACAACACTACACCACGGTAATTTAACACAGGAACAAGTTTCCGCACGGCACGGAGCGATCGGGAAGGAGCTGCCGGAGTTTAGTGGTACAGTGAAGGAGTGGCCGCTGTTTATACGTATGTACGAGCGGTCGACCGCAGTGTGTGGGTTTTCGACAGACAGACAGACGAAAACATATTGCGGCTACAGCGGGCGTTGAAAGGTGAAGCCAAGGAGGCAGTTGGGCATTTGTTGTTGTTGCCTGATGGTTTGGTTGAAGTGATGAAGACGCTCCAAGATCAGTTCGGCCGTCCAGAGATTATTGTCGAGGCAACGATTGATTCCATTAGGAAGATGCCGTCCCCTGAGCCGGGTTGCTTACGTTCACTCGCTACCTTTGGTCTGGCAGTACGGAATCTTTGCGCGACAATAGTGGCACTTAAACTTCCGGAGCATTCATGTAACGTATCATTACTTCGGGAGTTCATGGGTAAGTTACCCTCGCATTATGCGATGGAATGGGTCCGCCATCGACGACAGCTACATAGGGTAACCCTAACAGAGTTCGGCGTTTGGATAAGCCAACTAGCGCAAGATGCTAGCGAGGCTCTCGTTGAACCGCCGCGCCGCGAGCCTAATGCGCATGGAGAACGTTCCGAAAGACGACTTCCTACTCGAGACAATCGAACACAGGGACCGACTCCGCCTCAGCAACGAAATCAGTACGCGCCCCGACCACTTCCCAAACAGAACCAGCCCGGACATGATGCACCTAAAACGACATACTGGAACACTCACACAATGCAACATCCCGTTCAACGCGAAACTGTCACAGTTACTAGCGGCACACACTCGGGCACACAGGAGCGAGTGCTGTTGAAATACGTACCTGTTACCATACACGGCCCACGTGGCCCTATTAATACGTACGCTTTCATAGATGACGGCTCTTCCTCATCCTTTATGGACTGTTCTCTACTGGAAGAGTTGGGTGTGGGAGGTACTCCGGCTCCACTGTGTCTACAGTGGACCGGTGGAATTACGCGACTAGAACAAGACTCCGTCAAGCTAAACCTGGCCATCTCTGCAAGAAACGTAAAAAACACATCAATGTTACTAAATGTACGCACGGTTAAGGACCTTGCTCTACCAATCCAAACGGTCGAGTTGAAGCAGCTGATTGCACAGTACCCGTACCTACAGGGCCTACCGATAGAGTCGTATAGTTCTGCACAACCACGAATTCTGATAGGAGTGGATAATTGTAACAGGTGGGCTGATAATTGTTTGGCCTAACACATTTATCGCGCTAGAAGATTTTTATCCATATCATATTTCGTTTGTACCAACCTTCAAAGGAATTCTGTCCAAATTTGACAGCACTCGGGCCACAACCTAATGAGCTAGAGCATTTTGTGTGACGCAACTTTTGTGCTTTGAGTAATCATGGAAAAGAAGGAATTTCGCGTGATGATAAAATATTAGTTTTTGAAGGGGAAACATGTGGTTATAGTCAAAAATTGGCATGATGAAGAGTCTTTGGACTCTGCTCTACCAATATCAACCATCAAATATTGGTATGCTAAATTTAAAAGTGGTAAAATGAGCACTGAAGATGGTCCATCAATGTCCAACTCGTCTTGTTAGGTCCGTTGTATCTTTGTCACATTACCAACTAAGTATTCATTAAGACACGTGCATGTCCGATGAAATAAATAATAATAAATAATAACACAGTGGAAGCCCAAAAGAGGTGGTTACAGAAGAAAACATTAAAAAAATCACAAAATTATTAAGAACACCCATAATGTGAAGCTGATCGAGATAGCTGACACCCTAAAGATGTCTAACGAACGTGTTGGACATATCGTTCACGAGTATTTGGATATGAGATAGCCCTGTGCAAAATGACTGCCGCGCTAGCTCACATTTGACCGAAAACAACAACGAGTTGATGATTCGGAGCAGAGTTTGGAGCTGTTTAAGCGAATTTAATCCGAGTTTTTGCGTCAGTATGTTACTGTGGATGAGTGTTGGCTTCTCCACTTCACTCCAAAGTCCAATAGACAGTCATCCGAGTGGACTGGACGCGATGAATTTGCTCCAAAGCGGGGGAAAACGCAACAATCAGCTGGCAAGGTTATGGCGTCAATTTTTTTGGATTTGCGAGAAATAATCTTAATAATCTATCTTGAGAAAAGAAAAACCATTAACAGAGACTATTACATCAAATTTTTGGAGCGTTTGAAGGACGAAATCGCCAAAAAACGGCCACATTTGAAGAAAAAAAAGTTGTGTTTCATCAAGACAACGCACCGCGCCACAAATCGGTGAAAACAATGGCAAAAATTAATGAATTAGGCCACGAAATGCTTCGCCACCCACCGTTTTTCGTAGATCTGGCTCTCAGTGACTAATTCCTATTCTTAGATCCCAAAAAGATGTCCTCTGAGCAGGAATTTTCGTCGGATGAAGAGATGATCGTCGAAATAAAGGCCTTTTTTGAGGCAGTGGACAAATACTACTACAAAAAGGGTATCGAAAAATTTAAAGACCGCTATAATTGGTGTATCGCCCTTGAAGGGACGTATGTTGAATACAAAAAAATAATTTGGCCAAAAAAAAGTGTTTTACTGTCATAGGCCAAACAATTATCAGCCCACCTGTTAGTGTAACCAAAACGGTGAAGAGTGCAGAAAGAAAACGTGATGAACCCATCGCGTCGAAGACGAAACTAGGCTGGATCATCTACGGTCCATGTCCGGTAGCCGAGAACGTTCCAGGGGCAACCTACAGCAACTTTCATGTATGCTTATGTGATGGAATCAGTGAAGAACTGCTGAATGCTGAACTAAAAAGGTTTTTTTCCTTAGACACCATCGCAATTTCAAAACCGGCTAAAACTTGGCGCTCTAAAGAAGACGAGCAGGCGCTAACAGTTCTGGAAAGAGATACGTCATTTCAAAACAATCGTTTTGAAACTGGATTGCTATGGAAAAATGAAAACATCCGCGTTCCTTGCAACAAAGCTATGGCTTTGAAACGATACAATTGCTTGAAAAGACGCATGCAGCAGGATCCTGTTCTCGATTCCGCGGTTCGAGATTTGATGTGGGGATATGAAACGAAAGGCTATATCCGACGACTTACACCAACCGAAGCAGCTGAGAGACATCCAAGGGACTGTCTTTCCTGTGACAAATGCGAATAAACCGGGTAAAGTGCGTTTAGTCTTCGATGATGCCGCAGCAACCGTCAACGGAATCAGTCTTAATAGCGTCTTACTTACCGGACCGGATCTCGCGACAAATCTCCTGGCAGTGTTGTAACGGTAGCGGTAGTTGGTGACATAAGAGAGATGTTTCATCAGATTATGATTAAGCAATCTGATCAAAGAAGTCAGATGATTCTGTGGGAAGGAGATGCAACTAGCAGTGAACCTGTTGCATACGTGGTTACCGTAATGACCTTCGGAGCGGTCTGCTCACCGAGCACGGCTCAATACGTAAAGAACCGCAACGCGGAACGCTTTGAGTCCGAGTATCCGCGAGCAGTACAGTGTGTGAAGAATGAACATTATGTTGACGACATGCTGTTTAGCGTCGAAACAGAAGAGGAAGCGATTATCCTAACAGAACAGGTACGCTGCATACACTCACAGGGAGGATTCGAAATCCGAAATTTTATCTCCAATTCGTCGCGAGTTTTGGCACGTCTGCAGAGTGATCCTAAAATGGAAAAAAATATGACTATAGATAGTGTATTCAACACAGAGAAAGTACTTGGTATGTGGTGGGATACCTTGTCTGATAGCTTTTCATTCCGGCTATCTTTGAAGTACGACGAGAGTTTGCTATGGGGAGATCAACTACCTACGAAACGTCTTGTTTTGAGGACGTTAATGAGCGTCTACGACCCGATAGGACTTATAGGGCAGTTCCTAATGTTCCTGAAAATGCTCCTACAAGAGATTTGGCGGAGCGGTTTAAGCTGGGATCAGAAAATAGACGGTCATCTAGCTGAGAAATGGTTTACATAGATTAAAGTACTTCGAAATATCCCAAGAGTGAAAGTTCCTAGATGCTATCGTCAGTTGTCGTCAGATAAAGCTAAGGTTGAACTTCACGTGTTCTGCGATGCAAGCGAGTATGGTATGGCTGCCGTGGCATACCTCAGGTTTGAAGAAGATGGTTTGGTGGAGTGTGCCCTCGTAGGGTCCAAAACTAGAGTCGCACCGCTAAAATTCTTATCAATTCCCAGGCTGGAGCTGCAGGCTGCGGAGCTCGGTGCGCGTTTGGCAGAGGCAATCCGCCGATCACACCGTCTGAATTTTCAACGTTCTTTGTACTGGACTGACTCTAGAAACGTAATTAGCTGGCTGAACTCTGACCACCGTCGCTACCACCAATTCGTCGCCTTTCGGATCGGAGAACTACTAGAAACAACTGACGGCAGCCAGTGGTGTTGGATTCCTACCAAGCTCAACGTAGCCGACGACGGCACCAAGTGGACTAAGACGCCAGAATTATCTCCTGATAGCCGCTGGTTCAAGGGACCATTATTTCTATGGCAACCAGAAAGCGAATGGCCTGCAACCGAGAGACCCATAAAAAACATCACAGAAGAACTTCGAGTTAACCTGTTACACCATTGCGCAATACAGAATAGTGAACCAGGAACCTTCGTCGAGTTTGAGCGATTCAGTAAGTGGAAGAGATTGCTACGGACCGTAGCATACGTCATTCGCTTCACTACTAATAGTCGACGCCGTAGCCGAAAAGAATCAATCCAGCAAGGTCCCCTGACGCAACTAGAACTGGCGGAGGCCGAACGAGTATTATTCCGGAGGATGCAGTTAGAAGCCTACCCTACCGAGGTTCAGTATCTGAGACGCCAAACTGAAAGCAACACGGGTGGGACAGGTGTAAAAAGGGATAGTCCGATATATAAACTATCTCCTGTTCTAGACGGTTGTGGAGTTATGTTGATGAGCGGACGCTTAGCCGAGTGCAACGCAGTAAGCCCAGAAATGAGACGACCTATAATACTCCCTCCCAACCACCATGGTACAGCACTACTAACCAACGATGTCCACGAACGTTTCAGACACGGTAATCACATGACAGTCATCAGTGACATCAGAAGCAGATACTGGATCCCACGATTACTAAAAACCTACCAGCGTATACGCAGAGCCTGCCAACGATGCAGAATACGTGAAGCGGCACCCAGCCCCCCGATGATGAGCAACCTTCCGGATCCCAGAGTCGCGATGGGTCAACGAACATTCACACACACTGGGATCGACTACTTCGGTCCCATCCTCGTTACGGTCGGAAGGCGCGTAGAGAAACGATGGGGAGTTATTTTCACGTGTCTCACTGTCAGGGCCGTGCATTTGGAGATTGCGCACACACTCACGAAAGGATCCTGCATTGCTGCCATAAGACGATTCATCGCCAGACGTGGAATGCCACGTGAGGTCATCAGTGACTGTGGTACCAACTTTGTAGGAGCAGCACGGGAGTTGATGGAAGCGGTTGCGGAGATTGACCACGAAGCTCTGATGACGGAATTTTGCGGTCCGGAGATGAAGTGGACGTTTAATCCACCAGGGGCACCGCACTTTGGAGGCTGTTGGGAGCGCCTAGTTCGTTCAGTAAAGAAAATACTTGGACAACTCAACCTTCCCCGGCGCCCGACGGACGAGATGCTTGAAACCGCTCTGACTGAGATAGAACTCGTCATCAACTCCAGACCGCTAACATATGTTCCTATCGACGATGAGTTTTCAACACCCCTGACGCCAAATCACATATTATTGGGAAGTTCGGACGGTAGCAAACCTCCCACGATGTGCTGCGACGAGGCGGATGCAGTGAAATCGACATGGAAAATATCGCAACATATCGCGGACGTATTCTGGAAGAGGTGGGTTGCAGAATACTTACCCACTTTAGCGAGACGAACAAAGTGGTTTAAACCAGCGCGGCCCATTCAAGAAGGGGATGTGGTGATTGTCGTGGATAACCGTTTGCCCCGCAACTGTTGGCCAAAGGGACGTATTTTATCGGTGTTGCGTGCTAAAGATGGACAGGTTAGACAGGCGGTAGTAACGACTCAAAACAGCACTTATAAGAGACCTGCAACAAAATTAGCAGTTTTAGATATAGCTTCAAAGGAGGTACTTACCAGTGAGGAATCTTAGAAACAATAACACGAACACATGGTTTGAGCTGTCAGTGTTGTAATTTGAGTGAGACGCTGCTAGAGATAGCGTCACACTGCGGGAGAGAATGTTACAAACAAAAGTGACAACACTGATCGCGCACGAATAATCCGACTAAGGGAAGAAAGTAAACAATGCGTTGTTTACGTAGCCGATTAAATACTCGAAAATACTCTGTAAGGTCAACGAGCGATATGCAGGGATGGCGGATCGTAGGGCCAAGAAAGCTATATATATAGGAGTAAGGGAAAATAATCGCGCCATTATTCGGTGGTTCCGCAATAGAAGGATTGCTTAATTTTGTTGCAAATAAATCAAGTTGCAACCTAAAATAGTTTCTTTTTCTAGTTTACGTCGATACGTAACAAGCCAAAATTAATTGTCGTATTCGGTACGCGGTAATCGATAATCGTTCATTAAACGCGCGCGAGTGATAAGTGAAAATGTCCAACCCTTCGTCCAGGAAGCAGCTGGAAGACCAGGCAGCCGGTACATCAAGAGGACGCGTAGACGTCTCTATGCACGAGTCATCGCCCAATGTCGCCGGAGGGTCATCGGATAGACACACACCGATAAGTGGTCATCGGGACGAGCAACTGTTGCGGTCTCCGCTGAGAAATCCAATGGAAGATCGCAACGCGGTATCCTTGGGTTCGCCTGTTCTGATTGAGGATTCAACCACCAGAAGAGGCACGGCGGAACATAGCACCATCTCCCCGAGTGGATCGGCAACTCGACGCGCGGAGTTGTTAAGTATGAGAGGGTTGGTAGAAGCGAGGCAAGGGGAGTTAAGGGAGTTAGAGCTGAAATTAATGGAGCTCGAAGAGGAGGTGGACGCGGGAGCTAGCCATGACGCTTTACAGTCGAAGGCAGAACAATGGCTGGCTGCAACGGATCGCTGCGGTACTTATCCGTCAACCAGTAACTCTAGGGCACCTACACTTCACTTCACTAGCACTGCCAACCCACCCCCACCGTGTTATCAGGAATACGGTCAGGTTCCTGATTATTACACTTGGAGGAAACATCACGATGATGCCTATAGAAGGGCTTCTTTACCTCCCACCTGTCCTCCATATATTTCACCAGCGCACGCGGCTACGAGCCGATCACGCACAACACTACACCACGGTAATTTAACACAGGAACAAGTTTCCGCACGGCACGGAGCGATCGGGAAGGAGCTGCCGGAGTTTAGTGGTGCAGTGAAGGAGTGGCCGCTGTTTATACGTATGTACGAGCGGTCGACCGCAGTGTGTGGGTTTTCGACAGACAGACAGACGAAAACATATTGCGGCTACAGCGGGCGTTGAAAGGTGAAGCCAAGGAGGCAGTTGGGCATTTGTTGTTGTTGCCTGATGGTTTGGTTGAAGTGATGAAGACGCTCCAAGATCAGTTTGGCCGTCCAGAGATTATTGTCGAGGCAACGATTGATTCCATTAGGAAGATGTCGTCCCCTGAGCCGGGTTGCTTACGTTCACTCGCTACTTTTGGTCTGGCAGTACGGAATCTTTGCGCGACAATAGTGGCACTTAAACTTCCGGAGCATTCATGTAACGTATCATTACTTCGGGAGTTCATGGGTAAGTTACCCTCGCATTATGCGATGGAATGGATCCGCCATCGACGACAGCTACATAGGGTAACCCTAACAGAGTTCGGCGTTTGGATAAGCCAACTAGCGCAAGATGCTAGCGAGGCTCTCGTTGAACCGCCGCGCCGCGAGCCTAATGCGCATGGAGAACGTTCCGAAAGACGACTTCCTACTCGAGACAATCGAACACAGGGACCGCATCCGCCTCAGCAACGAAATCAGTACGCGAACCGACCACTTCCCAAACAGAACCAGCCCGGACATGATGCACCTAAAACGACATACTGGAACACTCACACAATGCAACATCCCGTTCAACGCGAAACTGTCACAGTTACTAGCGGCACACACTCGGGCACACAGGAGCGAGTGCTGTTGAAATACGTACCTGTTACCATACACGGCCCACGTGGCCCTATTAATACGTACGCTTTCATAGATGACGGCTCTTCCTCATCCTTTATGGACTGTTCTCTACTGGAAGAGTTGGGTGTGGGAGGTACTCCGGCTCCACTGTGTCTACAGTGGACCGGTGGAATTACGCGACTAGAACAAGACTCCGTCAAGCTAAACCTGGCCATCTCTGCAAGAAACGTAAAAAACACATCAATGTTACTAAATGTACGCACGGTTAAAGACCTTGCTCTACCAATCCAAACTGTCGAGTTGAAGCAGCTGATTGCACAGTACCCGTACCTACAGGGCCTACCGATAGAGTCGTATAGTTCTGCACAACCACGAATTCTGATAGGAGTGGATAATTGTAGTGTAACCAAAACGGTGAAGAGTGCAGAAAGAAAACGTGATGAACCCATCGCGTCGAAGACGAAACTAGGCTGGATCATCTACGGTCCATGTCCGGTAGCCGAGAACGTTCCAGGGGCAACCTACAGCAACTTTCATGTATGCTTATTTGATGGAATCAGTGAAGAACTGCTGAATGCTGAACTAAAAAGGTTTTTTTCCTTAGACACCATCGCAATTTCAAAACCGGCTAAAACTTGGCGCTCTAAAGAAGACGAGCAGGCGCTAACAGTTCTGGAAAGAGATACGTCATTTCAAAACAATCGTTTTGAAACTGGATTGCTATGGAAAAATGAAAACATCCGCGTTCCTTGCAACAAAGCTATGGCTTTGAAACGATACAATTGCTTGAAAAGACGCATGCAGCAGGATCCTGTTCTCGATTCCGCGGTTCGAGATTTGATGTGGGGATATGAAACGAAAGGCTATATCCGACGACTTACACCAACCGAAGCAGCTGAGAGACATCCAAGGGACTGTCTTTCCTGTGACAAATGCGAATAAACCGGGTAAAGTGCGTTTAGTCTTCGATGATGCCGCAGCAACCGTCAACGGAATCAGTCTTAATAGCGTCTTACTTACCGGACCGGATCTCGCGACAAATCTCCTGGCAGTGTTGTAACGGTAGCGGTAGTTGGTGACATAAGAGAGATGTTTCATCAGATTATGATTAAGCAATCTGATCAAAGAAGTCAGATGATTCTGTGGGAAGGAGATGCAACTAGCAGTGAACCTGTTGCATACGTGGTTACCGTAATGACCTTCGGAGCGGTCTGCTCACCGAGCACGGCTCAATACGTAAAGAACCGCAACGCGGAACGCTTTGAGTCCGAGTATCCGCGAGCAGTACAGTGTGTGAAGAATGAACATTATGTTGACGACATGCTGTTTAGCGTCGAAACAGAAGAGGAAGCGATTATCCTAACAGAACAGGTACGCTGCATACACTCACAGGGAGGATTCGAAATCCGAAATTTTATCTCCAATTCGTCGCGAGTTTTGGCACGTCTGCAGAGTGATCCTAAAATGGAAAAAAATATGACTATAGATAGTGTATTCAACACAGAGAAAGTACTTGGTATGTGGTGGGATACCTTGTCTGATAGCTTTTCATTCCGGCTATCTTTGAAGTACGACGAGAGTTTGCTATGGGGAGATCAACTACCTACGAAACGTCTTGTTTTGAGGACGTTAATGAGCGTCTACGACCCGATAGGACTTATAGGGCAGTTCCTAATGTTCCTGAAAATGCTCCTACAAGAGATTTGGCGGAGCGGTTTAAGCTGGGATCAGAAAATAGACGGTCATCTAGCTGAGAAATGGTTTACATAGATTAAAGTACTTCGAAATATCCCAAGAGTGAAAGTTCCTAGATGCTATCGTCAGTTGTCTTCAGATAAAGCTAAGGTTGAACTTCACGTGTTCTGCGATGCAAGCGAGTATGGTATGGCTGCCGTGGCATACCTCAGGTTTGAAGAAGATGGTTTGGTGGAGTGTGCCCTCGTAGGGTCCAAAACTAGAGTCGCACCGCTAAAATTCTTATCAATTCCCAGGCTGGAGCTGCAGGCTGCGGAGCTCGGTGCGCGTTTGGCAGAGGCAATCCGCCGATCACACCGTCTGAATTTTCAACGTTCTTTGTACTGGACTGACTCTCGAAACGTAATTAGCTGGCTGAACTCTGACCACCGTCGCTACCACCAATTCGTCGCCTTTCGGATTGGAGAACTACTAGAAACAACTGACGGCAGCCAGTGGTGTTGGATTCCTACCAAGCTCAACGTAGCCGACGACGGCACCAAGTGGACTAAGACGCCAGAATTATCTCCTGATAGCCGCTGGTTCAAGGGACCATTATTTCTATGGCAACCAGAAAGCGAATGGCCTGCAACCGAGAGACCCATAAAAAACATCACAGAAGAACTTCGAGTTAACCTGTTACACCATTGCGCAATACAGAATAGTGAACCAGGAACCTTCGTCGAGTTTGAGCGATTCAGTAAGTGGAAGAGATTGCTACGGACCGTAGCATACGTCATTCGCTTCACTACTAATAGTCGACGCCGTAGCCGAAAAGAATCAATCCAGCAAGGTCCCCTGACGCAACTAGAACTGGCGGAGGCCGAACGAGTATTATTCCGGAGGATGCAGTTAGAAGCCTACCCTACCGAGGTTCAGTATCTGAGACGCCAAACTGAAAGCAACACGGGTGGGACAGGTGTTAAAAGGGATAGTCCGATATATAAACTATCTCCTGTTCTAGACGGTTGTGGAGTTATGTTGATGAGCGGACGCTTAGCCGAGTGCAACGCAGTAAGCCCAGAAATGAGACGACCTATAATACTCCCTCCCAACCACCATGGTACAGCACTACTAACCAACGATGTCCACGAACGTTTCAGACACGGTAATCACATGACAGTCATCAGTGACATCAGAAGCAGATACTGGATCCCACGATTACTAAAAACCTACCAGCGTATACGCAGAGCCTGCCAACGATGCAGAATACGTGAAGCGGCACCCAGCCCCCCGATGATGAGCAACCTTCCGGATCCCAGAGTCGCGATGGGTCAACGAACATTCACACACACTGGGATCGACTACTTCGGTCCCATCCTCGTTACGGTCGGAAGGCGCGTAGAGAAACGATGGGGAGTTATTTTCACGTGTCTCACTGTCAGGGCCGTGCATTTGGAGATTGCGCACACACTCACGAAAGGATCCTGCATTGCTGCCATAAGACGATTCATCGCCAGACGTGGAATGCCACGTGAGGTCATCAGTGACTGTGGTACCAACTTTGTAGGAGCAGCACGGGAGTTGATGGAAGCGGTTGCGGAGATTGACCACGAAGCTCTGATGACGGAATTTTGCGGTCCGGAGATGAAGTGGACGTTTAATCCACCAGGGGCACCGCACTTTGGAGGCTGTTGGGAGCGCCTAGTTCGTTCAGTAAAGAAAATACTTGGACAACTCAACCTTCCCCGGCGCCCGACGGACGAGATGCTTGAAACCGCTCTGACTGAGATAGAACTCGTCATCAACTCCAGACCGCTAACATATGTTCCTATCGACGATGAGTTTTCAACACCCCTGACGCCAAATCACATATTATTGGGAAGTTCGGACGGTAGCAAACCTCCCACGATGTGCTGCGACGAGGCGGATGCAGTGAAATCGACATGGAAAATATCGCAACATATCGCGGACGTATTCTGGAAGAGGTGGGTTGCAGAATACTTACCCACTTTAGCGAGACGAACAAAGTGGTTTAAACCAGCGCGGCCCATTCAAGAAGGGGATGTGGTGATTGTCGTGGATAACCGTTTGCCCCGCAACTGTTGGCCAAAGGGACGTATTTTATCGGTGTTGCGTGCTAAAGATGGACAGGTTAGACAGGCGGTAGTAACGACTCAAAACAGCACTTATAAGAGACCTGCAACAAAATTAGCAGTTTTAGATATAGCTTCAAAGGAGGTACTTACCAGTGAGGAATCTTAGAAACAATAACACGAACACATGGTTTGAGCTGTCAGTGTTGTAATTTGAGTGAGACGCTGCTAGAGATAGCGTCACACTGCGGGAGAGAATGTTACAAACAAAAGTGACAACACTGATCGCGCACGAATAATCCGACTAAGGGAAGAAAGTAAACAATGCGTTGTTTACGTAGCCGATTAAATACTCGAAAATACTCCGTAAGGTCAACGAGCGATATGCAGGGATGGCGGATCGTAGGGCCAAGAAAGCTATATATAGGAGTAAGGGAAAATAATCGCGCCATTATTCGGTGGTTCCGCAATAGAAGGATTGCTTAATTTTGTTGCAAATAAATCAAGTTGCAACCTAAAATAGTTTCTTTTTCTAGTTTACGTCGATACGTAACAAGCCAAAATTAATTGTCGTATTCGGTACGCGGTAATCGATAATCGTTCATTAAACGCGCGCGAGTGATAAGTGAAAATGTCCAACCCTTCGTCCAGGAAGCAGCTGGAAGACCAGGCAGCCGGTACATCAAGAGGACGCGTAGACGTCTCTATGCACGAGTCATCGCCCAATGTCGCCGGAGGGTCATCGGACAGACACACACCGATAAGTGGTCATCGGGACGAGCAACTGTTGCGGTTTCCGCTGAGAAATCCAATGGAAGATCGCAACGCGGTATCCTTGGGTTCGCCTGTTCTGATTGAGGATTCAACCACCAGAAGAGGCACGGCGGAACATAGCACCATCTCCCCGAGTGGATCGGCAACTCGACGCGCGGAGTTGTTAAGTATGAGAGGGTTGGTAGAAGCGAGGCAAGGGGAGTTAAGGGAGTTAGAGCTGAAATTAATGGAGCTCGAAGAGGAGGTGGACGCGGGAGCTAGCCATGACGCTTTACAGTCGAAGGCAGAACAATGGCTGGCTGCAACGGATCGCTGCGGTACTTATCCGCCAACCAGTAACTCTAGGGCACCTACACTTCACTTCACGCACTGCCAACCCACCCCCACCGTGTTTATCAGGAATACGGTCAGGTTCCTGATTATTACACTTGGAGGAAACATCACGATGATGCCTATAGAAGGGCTTCTTTACCTCCCACCTGTCCTCCATATATTTCACCAGCGCACGCGGCTACGAGCCGATCACGCACAACACTACACCACGGTAATTTAACACAGGAACAAGTTTCCGCACGGCACGGAGCGATCGGGAAGGAGCTGCCGGAGTTTAGTGGTACAGTGAAGGAGTGGCCGCTGTTTATACGTATGTACGAGCGGTCGACCGCAGTGTGTGGGTTTTCGGAAGACGAAAACATATTGCGGCTACAGCGGGCGTTGAAAGGTGAAGCCAAGGAGGCAGTTGGGCATTTGTTGTTGTTGCCTGATGGTTTGGTTGAAGTGATGAAGGACGCTCCAAGATCAGTTCGGCCGTCCAGAGATTATTGTCGAGGCAACGATTGATTCCATTAGGAAGATGCCGTCCCCTGAGCCGGGTTGCTTACGTTCACTCGCTACCTTTGGTCTGGCAGTACGGAATCTTTGCGCGACAATAGTGGCACTTAAACTTCCGGAGCATTCATGTAACGTATCATTACTTCGGGAGTTCATGGGTAAGTTACCCTCGCATTATGCGATGGAATGGGTCCGCCATCGACGACAGCTACATAGGGTAACCCTAACAGAGTTCGGCGTTTGGATAAGCCAACTAGCGCAAGATGCTAGCGAGGCTCTCGTTGAACCGCCGCGCCGCGAGCCTAATGCGCATGGAGAACGTTCCGAAAGACGGCTTCCTACTCGAGACAATCGAACACAGGGACCGACTCCGCCTCAGCAACGAAATCAGTACGCGCCCCGACCACTTCCCAAACAGAACCAGCCCGGACATGATGCACCTAAAACGACATACTGGAACACTCACACAATGCAACATCCCGTTCAACGCGAAACTGTCACAGTTACTAGCGGCACACACTCGGGCACACAGGAGCGAGTGCTGTTGAAATACGTACCTGTTACCATACACGGCCCACGTGGCCCTATTAATACGTACGCTTTCATAGATGACGGCTCTTCCTCATCCTTTATGGACTGTTCTCTACTGGAAGAGTTGGGTGTGGGAGGTACTCCGGCTCCACTGTGTCTACAGTGGACCGGTGGAATTACGCGACTAGAACAAGACTCCGTCAAGCTAAACCTGGCCATCTCTGCAAGAAACGTAAAAAACACATCAATGTTACTAAATGTACGCACGGTTAAGGACCTTGCTCTACCAATCCAAACGGTCGAGTTGAAGCAGCTGATTGCACAGTACCCGTACCTACAGGGCCTACCGATAGAGTCGTATAGTTCTGCACAACCACGAATTCTGATAGGAGTGGATAATTGTAGTGTAACCAAAACGGTGAAGAGTGCAGAAAGAAAACGTGATGAACCCATCGCGTCGAAGACGAAACTAGGCTGGATCATCTACGGTCCATGTCCGGTAGCCGAGAACGTTCCAGGGGCAACCTACAGCAACTTTCATGTATGCTTATGTGATGGAATCAGTGAAGAACTGCTGAATGCTGAACTAAAAAGGTTTTTTTCCTTAGACACCATCGCAATTTCAAAACCGGCTAAAACTTGGCGCTCTAAAGAAGACGAGCAGGCGCTAACAGTTCTGGAAAGAGATACGTCATTTCAAAACAATCGTTTTGAAACTGGATTGCTATGGAAAAATGAAAACATCCGCGTTCCTTGCAACAAAGCTATGGCTTTGAAACGATACAATTGCTTGAAAAGACGCATGCAGCAGGATCCTGTTCTCGATTCCGCGGTTCGAGATTTGATGTGGGGATATGAAACGAAAGGCTATATCCGACGACTTACACCAACCGAAGCAGCTGAGAGACATCCAAGGGACTGTCTTTCCTGTGACAAATGCGAATAAACCGGGTAAAGTGCGTTTAGTCTTCGATGATGCCGCAGCAACCGTCAACGGAATCAGTCTTAATAGCGTCTTACTTACCGGACCGGATCTCGCGACAAATCTCCTGGCAGTGTTGTAACGGTAGCGGTAGTTGGTGACATAAGAGAGATGTTTCATCAGATTATGATTAAGCAATCTGATCAAAGAAGTCAGATGATTCTGTGGGAAGGAGATGCAACTAGCAGTGAACCTGTTGCATACGTGGTTACCGTAATGACCTTCGGAGCGGTCTGCTCACCGAGCACGGTTCAATACGTAAAGAACCGCAACGCGGAACGCTTTGAGTCCGAGTATCCGCGAGCAGTACAGTGTGTGAAGAATGAACATTATGTTGACGACATGCTGTTTAGCGTCGAAACAGAAGAGGAAGCGATTATCCTAACAGAACAGGTACGCTGCATACACTCACAGGGAGGATTCGAAATCCGAAATTTTATCTCCAATTCGTCGCGAGTTTTGGCACGTCTGCAGAGTGATCCTAAAATGGAAAAAAATATGACTATAGATAGTGTATTCAACACAGAGAAAGTACTTGGTATGTGGTGGGATACCTTGTCTGATAGCTTTTCATTCCGGCTATCTTTGAAGTACGACGAGAGTTTGCTATGGGGAGATCAACTACCTACGAAACGTCTTGTTTTGAGGACGTTAATGAGCGTCTACGACCCGATAGGACTTATAGGGCAGTTCTTAATGTTCCTGAAAATGCTCCTACAAGAGATTTGGCGGAGCGGTTTAAGCTGGGATCAGAAAATAGACGGTCATCTAGCTGAGAAATGGTTTACATAGATTAAAGTACTTCGAAATATCCCAAGAGTGAAAGTTCCTAGATGCTATCGTCAGTTGTCGTCAGATAAAGCTAAGGTTGAACTTCACGTGTTCTGCGATGCAAGCGAGTATGGTATGGCTGCCGTGGCATACCTCAGGTTTGAAGAAGATGGTTTGGTGGAGTGTGCCCTCGTAGGGTCCAAAACTAGAGTCGCACCGCTAAAATTCTTATCAATTCCCAGGCTGGAGCTGCAGGCTGCGGAGCTCGGTGCGCGTTTGGCAGAGGCAATCCGCCGATCACACCGTCTGAATTTTCAACGTTCTTTGTACTGGACTGACTCTAGAAACGTAATTAGCTGGCTGAACTCTGACCACCGTCGCTACCACCAATTCGTCGCCTTTCGGATCGGAGAACTACTAGAAACAACTGACGGCAGCCAGTGGTGTTGGATTCCTACCAAGCTCAACGTAGCCGACGACGGCACCAAGTGGACTAAGACGCCAGAATTATTTCCTGATAGCCGCTGGTTCAAGGGACCATTATTTCTATGGCAACCAGAAAGCGAATGGCCTGCAACCGAGAGACCCATAAAAAACATCACAGAAGAACTTCGAGTTAACCTGTTACACCATTGCGCAATACAGAATAGTGAACCAGGAACCTTCGTCGAGTTTGAGCGATTCAGTAAGTGGAAGAGATTGCTACGGACCGTAGCATACGTCATTCGCTTCACTACTAATAGTCGACGCCGTAGCCGAAAAGAATCAATCCAGCAAGGTCCCCTGACGCAACTAGAACTGGCGGAGGCCGAACGAGTATTATTCCGGAGGATGCAGTTAGAAGCCTACCCTACCGAGGTTCAGTATCTGAGACGCCAAACTGAAAGCAACACGGGTGGGACAGGTGTTAAAAGGGATAGTCCGATATATAAACTATCTCCTGTTCTAGACGGTTGTGGAGTTATGTTGATGAGCGGACGCTTAGCCGAGTGCAACGCAGTAAGCCCAGAAATGAGACGACCTATAATACTCCCTCCCAACCACCATGGTACAGCACTACTAACCAACGATGTCCACGAACGTTTCAGACACGGTAATCACATGACAGTCATCAGTGACATCAGAAGCAGATACTGGATCCCACGATTACTAAAAACCTACCAGCGTATACGCAGAGCCTGCCAACGATGCAGAATACGTGAAGCGGCACCCAGCCCCCCGATGATGAGCAACCTTCCGGATCCCAGAGTCGCGATGGGTCAACGAACATTCACACACACAGGGATCGACTACTTCGGTCCCATCCTCGTTACGGTCGGAAGGCGCGTAGAGAAACGATGGGGAGTTATTTTCACGTGTCTCACTGTCAGGGCCGTGCATTTGGAGATTGCGCACACACTCACGAAAGGATCCTGCATTGCTGCCATAAGACGATTCATCGCCAGACGTGGAATGCCACGTGAGGTCATCAGTGACTGTGGTACCAACTTTGTAGGAGCAGCACGGGAGTTGATGGAAGCGGTTGCGGAGATTGACCACGAAGCTCTGATGACGGAATTTTGCGGTCCGGAGATGAAGTGGACGTTTAATCCACCAGGGGCACCGCACTTTGGAGGCTGTTGGGAGCGCCTAGTTCGTTCAGTAAAGAAAATACTTGGACAACTCAACCTTCCCCGGCGCCCGACGGACGAGATGCTTGAAACCGCTCTGACTGAGATAGAACTCGTCATCAACTCCAGACCGCTAACATATGTTCCTATCGACGATGAGTTTTCAACACCCCTGACGCCAAATCACATATTATTGGGAAGTTCGGACGGTAGCAAACCTCCCACGATGTGCTGCGACGAGGCGGATGCAGTGAAATCGACATGGAAAATATCGCAACATATCGCGGACGTATTCTGGAAGAGGTGGGTTGCAGAATACTTACCCACTTTAGCGAGACGAACAAAGTGGTTTAAACCAGCGCGGCCCATTCAAGAAGGGGATGTGGTGATTGTCGTGGATAACCGTTTGCCCCGCAACTGTTGGCCAAAGGGACGTATTTTATCGGTGTTGCGTGCTAAAGATGGACAGGTTAGACAGGCGGTAGTAACGACTCAAAACAGCACTTATAAGAGACCTGCAACAAAATTAGCAGTTTTAGATATAGCTTCAAAGGAGGTACTTACCAGTGAGGAATCTTAGAAACAATAACACGAACACATGGTTTGAGCTGTCAGTGTTGTAATTTGAGTGAGACGCTGCTAGAGATAGCGTCACACTGCGGGAGAGAATGTTACAAACAAAAGTGACAACACTGATCGCGCACGAATAATCCGACTAAGGGAAGAAAGTAAACAATGCGTTGTTTACGTAGCCGATTAAATACTCGAAAATACTCCGTAAGGTCAACGAGCGATATGCAGGGATGGCGGATCGTAGGGCCAAGAAAGCTATATATAGGAGTAAGGGAAAATAATCGCGCCATTATTCGGTGGTTCCGCAATAGAAGGATTGCTTAATTTTGTTGCAAATAAATCAAGTTGCAACCTAAAATAGTTTCTTTTTCTAGTTTACGTCGATACGTAACAAGCCAAAATTAATTGTCGTATTCGGTACGCGGTAATCGATAATCGTTCATTAAACGCGCGCGAGTGATAAGTGAAAATGTCCAACCCTTCGTCCAGGAAGCAGCTGGAAGACCAGGCAGCCGGTACATCAAGAGGACGCGTAGACGTCTCTATGCACGAGTCATCGCCCAATGTCGCCGGAGGGTCATCGGATAGACACACACCGATAAGTGGTCATCGGGACGAGCAACTGTTGCGGTCTCCGCTGAGAAATCCAATGGAAGATCGCAACGCGGTATCCTTGGGTTCGCCTGTTCTGATTGAGGATTCAACCACCAGAAGAGGCACGGCGGAACATAGCACCATCTCCCCGAGTGGATCGGCAACTCGACGCGCGGAGTTGTTAAGTATGAGAGGGTTGGTAGAAGCGAGGCAAGGGGAGTTAAGGGAGTTAGAGCTGAAATTAATGGAGCTCGAAGAGGAGGTGGACGCGGGAGCTAGCCATGACGCTTTACAGTCGAAGGCAGAACAATGGCTGGCTGCAACGGATCGCTGCGGTACTTATCCGTCAACCAGTAACTCTAGGGCACCTACACTTCACTTCACTAGCACTGCCAACCCACCCCCACCGTGTTATCAGGAATACGGTCAGGTTCCTGATTATTACACTTGGAGGAAACATCACGATGATGCCTATAGAAGGGCTTCTTTACCTCCCACCTGTCCTCCATATATTTCACCAGCGCACGCGGCTACGAGCCGATCACGCACAACACTACACCACGGTAATTTAACACAGGAACAAGTTTCCGCACGGCACGGAGCGATCGGGAAGGAGCTGCCGGAGTTTAGTGGTGCAGTGAAGGAGTGGCCGCTGTTTATACGTATGTACGAGCGGTCGACCGCAGTGTGTGGGTTTTCGACAGACAGACAGACGAAAACATATTGCGGCTACAGCGGGCGTTGAAAGGTGAAGCCAAGGAGGCAGTTGGGCATTTGTTGTTGTTGCCTGATGGTTTGGTTGAAGTGATGAAGACGCTCCAAGATCAGTTTGGCCGTCCAGAGATTATTGTCGAGGCAACGATTGATTCCATTAGGAAGATGTCGTCCCCTGAGCCGGGTTGCTTACGTTCACTCGCTACTTTTGGTCTGGCAGTACGGAATCTTTGCGCGACAATAGTGGCACTTAAACTTCCGGAGCATTCATGTAACGTATCATTACTTCGGGAGTTCATGGGTAAGTTACCCTCGCATTATGCGATGGAATGGATCCGCCATCGACGACAGCTACATAGGGTAACCCTAACAGAGTTCGGCGTTTGGATAAGCCAACTAGCGCAAGATGCTAGCGAGGCTCTCGTTGAACCGCCGCGCCGCGAGCCTAATGCGCATGGAGAACGTTCCGAAAGACGACTTCCTACTCGAGACAATCGAACACAGGGACCGCATCCGCCTCAGCAACGAAATCAGTACGCGAACCGACCACTTCCCAAACAGAACCAGCCCGGACATGATGCACCTAAAACGACATACTGGAACACTCACACAATGCAACATCCCGTTCAACGCGAAACTGTCACAGTTACTAGCGGCACACACTCGGGCACACAGGAGCGAGTGCTGTTGAAATACGTACCTGTTACCATACACGGCCCACGTGGCCCTATTAATACGTACGCTTTCATAGATGACGGCTCTTCCTCATCCTTTATGGACTGTTCTCTACTGGAAGAGTTGGGTGTGGGAGGTACTCCGGCTCCACTGTGTCTACAGTGGACCGGTGGAATTACGCGACTAGAACAAGACTCCGTCAAGCTAAACCTGGCCATCTCTGCAAGAAACGTAAAAAACACATCAATGTTACTAAATGTACGCACGGTTAAAGACCTTGCTCTACCAATCCAAACTGTCGAGTTGAAGCAGCTGATTGCACAGTACCCGTACCTACAGGGCCTACCGATAGAGTCGTATAGTTCTGCACAACCACGAATTCTGATAGGAGTGGATAATTGTAGTGTAACGAAAACGGTGAAGAGTGCAGAAAGAAAACGTGATGAACCCATCGCGTCGAAGACGAAACTAGGCTGGATCATCTACGGTCCATGTCCGGTAGCCGAGAACGTTCCAGGGGCAACCTACAGCAACTTTCATGTATGCTTATGTGATGGAATCAGTGAAGAACTGCTGAATGCTGAACTAAAAAGGTTTTTTTCCTTAGACACCATCGCAATTTCAAAACCGGCTAAAACTTGGCGCTCTAAAGAAGACGAGCAGGCGCTAACAGTTCTGGAAAGAGATACGTCATTTCAAAACAATCGTTTTGAAACTGGATTGCTATGGAAAAATGAAAACATCCGCGTTCCTTGCAACAAAGCTATGGCTTTGAAACGATACAATTGCTTGAAAAGACGCATGCAGCAGGATCCTGTTCTCGATTCCGCGGTTCGAGATTTGATGTGGGGATATGAAACGAAAGGCTATATCCGACGACTTACACCAACCGAAGCAGCTGAGAGACATCCAAGGGACTGTCTTTCCTGTGACAAATGCGAATAAACCGGGTAAAGTGCGTTTAGTCTTCGATGATGCCGCAGCAACCGTCAACGGAATCAGTCTTAATAGCGTCTTACTTACCGGACCGGATCTCGCGACAAATCTCCTGGCAGTGTTGTAACGGTAGCGGTAGTTGGTGACATAAGAGAGATGTTTCATCAGATTATGATTAAGCAATCTGATCAAAGAAGTCAGATGATTCTGTGGGAAGGAGATGCAACTAGCAGTGAACCTGTTGCATACGTGGTTACCGTAATGACCTTCGGAGCGGTCTGCTCACCGAGCACGGCTCAATACGTAAAGAACCGCAACGCGGAACGCTTTGAGTCCGAGTATCCGCGAGCAGTACAGTGTGTGAAGAATGAACATTATGTTGACGACATGCTGTTTAGCGTCGAAACAGAAGAGGAAGCGATTATCCTAACAGAACAGGTACGCAGCATACACTCACAGGGAGGATTCGAAATCCGAAATTTTATCTCCAATTCGTCGCGAGTTTTGGCACGTCTGCAGAGTGATCCTAAAATGGAAAAAAATATGACTATAGATAGTGTATTCAACACAGAGAAAGTACTTGGTATGTGGTGGGATACCTTGTCTGATAGCTTTTCATTCCGGCTATCTTTGAAGTACGACGAGAGTTTGCTATGGGGAGATCAACTACCTACGAAACGTCTTGTTTTGAGGACGTTAATGAGCGTCTACGACCCGATAGGACTTATAGGGCAGTTCTTAATGTTCCTGAAAATGCTCCTACAAGAGATTTGGCGGAGCGGTTTAAGCTGGGATCAGAAAATAGACGGTCATCTAGCTGAGAAATGGTTTACATAGATTAAAGTACTTCGAAATATCCCAAGAGTGAAAGTTCCTAGATGCTATCGTCAGTTGTCTTCAGATAAAGCTAAGGTTGAACTTCACGTGTTCTGCGATGCAAGCGAGTATGGTATGGCTGCCGTGGCATACCTCAGGTTTGAAGAAGATGGTTTGGTGGAGTGTGCCCTCGTAGGGTCCAAAACTAGAGTCGCACCGCTAAAATTCTTATCAATTCCCAGGCTGGAGCTGCAGGCTGCGGAGCTCGGTGCGCGTTTGGCAGAGGCAATCCGCCGATCACACCGTCTGAATTTTCAACGTTCTTTGTACTGGACTGACTCTCGAAACGTAATTAGCTGGCTGAACTCTGACCACCGTCGCTACCACCAATTCGTCGCCTTTCGGATCGGAGAACTACTAGAAACAACTGACGGCAGCCAGTGGTGTTGGATTCCTACCAAGCTCAACGTAGCCGACGACGGCACCAAGTGGACTAAGACGCCAGAATTATCTCCTGATAGCCGCTGGTTCAAGGGACCATTATTTCTATGGCAACCAGAAAGCGAATGGCCTGCAACCGAGAGACCCATAAAAAACATCACAGAAGAACTTCGAGTTAACCTGTTACACCATTGCGCAATACAGAATAGTGAACCAGGAACCTTCGTCGAGTTTGAGCGATTCAGTAAGTGGAAGAGATTGCTACGGACCGTAGCATACGTCATTCGCTTCACTACTAATAGTCGACGCCGTAGCCGAAAAGAATCAATCCAGCAAGGTCCCCTGACGCAACTAGAACTGGCGGAGGCCGAACGAGTATTATTCCGGAGGATGCAGTTAGAAGCCTACCCTACCGAGGTTCAGTATCTGAGACGCCAAACTGAAAGCAACACGGGTGGGACAGGTGTTAAAAGGGATAGTCCGATATATAAACTATCTCCTGTTCTAGACGGTTGTGGAGTTATGTTGATGAGCGGACGCTTAGCCGAGTGCAACGCAGTAAGCCCAGAAATGAGACGACCTATAATACTCCCTCCCAACCACCATGGTACAGCACTACTAACCAACGATGTCCACGAACGTTTCAGACACGGTAATCACATGACAGTCATCAGTGACATCAGAAGCAGATACTGGATCCCACGATTACTAAAAACCTACCAGCGTATACGCAGAGCCTGCCAACGATGCAGAATACGTGAAGCGGCACCCAGCCCCCCGATGATGAGCAACCTTCCGGATCCCAGAGTCGCGATGGGTCAACGAACATTCACACACACTGGGATCGACTACTTCGGTCCCATCCTCGTTACGGTCGGAAGGCGCGTAGAGAAACGATGGGGAGTTATTTTCACGTGTCTCACTGTCAGGGCCGTGCATTTGGAGATTGCGCACACACTCACGAAAGGATCCTGCATTGCTGCCATAAGACGATTCATCGCCAGACGTGGAATGCCACGTGAGGTCATCAGTGACTGTGGTACCAACTTTGTAGGAGCAGCACGGGAGTTGATGGAAGCGGTTGCGGAGATTGACCACGAAGCTCTGATGACGGAATTTTGCGGTCCGGAGATGAAGTGGACGTTTAATCCACCAGGGGCACCGCACTTTGGAGGCTGTTGGGAGCGCCTAGTTCGTTCAGTAAAGAAAATACTTGGACAACTCAACCTTCCCCGGCGCCCGACGGACGAGATGCTTGAAACCGCTCTGACTGAGATAGAACTCGTCATCAACTCCAGACCACTAACATATGTTCCTACCGACGATGAGTTTTCAACACCCCTGACGCCAAATCACATATTATTGGGAAGTTCGGACGGTAGCAAACCTCCCACGATGTGCTGCGACGAGGCGGATGCAGTGAAATCGACATGGAAAATATCGCAGCATATCGCGGACGTATTCTGGAAGAGGTGGGTTGCAGAATACTTACCCACTTTAGCGAGACGAACAAAGTGGTTTAAACCAGCGCGGCCCATTCAAGAAGGGGATGTGGTGATTGTCGTGGATAACCGTTTGCCCCGCAACTGTTGGCCAAAGGGACGTATTTTATCGGTGTTGCGTGCTAAAGATGGACAGGTTAGACAGGCGGTAGTAACGACTCAAAACAGCACTTATAAGAGACCTGCAACAAAATTAGCAGTTTTAGATATAGCTTCAAAGGAGGTACTTACCAGTGAGGAATCTTAGAAACAATAACACGAACACATGGTTTGAGCTGTCAGTGTTGTAATTTGAGTGAGACGCTGCTAGAGATAGCGTCACACTGCGGGAGAGAATGTTACAAACAAAAGTGACAACACTGATCGCGCACGAATAATCCGACTAAGGGAAGAAAGTAAACAATGCGTTGTTTACGTAGCCGATTAAATACTCGAAAATACTCCGTAAGGTCAACGAGCGATATGCAGGGATGGCGGATCGTAGGGCCAAGAAAGCTATATATAGGAGTAAGGGAAAATAATCGCGCCATTATTCGGTGGTTCCGCAATAGAAGGATTGCTTAATTTTGTTGCAAATAAATCAAGTTGCAACCTAAAATAGTTTCTTTTTCTAGTTTACGTCGATACGTAACAAGCCAAAATTAATTGTCGTATTCGGTACGCGGTAATCGATAATCGTTCATTAAACGCGCGCGAGTGATAAGTGAAAATGTCCAACCCTTCGTCCAGGAAGCAGCTGGAAGACCAGGCAGCCGGTACATCAAGAGGACGCGTAGACGTCTCTATGCACGAGTCATCGCCCAATGTCGCCGGAGGGTCATCGGACAGACACACACCGATAAGTGGTCATCGGGACGAGCAACTGTTGCGGTTTCCGCTGAGAAATCCAATGGAAGATCGCAACGCGGTATCCTTGGGTTCGCCTGTTCTGATTGAGGATTCAACCACCAGAAGAGGCACGGCGGAACATAGCACCATCTCCCCGAGTGGATCGGCAACTCGACGCGCGGAGTTGTTAAGTATGAGAGGGTTGGTAGAAGCGAGGCAAGGGGAGTTAAGGGAGTTAGAGCTGAAATTAATGGAGCTCGAAGAGGAGGTGGACGCGGGAGCTAGCCATGACGCTTTACAGTCGAAGGCAGAACAATGGCTGGCTGCAACGGATCGCTGCGGTACTTATCCGCCAACCAGTAACTCTAGGGCACCTACACTTCACTTCACTAGCACTGCCAACCCACCCCCACCGTGTTATCAGGAATACGGTCAGGTTCCTGATTATTACACTTGGAGGAAACATCACGATGATGCCTATAGAAGGGCTTCTTTACCTCCCACCTGTCCTCCATATATTTCACCAGCGCACGCGGCTACGAGCCGATCACGCACAACACTACACCACGGTAATTTAACACAGGAACAAGTTTCCGCACGGCACGGAGCGATCGGGAAGGAGCTGCCGGAGTTTAGTGGTACAGTGAAGGAGTGGCCGCTGTTTATACGTATGTACGAGCGGTCGACCGCAGTGTGTGGGTTTTCGGAAGACGAAAACATATTGCGGCTACAGCGGGCGTTGAAAGGTGAAGCCAAGGAGGCAGTTGGGCATTTGTTGTTGTTGCCTGATGGTTTGGTTGAAGTGATGAAGACGCTCCAAGATCAGTTCGGCCGTCCAGAGATTATTGTCGAGGCAACGATTGATTCCATTAGGAAGATGCCGTCCCCTGAGCCGGGTTGCTTACGTTCACTCGCTACCTTTGGTCTGGCAGTACGGAATCTTTGCGCGACAATAGTGGCACTTAAACTTCCGGAGCATTCATGTAACGTATCATTACTTCGGGAGTTCATGGGTAAGTTACCCTCGCATTATGCGATGGAATGGGTCCGCCATCGACGACAGCTACATAGGGTAACCCTAACAGAGTTCGGCGTTTGGATAAGCCAACTAGCGCAAGATGCTAGCGAGGCTCTCGTTGAACCGCCGCGCCGCGAGCCTAATGCGCATGGAGAACGTTCCGAAAGACGGCTTCCTACTCGAGACAATCGAACACAGGGACCGACTCCGCCTCAGCAACGAAATCAGTACGCGCCCCGACCACTTCCCAAACAGAACCAGCCCGGACATGATGCACCTAAAACGACATACTGGAACACTCACACAATGCAACATCCCGTTCAACGCGAAACTGTCACAGTTACTAGCGGCACACACTCGGGCACACAGGAGCGAGTGCTGTTGAAATACGTACCTGTTACCATACACGGCCCACGTGGCCCTATTAATACGTACGCTTTCATAGATGACGGCTCTTCCTCATCCTTTATGGACTGTTCTCTACTGGAAGAGTTGGGTGTGGGAGGTACTCCGGCTCCACTGTGTCTACAGTGGACCGGTGGAATTACGCGACTAGAACAAGACTCCGTCAAGCTAAACCTGGCCATCTCTGCAAGAAACGTAAAAAACACATCAATGTTACTAAATGTACGCACGGTTAAGGACCTTGCTCTACCAATCCAAACGGTCGAGTTGAAGCAGCTGATTGCACAGTACCCGTACCTACAGGGCCTACCGATAGAGTCGTATAGTTCTGCACAACCACGAATTCTGATAGGAGTGGATAATTGTAGTGTAACCAAAACGGTGAAGAGTGCAGAAAGAAAACGTGATGAACCCATCGCGTCGAAGACGAAACTAGGCTGGATCATCTACGGTCCATGTCCGGTAGCCGAGAACGTTCCAGGGGCAACCTACAGCAACTTTCATGTATGCTTATGTGATGGAATCAGTGAAGAACTGCTGAATGCTGAACTAAAAAGGTTTTTTTCCTTAGACACCATCGCAATTTCAAAACCGGCTAAAACTTGGCGCTCTAAAGAAGACGAGCAGGCGCTAACAGTTCTGGAAAGAGATACGTCATTTCAAAACAATCGTTTTGAAACTGGATTGCTATGGAAAAATGAAAACATCCGCGTTCCTTGCAACAAAGCTATGGCTTTGAAACGATACAATTGCTTGAAAAGACGCATGCAGCAGGATCCTGTTCTCGATTCCGCGGTTCGAGATTTGATGTGGGGATATGAAACGAAAGGCTATATCCGACGACTTACACCAACCGAAGCAGCTGAGAGACATCCAAGGGACTGTCTTTCCTGTGACAAATGCGAATAAACCGGGTAAAGTGCGTTTAGTCTTCGATGATGCCGCAGCAACCGTCAACGGAATCAGTCTTAATAGCGTCTTACTTACCGGACCGGATCTCGCGACAAATCTCCTGGCAGTGTTGTAACGGTAGCGGTAGTTGGTGACATAAGAGAGATGTTTCATCAGATTATGATTAAGCAATCTGATCAAAGAAGTCAGATGATTCTGTGGGAAGGAGATGCAACTAGCAGTGAACCTGTTGCATACGTGGTTACCGTAATGACCTTCGGAGCGGTCTGCTCACCGAGCACGGTTCAATACGTAAAGAACCGCAACGCGGAACGCTTTGAGTCCGAGTATCCGCGAGCAGTACAGTGTGTGAAGAATGAACATTATGTTGACGACATGCTGTTTAGCGTCGAAACAGAAGAGGAAGCGATTATCCTAACAGAACAGGTACGCTGCATACACTCACAGGGAGGATTCGAAATCCGAAATTTTATCTCCAATTCGTCGCGAGTTTTGGCACGTCTGCAGAGTGATCCTAAAATGGAAAAAAATATGACTATAGATAGTGTATTCAACACAGAGAAAGTACTTGGTATGTGGTGGGATACCTTGTCTGATAGCTTTTCATTCCGGCTATCTTTGAAGTACGACGAGAGTTTGCTATGGGGAGATCAACTACCTACGAAACGTCTTGTTTTGAGGACGTTAATGAGCGTCTACGACCCGATAGGACTTATAGGGCAGTTCCTAATGTTCCTGAAAATGCTCCTACAAGAGATTTGGCGGAGCGGTTTAAGCTGGGATCAGAAAATAGACGGTCATCTAGCTGAGAAATGGTTTACATAGATTAAAGTACTTCGAAATATCCCAAGAGTGAAAGTTCCTAGATGCTATCGTCAGTTGTCGTCAGATAAAGCTAAGGTTGAACTTCACGTGTTCTGCGATGCAAGCGAGTATGGTATGGCTGCCGTGGCATACCTCAGGTTTGAAGAAGATGGTTTGGTGGAGTGTGCCCTCGTAGGGTCCAAAACTAGAGTCGCACCGCTAAAATTCTTATCAATTCCCAAGCTGGAGCTGCAGGCTGCGGAGCTCGGTGCGCGTTTGGCAGAGGCAATCCGCCGATCACACCGTCTGAATTTTCAACGTTCTTTGTACTGGACTGACTCTAGAAACGTAATTAGCTGGCTGAACTCTGACCACCGTCGCTACCACCAATTCGTCGCCTTTCGGATCGGAGAACTACTAGAAACAACTGACGGCAGCCAGTGGTGTTGGATTCCTACCAAGCTCAACGTAGCCGACGACGGCACCAAGTGGACTAAGACGCCAGAATTATTTCCTGATAGCCGCTGGTTCAAGGGACCATTATTTCTATGGCAACCAGAAAGCGAATGGCCTGCAACCGAGAGACCCATAAAAAACATCACAGAAGAACTTCGAGTTAACCTGTTACACCATTGCGCAATACAGAATAGTGAACCAGGAACCTTCGTCGAGTTTGAGCGATTCAGTAAGTGGAAGAGATTGCTACGGACCGTAGCATACGTCATTCGCTTCACTACTAATAGTCGACGCCGTAGCCGAAAAGAATCAATCCAGCAAGGTCCCCTGACGCAACTAGAACTGGCGGAGGCCGAACGAGTATTATTCCGGAGGATGCAGTTAGAAGCCTACCCTACCGAGGTTCAGTATCTGAGACGCCAAACTGAAAGCAACACGGGTGGGACAGGTGTTAAAAGGGATAGTCCGATATATAAACTATCTCCTGTTCTAGACGGTTGTGGAGTTATGTTGATGAGCGGACGCTTAGCCGAGTGCAACGCAGTAAGCCCAGAAATGAGACGACCTATAATACTCCCTCCCAACCACCATGGTACAGCACTACTAACCAACGATGTCCACGAACGTTTCAGACACGGTAATCACATGACAGTCATCAGTGACATCAGAAGCAGATACTGGATCCCACGATTACTAAAAACCTACCAGCGTATACGCAGAGCCTGCCAACGATGCAGAATACGTGAAGCGGCACCCAGCCCCCCGATGATGAGCAACCTTCCGGATCCCAGAGTCGCGATGGGTCAACGAACATTCACACACACAGGGATCGACTACTTCGGTCCCATCCTCGTTACGGTCGGAAGGCGCGTAGAGAAACGATGGGGAGTTATTTTCACGTGTCTCACTGTCAGGGCCGTGCATTTGGAGATTGCGCACACACTCACGAAAGGATCCTGCATTGCTGCCATAAGACGATTCATCGCCAGACGTGGAATGCCACGTGAGGTCATCAGTGACTGTGGTACCAACTTTGTAGGAGCAGCACGGGAGTTGATGGAAGCGGTTGCGGAGATTGACCACGAAGCTCTGATGACGGAATTTTGCGGTCCGGAGATGAAGTGGACGTTTAATCCACCAGGGGCACCGCACTTTGGAGGCTGTTGGGAGCGCCTAGTTCGTTCAGTAAAGAAAATACTTGGACAACTCAACCTTCCCCGGCGCCCGACGGACGAGATGCTTGAAACCGCTCTGACTGAGATAGAACTCGTCATCAACTCCAGACCGCTAACATATGTTCCTATCGACGATGAGTTTTCAACACCCCTGACGCCAAATCACATATTATTGGGAAGTTCGGACGGTAGCAAACCTCCCACGATGTGCTGCGACGAGGCGGATGCAGTGAAATCGACATGGAAAATATCGCAACATATCGCGGACGTATTCTGGAAGAGGTGGGTTGCAGAATACTTACCCACTTTAGCGAGACGAACAAAGTGGTTTAAACCAGCGCGGCCCATTCAAGAAGGGGATGTGGTGATTGTCGTGGATAACCGTTTGCCCCGCAACTGTTGGCCAAAGGGACGTATTTTATCGGTGTTGCGTGCTAAAGATGGACAGGTTAGACAGGCGGTAGTAACGACTCAAAACAGCACTTATAAGAGACCTGCAACAAAATTAGCAGTTTTAGATATAGCTTCAAAGGAGGTACTTACCAGTGAGGAATCTTAGAAACAATAACACGAACACATGGTTTGAGCTGTCAGTGTTGTAATTTGAGTGAGACGCTGCTAGAGATAGCGTCACACTGCGGGAGAGAATGTTACAAACAAAAGTGACAACACTGATCGCGCACGAATAATCCGACTAAGGGAAGAAAGTAAACAATGCGTTGTTTACGTAGCCGATTAAATACTCGAAAATACTCCGTAAGGTCAACGAGCGATATGCAGGGATGGCGGATCGTAGGGCCAAGAAAGCTATATATAGGAGTAAGGGAAAATAATCGCGCCATTATTCGGTGGTTCCGCAATAGAAGGATTGCTTAATTTTGTTGCAAATAAATCAAGTTGCAACCTAAAATAGTTTCTTTTTCTAGTTTACGTCGATACGTAACAAGCCAAAATTAATTGTCGTATTCGGTACGCGGTAATCGATAATCGTTCATTAAACGCGCGCGAGTGATAAGTGAAAATGTCCAACCCTTCGTCCAGGAAGCAGCTGGAAGACCAGGCAGCCGGTACATCAAGAGGACGCGTAGACGTCTCTATGCACGAGTCATCGCCCAATGTCGCCGGAGGGTCATCGGATAGACACACACCGATAAGTGGTCATCGGGACGAGCAACTGTTGCGGTCTCCGCTGAGAAATCCAATGGAAGATCGCAACGCGGTATCCTTGGGTTCGCCTGTTCTGATTGAGGATTCAACCACCAGAAGAGGCACGGCGGAACATAGCACCATCTCCCCGAGTGGATCGGCAACTCGACGCGCGGAGTTGTTAAGTATGAGAGGGTTGGTAGAAGCGAGGCAAGGGGAGTTAAGGGAGTTAGAGCTGAAATTAATGGAGCTCGAAGAGGAGGTGGACGTGGGAGCTAGCCATGACGCTTTACAGTCGAAGGCAGAACAATGGCTGGCTGCAACGGATCGCTGCGGTACTTATCCGTCAACCAGTAACTCTAGGGCACCTACACTTCACTTCACTAGCACTGCCAACCCACCCCCACCGTGTTATCAGGAATACGGTCAGGTTCCTGATTATTACACTTGGAGGAAACATCACGATGATGCCTATAGAAGGGCTTCTTTACCTCCCACCTGTCCTCCATATATTTCACCAGCGCACGCGGCTACGAGCCGATCACGCACAACACTACACCACGGTAATTTAACACAGGAACAAGTTTCCGCACGGCACGGAGCGATCGGGAAGGAGCTGCCGGAGTTTAGTGGTGCAGTGAAGGAGTGGCCGCTGTTTATACGTATGTACGAGCGGTCGACCGCAGTGTGTGGGTTTTCGACAGACAGACAGACGAAAACATATTGCGGCTACAGCGGGCGTTGAAAGGTGAAGCCAAGGAGGCAGTTGGGCATTTGTTGTTGTTGCCTGATGGTTTGGTTGAAGTGATGAAGACGCTCCAAGATCAGTTTGGCCGTCCAGAGATTATTGTCGAGGCAACGATTGATTCCATTAGGAAGATGTCGTCCCCTGAGCCGGGTTGCTTACGTTCACTCGCTACCTTTGGTCTGGCAGTACGGAATCTTTGCGCGACAATAGTGGCACTTAAACTTCCGGAGCATTCATGTAACGTATCATTACTTCGGGAGTTCATGGGTAAGTTACCCTCGCATTATGCGATGGAATGGATCCGCCATCGACGACAGCTACATAGGGTAACCCTAACAGAGTTCGGCGTTTGGATAAGCCAACTAGCGCAAGATGCTAGCGAGGCTCTCGTTGAACCGCCGCGCCGCGAGCCTAATGCGCATGGAGAACGTTCCGAAAGACGACTTCCTACTCGAGACAATCGAACACAGGGACCGCATCCGCCTCAGCAACGAAATCAGTACGCGAACCGACCACTTCCCAAACAGAACCAGCCCGGACATGATGCACCTAAAACGACATACTGGAACACTCACACAATGCAACATCCCGTTCAACGCGAAACTGTCACAGTTACTAGCGGCACACACTCGGGCACACAGGAGCGAGTGCTGTTGAAATACGTACCTGTTACCATACACGGCCCACGTGGCCCTATTAATACGTACGCTTTCATAGATGACGGCTCTTCCTCATCCTTTATGGACTGTTCTCTACTGGAAGAGTTGGGTGTGGGAGGTACTCCGGCTCCACTGTGTCTACAGTGGACCGGTGGAATTACGCGACTAGAACAAGACTCCGTCAAGCTAAACCTGGCCATCTCTGCAAGAAACGTAAAAAACACATCAATGTTACTAAATGTACGCACGGTTAAGGACCTTGCTCTACCAATCCAAACGGTCGAGTTGAAGCAGCTGATTGCACAGTACCCGTACCTACAGGGCCTACCGATAGAGTCGTATAGTTCTGCACAACCACGAATTCTGATAGGAGTGGATAATTGTAGTGTAACGAAAACGGTGAAGAGTGCAGAAAGAAAACGTGATGAACCCATCGCGTCGAAGACGAAACTAGGCTGGATCATCTACGGTCCATGTCCGGTAGCCGAGAACGTTCCAGGGGCAACCTACAGCAACTTTCATGTATGCTTATGTGATGGAATCAGTGAAGAACTGCTGAATGCTGAACTAAAAAGGTTTTTTTCCTTAGACACCATCGCAATTTCAAAACCGGCTAAAACTTGGCGCTCTAAAGAAGACGAGCAGGCGCTAACAGTTCTGGAAAGAGATACGTCATTTCAAAACAATCGTTTTGAAACTGGATTGCTATGGAAAAATGAAAACATCCGCGTTCCTTGCAACAAAGCTATGGCTTTGAAACGATACAATTGCTTGAAAAGACGCATGCAGCAGGATCCTGTTCTCGATTCCGCGGTTCGAGATTTGATGTGGGGATATGAAACGAAAGGCTATATCCGACGACTTACACCAACCGAAGCAGCTGAGAGACATCCAAGGGACTGTCTTTCCTGTGACAAATGCGAATAAACCGGGTAAAGTGCATTTAGTCTTCGATGATGCCGCAGCAACCGTCAACGGAATCAGTCTTAATAGCGTCTTACTTACCGGACCGGATCTCGCGACAAATCTCCTGGCAGTGTTGTAACGGTAGCGGTAGTTGGTGACATAAGAGAGATGTTTCATCAGATTATGATTAAGCAATCTGATCAAAGAAGTCAGATGATTCTGTGGGAAGGAGATGCAACTAGCAGTGAACCTGTTGCATACGTGGTTACCGTAATGACCTTCGGAGCGGTCTGCTCACCGAGCACGGTTCAATACGTAAAGAACCGCAACGCGGAACGCTTTGAGTCCGAGTATCCGCGAGCAGTACAGTGTGTGAAGAATGAACATTATGTTGACGACATGCTGTTTAGCGTCGAAACAGAAGAGGAAGCGATTATCCTAACAGAACAGGTACGCAGCATACACTCACAGGGAGGATTCGAAATCCGAAATTTTATCTCCAATTCGTCGCGAGTTTTGGCACGTCTGCAGAGTGATCCTAAAATGGAAAAAAATATGACTATAGATAGTGTATTCAACACAGAGAAAGTACTTGGTATGTGGTGGGATACCTTGTCTGATAGCTTTTCATTCCGGCTATCTTTGAAGTACGACGAGAGTTTGCTATGGGGAGATCAACTACCTACGAAACGTCTTGTTTTGAGGACGTTAATGAGCGTCTACGACCCGATAGGACTTATAGGGCAGTTCTTAATGTTCCTGAAAATGCTCCTACAAGAGATTTGGCGGAGCGGTTTAAGCTGGGATCAGAAAATAGACGGTCATCTAGCTGAGAAATGGTTTACATAGATTAAAGTACTTCGAAATATCCCAAGAGTGAAAGTTCCTAGATGCTATCGTCAGTTGTCTTCAGATAAAGCTAAGGTTGAACTTCACGTGTTCTGCGATGCAAGCGAGTATGGTATGGCTGCCGTGGCATACCTCAGGTTTGAAGAAGATGGTTTGGTGGAGTGTGCCCTCGTAGGGTCCAAAACTAGAGTCGCACCGCTAAAATTCTTATCAATTCCCAGGCTGGAGCTGCAGGCTGCGGAGCTCGGTGCGCGTTTGGCAGAGGCAATCCGCCGATCACACCGTCTGAATTTTCAACGTTCTTTGTACTGGACTGACTCTCGAAACGTAATTAGCTGGCTGAACTCTGACCACCGTCGCTACCACCAATTCGTCGCCTTTCGGATCGGAGAACTACTAGAAACAACTGACGGCAGCCAGTGGTGTTGGATTCCTACCAAGCTCAACGTAGCCGACGACGGCACCAAGTGGACTAAGACGCCAGAATTATCTCCTGATAGCCGCTGGTTCAAGGGACCATTATTTCTATGGCAACCAGAAAGCGAATGGCCTGCAACCGAGAGACCCATAAAAAACATCACAGAAGAACTTCGAGTTAACCTGTTACACCATTGCGCAATACAGAATAGTGAACCAGGAACCTTCGTCGAGTTTGAGCGATTCAGTAAGTGGAAGAGATTGCTACGGACCGTAGCATACGTCATTCGCTTCACTACTAATAGTCGACGCCGTAGCCGAAAAGAATCAATCCAGCAAGGTCCCCTGACGCAACTAGAACTGGCGGAGGCCGAACGAGTATTATTCCGGAGGATGCAGTTAGAAGCCTACCCTACCGAGGTTCAGTATCTGAGACGCCAAACTGAAAGCAACACGGGTGGGACAGGTGTTAAAAGGGATAGTCCGATATATAAACTATCTCCTGTTCTAGACGGTTGTGGAGTTATGTTGATGAGCGGACGCTTAGCCGAGTGCAACGCAGTAAGCCCAGAAATGAGACGACCTATAATACTCCCTCCCAACCACCATGGTACAGCACTACTAACCAACGATGTCCACGAACGTTTCAGACACGGTAATCACATGACAGTCATCAGTGACATCAGAAGCAGATACTGGATCCCACGATTACTAAAAACCTACCAGCGTATACGCAGAGCCTGCCAACGATGCAGAATACGTGAAGCGGCACCCAGCCCCCCGATGATGAGCAACCTTCCGGATCCCAGAGTCGCGATGGGTCAACGAACATTCACACACACTGGGATCGACTACTTCGGTCCCATCCTCGTTACGGTCGGAAGGCGCGTAGAGAAACGATGGGGAGTTATTTTCACGTGTCTCACTGTCAGGGCCGTGCATTTGGAGATTGCGCACACACTCACGAAAGGATCCTGCATTGCTGCCATAAGACGATTCATCGCCAGACGTGGAATGCCACGTGAGGTCATCAGTGACTGTGGTACCAACTTTGTAGGAGCAGCACGGGAGTTGATGGAAGCGGTTGCGGAGATTGACCACGAAGCTCTGATGACGGAATTTTGCGGTCCGGAGATGAAGTGGACGTTTAATCCACCAGGGGCACCGCACTTTGGAGGCTGTTGGGAGCGCCTAGTTCGTTCAGTAAAGAAAATACTTGGACAACTCAACCTTCCCCGGCGCCCGACGGACGAGATGCTTGAAACCGCTCTGACTGAGATAGAACTCGTCATCAACTCCAGACCGCTAACATATGTTCCTATCGACGATGAGTTTTCAACACCCCTGACGCCAAATCACATATTATTGGGAAGTTCGGACGGTAGCAAACCTCCCACGATGTGCTGCGACGAGGCGGATGCAGTGAAATCGACATGGAAAATATCGCAACATATCGCGGACGTATTCTGGAAGAGGTGGGTTGCAGAATACTTACCCACTTTAGCGAGACGAACAAAGTGGTTTAAACCAGCGCGGCCCATTCAAGAAGGGGATGTGGTGATTGTCGTGGATAACCGTTTGCCCCGCAACTGTTGGCCAAAGGGACGTATTTTATCGGTGTTGCGTGCTAAAGAAGGACAGGTTAGACAGGCGGTAGTAACGACTCAAAACAGCACTTATAAGAGACCTGCAACAAAATTAGCAGTTTTAGATATAGCTTCAAAGGAGGTACTTACCAGTGAGGAATCTTAGAAACAATAACACGAACACATGGTTTGAGCTGTCAGTGTTGTAATTTGAGTGAGACGCTGCTAGAGATAGCGTCACACTGCGGGAGAGAATGTTACAAACAAAAGTGACAACACTGATCGCGCACGAATAATCCGACTAAGGGAAGAAAGTAAACAATGCGTTGTTTACGTAGCCGATTAAATACTCGAAAATACTCCGTAAGGTCAACGAGCGATATGCAGGGATGGCGGATCGTAGGGCCAAGAAAGCTATATATAGGAGTAAGGGAAAATAATCGCGCCATTATTCGGTGGTTCCGCAATAGAAGGATTGCTTAATTTTGTTGCAAATAAATCAAGTTGCAACCTAAAATAGTTTCTTTTTCTAGTTTACGTCGATACGTAACAAGCCAAAATTAATTGTCGTATTCGGTACGCGGTAATCGATAATCGTTCATTAAACGCGCGCGAGTGATAAGTGAAAATGTCCAACCCTTCGTCCAGGAAGCAGCTGGAAGACCAGGCAGCCGGTACATCAAGAGGACGCGTAGACGTCTCTATGCACGAGTCATCGCCCAATGTCGCCGGAGGGTCATCGGATAGACACACACCGATAAGTGGTCATCGGGACGAGCAACTGTTGCGGTCTCCGCTGAGAAATCCAATGGAAGATCGCAACGCGGTATCCTTGGGTTCGCCTGTTCTGATTGAGGATTCAACCACCAGAAGAGGCACGGCGGAACATAGCACCATCTCCCCGAGTGGATCGGCAACTCGACGCGCGGAGTTGTTAAGTATGAGAGGGTTGGTAGAAGCGAGGCAAGGGGAGTTAAGGGAGTTAGAGCTGAAATTAATGGAGCTCGAAGAGGAGGTGGACGCGGGAGCTAGCCATGACGCTTTACAGTCGAAGGCAGAACAATGGCTGGCTGCAACGGATCGCTGCGGTACTTATCCGTCAACCAGTAACTCTAGGGCACCTACACTTCACTTCACTAGCACTGCCAACCCACCCCCACCGTGTTATCAGGAATACGGTCAGGTTCCTGATTATTACACTTGGAGGAAACATCACGATGATGCCTATAGAAGGGCTTCTTTACCTCCCACCTGTCCTCCATATATTTCACCAGCGCACGCGGCTACGAGCCGATCACGCACAACACTACACCACGGTAATTTAACACAGGAACAAGTTTCCGCACGGCACGGAGCGATCGGGAAGGAGCTGCCGGAGTTTAGTGGTGCAGTGAAGGAGTGGCCGCTGTTTATACGTATGTACGAGCGGTCGACCGCAGTGTGTGGGTTTTCGACAGACAGACAGACGAAAACATATTGCGGCTACAGCGGGCGTTGAAAGGTGAAGCCAAGGAGGCAGTTGGGCATTTGTTGTTGTTGCCTGATGGTTTGGTTGAAGTGATGAAGACGCTCCAAGATCAGTTTGGCCGTCCAGAGATTATTGTCGAGGCAACGATTGATTCCATTAGGAAGATGTCGTCCCCTGAGCCGGGTTGCTTACGTTCACTCGCTACCTTTGGTCTGGCAGTACGGAATCTTTGCGCGACAATAGTGGCACTTAAACTTCCGGAGCATTCATGTAACGTATCATTACTTCGGGAGTTCATGGGTAAGTTACCCTCGCATTATGCGATGGAATGGATCCGCCATCGACGACAGCTACATAGGGTAACCCTAACAGAGTTCGGCGTTTGGATAAGCCAACTAGCGCAAGATGCTAGCGAGGCTCTCGTTGAACCGCCGCGCCGCGAGCCTAATGCGCATGGAGAACGTTCCGAAAGACGACTTCCTACTCGAGACAATCGAACACAGGGACCGCATCCGCCTCAGCAACGAAATCAGTACGCGAACCGACCACTTCCCAAACAGAACCAGCCCGGACATGATGCACCTAAAACGACATACTGGAACACTCACACAATGCAACATCCCGTTCAACGCGAAACTGTCACAGTTACTAGCGGCACACACTCGGGCACACAGGAGCGAGTGCTGTTGAAATACGTACCTGTTACCATACACGGCCCACGTGGCCCTATTAATACGTACGCTTTCATAGATGACGGCTCTTCCTCATCCTTTATGGACTGTTCTCTACTGGAAGAGTTGGGTGTGGGAGGTACTCCGGCTCCACTGTGTCTACAGTGGACCGGTGGAATTACGCGACTAGAACAAGACTCCGTCAAGCTAAACCTGGCCATCTCTGCAAGAAACGTAAAAAACACATCAATGTTACTAAATGTACGCACGGTTAAGGACCTTGCTCTACCAATCCAAACGGTCGAGTTGAAGCAGCTGATTGCACAGTACCCGTACCTACAGGGCCTACCGATAGAGTCGTATAGTTCTGCACAACCACGAATTCTGATAGGAGTGGATAATTGTAGTGTAACCAAAACGGTGAAGAGTGCAGAAAGAAAACGTGATGAACCCATCGCGTCGAAGACGAAACTAGGCTGGATCATCTACGGTCCATGTCCGGTAGCCGAGAACGTTCCAGGGGCAACCTACAGCAACTTTCATGTATGCTTATGTGATGGAATCAGTGAAGAACTGCTGAATGCTGAACTAAAAAGGTTTTTTTCCTTAGACACCATCGCAATTTCAAAACCGGCTAAAACTTGGCGCTCTAAAGAAGACGAGCAGGCGCTAACAGTTCTGGAAAGAGATACGTCATTTCAAAACAATCGTTTTGAAACTGGATTGCTATGGAAAAATGAAAACATCCGCGTTCCTTGCAACAAAGCTATGGCTTTGAAACGATACAATTGCTTGAAAAGACGCATGCAGCAGGATCCTGTTCTCGATTCCGCGGTTCGAGATTTGATGTGGGGATATGAAACGAAAGGCTATATCCGACGACTTACACCAACCGAAGCAGCTGAGAGACATCCAAGGGACTGTCTTTCCTGTGACAAATGCGAATAAACCGGGTAAAGTGCGTTTAGTCTTCGATGATGCCGCAGCAACCGTCAACGGAATCAGTCTTAATAGCGTCTTACTTACCGGACCGGATCTCGCGACAAATCTCCTGGCAGTGTTGTAACGGTAGCGGTAGTTGGTGACATAAGAGAGATGTTTCATCAGATTATGATTAAGCAATCTGATCAAAGAAGTCAGATGATTCTGTGGGAAGGAGATGCAACTAGCAGTGAACCTGTTGCATACGTGGTTACCGTAATGACCTTCGGAGCGGTCTGCTCACCGAGCACGGCTCAATACGTAAAGAACCGCAACGCGGAACGCTTTGAGTCCGAGTATCCGCGAGCAGTACAGTGTGTGAAGAATGAACATTATGTTGACGACATGCTGTTTAGCGTCGAAACAGAAGAGGAAGCGATTATCCTAACAGAACAGGTACGCAGCATACACTCACAGGGAGGATTCGAAATCCGAAATTTTATCTCCAATTCGTCGCGAGTTTTGGCACGTCTGCAGAGTGATCCTAAAATGGAAAAAAATATGACTATAGATAGTGTATTCAACACAGAGAAAGTACTTGGTATGTGGTGGGATACCTTGTCTGATAGCTTTTCATTCCGGCTATCTTTGAAGTACGACGAGAGTTTGCTATGGGGAGATCAACTACCTACGAAACGTCTTGTTTTGAGGACGTTAATGAGCGTCTACGACCCGATAGGACTTATAGGGCAGTTCTTAATGTTCCTGAAAATGCTCCTACAAGAGATTTGGCGGAGCGGTTTAAGCTGGGATCAGAAAATAGACGGTCATCTAGCTGAGAAATGGTTTACATAGATTAAAGTACTTCGAAATATCCCAAGAGTGAAAGTTCCTAGATGCTATCGTCAGTTGTCTTCAGATAAAGCTAAGGTTGAACTTCACGTGTTCTGCGATGCAAGCGAGTATGGTATGGCTGCCGTGGCATACCTCAGGTTTGAAGAAGATGGTTTGGTGGAGTGTGCCCTCGTAGGGTCCAAAACTAGAGTCGCACCGCTAAAATTCTTATCAATTCCCAGGCTGGAGCTGCAGGCTGCGGAGCTCGGTGCGCGTTTGGCAGAGGCAATCCGCCGATCACACCGTCTGAATTTTCAACGTTCTTTGTACTGGACTGACTCTAGAAACGTAATTAGCTGGCTGAACTCTGACCACCGTCGCTACCACCAATTCGTCGCCTTTCGGATCGGAGAACTACTAGAAACAACTGACGGCAGCCAGTGGTGTTGGATTCCTACCAAGCTCAACGTAGCCGACGACGGCACCAAGTGGACTAAGACGCCAGAATTATCTCCTGATAGCCGCTGGTTCAAGGGACCATTATTTCTATGGCAACCAGAAAGCGAATGGCCTGCAACCGAGAGACCCATAAAAAACATCACAGAAGAACTTCGAGTTAACCTGTTACACCATTGCGCAATACAGAATAGTGAACCAGGAACCTTCGTCGAGTTTGAGCGATTCAGTAAGTGGAAGAGATTGCTACGGACCGTAGCATACGTCATTCGCTTCACTACTAATAGTCGACGCCGTAGCCGAAAAGAATCAATCCAGCAAGGTCCCCTGACGCAACTAGAACTGGCGGAGGCCGAACGAGTATTATTCCGGAGGATGCAGTTAGAAGCCTACCCTACCGAGGTTCAGTATCTGAGACGCCAAACTGAAAGCAACACGGGTGGGACAGGTGTTAAAAGGGATAGTCCGATATATAAACTATCTCCTGTTCTAGACGGTTGTGGAGTTATGTTGATGAGCGGACGCTTAGCCGAGTGCAACGCAGTAAGCCCAGAAATGAGACGACCTATAATACTCCCTCCCAACCACCATGGTACAGCACTACTAACCAACGATGTCCACGAACGTTTCAGACACGGTAATCACATGACAGTCATCAGTGACATCAGAAGCAGATACTGGATCCCACGATTACTAAAAACCTACCAGCGTATACGCAGAGCCTGCCAACGATGCAGAATACGTGAAGCGGCACCCAGCCCCCCGATGATGAGCAACCTTCCGGATCCCAGAGTCGCGATGGGTCAACGAACATTCACACACACTGGGATCGACTACTTCGGTCCCATCCTCGTTACGGTCGGAAGGCGCGTAGAGAAACGATGGGGAGTTATTTTCACGTGTCTCACTGTCAGGGCCGTGCATTTGGAGATTGCGCACACACTCACGAAAGGATCCTGCATTGCTGCCATAAGACGATTCATCGCCAGACGTGGAATGCCACGTGAGGTCATCAGTGACTGTGGTACCAACTTTGTAGGAGCAGCACGGGAGTTGATGGAAGCGGTTGCGGAGATTGACCACGAAGCTCTGATGACGGAATTTTGCGGTCCGGAGATGAAGTGGACGTTTAATCCACCAGGGGCACCGCACTTTGGAGGCTGTTGGGAGCGCCTAGTTCGTTCAGTAAAGAAAATACTTGGACAACTCAACCTTCCCCGGCGCCCGACGGACGAGATGCTTGAAACCGCTCTGACTGAGATAGAACTCGTCATCAACTCCAGACCGCTAACATATGTTCCTATCGACGATGAGTTTTCAACACCCCTGACGCCAAATCACATATTATTGGGAAGTTCGGACGGTAGCAAACCTCCCACGATGTGCTGCGACGAGGCGGATGCAGTGAAATCGACATGGAAAATATCGCAACATATCGCGGACGTATTCTGGAAGAGGTGGGTTGCAGAATACTTACCCACTTTAGCGAGACGAACAAAGTGGTTTAAACCAGCGCGGCCCATTCAAGAAGGGGATGTGGTGATTGTCGTGGATAACCGTTTGCCCCGCAACTGTTGGCCAAAGGGACGTATTTTATCGGTGTTGCGTGCTAAAGATGGACAGGTTAGACAGGCGGTAGTAACGACTCAAAACAGCACTTATAAGAGACCTGCAACAAAATTAGCAGTTTTAGATATAGCTTCAAAGGAGGTACTTACCAGTGAGGAATCTTAGAAACAATAACACGAACACATGGTTTGAGCTGTCAGTGTTGTAATTTGAGTGAGACGCTGCTAGAGATAGCGTCACACTGCGGGAGAGAATGTTACAAACAAAAGTGACAACACTGATCGCGCACGAATAATCCGACTAAGGGAAGAAAGTAAACAATGCGTTGTTTACGTAGCCGATTAAATACTCGAAAATACTCTGTAAGGTCAACGAGCGATATGCAGGGATGGCGGATCGTAGGGCCAAGAAAGCTATATATAGGAGTAAGGGAAAATAATCGCGCCATTATTCGGTGGTTCCGCAATAGAAGGATTGCTTAATTTTGTTGCAAATAAATCAAGTTGCAACCTAAAATAGTTTCTTTTTCTAGTTTACGTCGATACGTAACAAGCCAAAATTAATTGTCGTATTCGGTACGCGGTAATCGATAATCGTTCATTAAACGCGCGCGAGTGATAAGTGAAAATGTCCAACCCTTCGTCCAGGAAGCAGCTGGAAGACCAGGCAGCCGGTACATCAAGAGGACGCGTAGACGTCTCTATGCACGAGTCATCGCCCAATGTCGCCGGAGGGTCATCGGATAGACACACACCGATAAGTGGTCATCGGGACGAGCAACTGTTGCGGTCTCCGCTGAGAAATCCAATGGAAGATCGCAACGCGGTATCCTTGGGTTCGCCTGTTCTGATTGAGGATTCAACCACCAGAAGAGGCACGGCGGAACATAGCACCATCTCCCCGAGTGGATCGGCAACTCGACGCGCGGAGTTGTTAAGTATGAGAGGGTTGGTAGAAGCGAGGCAAGGGGAGTTAAGGGAGTTAGAGCTGAAATTAATGGAGCTCGAAGAGGAGGTGGACGCGGGAGCTAGCCATGACGCTTTACAGTCGAAGGCAGAACAATGGCTGGCTGCAACGGATCGCTGCGGTACTTATCCGTCAACCAGTAACTCTAGGGCACCTACACTTCACTTCACTAGCACTGCCAACCCACCCCCACCGTGTTATCAGGAATACGGTCAGGTTCCTGATTATTACACTTGGAGGAAACATCACGATGATGCCTATAGAAGGGCTTCTTTACCTCCCACCTGTCCTCCATATATTTCACCAGCGCACGCGGCTACGAGCCGATCACGCACAACACTACACCACGGTAATTTAACACAGGAACAAGTTTCCGCACGGCACGGAGCGATCGGGAAGGAGCTGCCGGAGTTTAGTGGTGCAGTGAAGGAGTGGCCGCTGTTTATACGTATGTACGAGCGGTCGACCGCAGTGTGTGGGTTTTCGACAGACAGACAGACGAAAACATATTGCGGCTACAGCGGGCGTTGAAAGGTGAAGCCAAGGAGGCAGTTGGGCATTTGTTGTTGTTGCCTGATGGTTTGGTTGAAGTGATGAAGACGCTCCAAGATCAGTTTGGCCGTCCAGAGATTATTGTCGAGGCAACGATTGATTCCATTAGGAAGATGTCGTCCCCTGAGCCGGGTTGCTTACGTTCACTCGCTACTTTTGGTCTGGCAGTACGGAATCTTTGCGCGACAATAGTGGCACTTAAACTTCCGGAGCATTCATGTAACGTATCATTACTTCGGGAGTTCATGGGTAAGTTACCCTCGCATTATGCGATGGAATGGATCCGCCATCGACGACAGCTACATAGGGTAACCCTAACAGAGTTCGGCGTTTGGATAAGCCAACTAGCGCAAGATGCTAGCGAGGCTCTCGTTGAACCGCCGCGCCGCGAGCCTAATGCGCATGGAGAACGTTCCGAAAGACGACTTCCTACTCGAGACAATCGAACACAGGGACCGCATCCGCCTCAGCAACGAAATCAGTACGCGAACCGACCACTTCCCAAACAGAACCAGCCCGGACATGATGCACCTAAAACGACATACTGGAACACTCACACAATGCAACATCCCGTTCAACGCGAAACTGTCACAGTTACTAGCGGCACACACTCGGGCACACAGGAGCGAGTGCTGTTGAAATACGTACCTGTTACCATACACGGCCCACGTGGCCCTATTAATACGTACGCTTTCATAGATGACGGCTCTTCCTCATCCTTTATGGACTGTTCTCTACTGGAAGAGTTGGGTGTGGGAGGTACTCCGGCTCCACTGTGTCTACAGTGGACCGGTGGAATTACGCGACTAGAACAAGACTCCGTCAAGCTAAACCTGGCCATCTCTGCAAGAAACGTAAAAAACACATCAATGTTACTAAATGTACGCACGGTTAAAGACCTTGCTCTACCAATCCAAACTGTCGAGTTGAAGCAGCTGATTGCACAGTACCCGTACCTACAGGGCCTACCGATAGAGTCGTATAGTTCTGCACAACCACGAATTCTGATAGGAGTGGATAATTGTAGTGTAACCAAAACGGTGAAGAGTGCAGAAAGAAAACGTGATGAACCCATCGCGTCGAAGACGAAACTAGGCTGGATCATCTACGGTCCATGTCCGGTAGCCGAGAACGTTCCAGGGGCAACCTACAGCAACTTTCATGTATGCTTATGTGATGGAATCAGTGAAGAACTGCTGAATGCTGAACTAAAAAGGTTTTTTTCCTTAGACACCATCGCAATTTCAAAACCGGCTAAAACTTGGCGCTCTAAAGAAGACGAGCAGGCGCTAACAGTTCTGGAAAGAGATACGTCATTTCAAAACAATCGTTTTGAAACTGGATTGCTATGGAAAAATGAAAACATCCGCGTTCCTTGCAACAAAGCTATGGCTTTGAAACGATACAATTGCTTGAAAAGACGCATGCAGCAGGATCCTGTTCTCGATTCCGCGGTTCGAGATTTGATGTGGGGATATGAAACGAAAGGCTATATCCGACGACTTACACCAACCGAAGCAGCTGAGAGACATCCAAGGGACTGTCTTTCCTGTGACAAATGCGAATAAACCGGGTAAAGTGCGTTTAGTCTTCGATGATGCCGCAGCAACCGTCAACGGAATCAGTCTTAATAGCGTCTTACTTACCGGACCGGATCTCGCGACAAATCTCCTGGCAGTGTTGTAACGGTAGCGGTAGTTGGTGACATAAGAGAGATGTTTCATCAGATTATGATTAAGCAATCTGATCAAAGAAGTCAGATGATTCTGTGGGAAGGAGATGCAACTAGCAGTGAACCTGTTGCATACGTGGTTACCGTAATGACCTTCGGAGCGGTCTGCTCACCGAGCACGGCTCAATACGTAAAGAACCGCAACGCGGAACGCTTTGAGTCCGAGTATCCGCGAGCAGTACAGTGTGTGAAGAATGAACATTATGTTGACGACATGCTGTTTAGCGTCGAAACAGAAGAGGAAGCGATTATCCTAACAGAACAGGTACGCTGCATACACTCACAGGGAGGATTCGAAATCCGAAATTTTATCTCCAATTCGTCGCGAGTTTTGGCACGTCTGCAGAGTGATCCTAAAATGGAAAAAAATATGACTATAGATAGTGTATTCAACACAGAGAAAGTACTTGGTATGTGGTGGGATACCTTGTCTGATAGCTTTTCATTCCGGCTATCTTTGAAGTACGACGAGAGTTTGCTATGGGGAGATCAACTACCTACGAAACGTCTTGTTTTGAGGACGTTAATGAGCGTCTACGACCCGATAGGACTTATAGGGCAGTTCCTAATGTTCCTGAAAATGCTCCTACAAGAGATTTGGCGGAGCGGTTTAAGCTGGGATCAGAAAATAGACGGTCATCTAGCTGAGAAATGGTTTACATAGATTAAAGTACTTCGAAATATCCCAAGAGTGAAAGTTCCTAGATGCTATCGTCAGTTGTCTTCAGATAAAGCTAAGGTTGAACTTCACGTGTTCTGCGATGCAAGCGAGTATGGTATGGCTGCCGTGGCATACCTCAGGTTTGAAGAAGATGGTTTGGTGGAGTGTGCCCTCGTAGGGTCCAAAACTAGAGTCGCACCGCTAAAATTCTTATCAATTCCCAGGCTGGAGCTGCAGGCTGCGGAGCTCGGTGCGCGTTTGGCAGAGGCAATCCGCCGATCACACCGTCTGAATTTTCAACGTTCTTTGTACTGGACTGACTCTCGAAACGTAATTAGCTGGCTGAACTCTGACCACCGTCGCTACCACCAATTCGTCGCCTTTCGGATTGGAGAACTACTAGAAACAACTGACGGCAGCCAGTGGTGTTGGATTCCTACCAAGCTCAACGTAGCCGACGACGGCACCAAGTGGACTAAGACGCCAGAATTATCTCCTGATAGCCGCTGGTTCAAGGGACCATTATTTCTATGGCAACCAGAAAGCGAATGGCCTGCAACCGAGAGACCCATAAAAAACATCACAGAAGAACTTCGAGTTAACCTGTTACACCATTGCGCAATACAGAATAGTGAACCAGGAACCTTCGTCGAGTTTGAGCGATTCAGTAAGTGGAAGAGATTGCTACGGACCGTAGCATACGTCATTCGCTTCACTACTAATAGTCGACGCCGTAGCCGAAAAGAATCAATCCAGCAAGGTCCCCTGACGCAACTAGAACTGGCGGAGGCCGAACGAGTATTATTCCGGAGGATGCAGTTAGAAGCCTACCCTACCGAGGTTCAGTATCTGAGACGCCAAACTGAAAGCAACACGGGTGGGACAGGTGTTAAAAGGGATAGTCCGATATATAAACTATCTCCTGTTCTAGACGGTTGTGGAGTTATGTTGATGAGCGGACGCTTAGCCGAGTGCAACGCAGTAAGCCCAGAAATGAGACGACCTATAATACTCCCTCCCAACCACCATGGTACAGCACTACTAACCAACGATGTCCACGAACGTTTCAGACACGGTAATCACATGACAGTCATCAGTGACATCAGAAGCAGATACTGGATCCCACGATTACTAAAAACCTACCAGCGTATACGCAGAGCCTGCCAACGATGCAGAATACGTGAAGCGGCACCCAGCCCCCCGATGATGAGCAACCTTCCGGATCCCAGAGTCGCGATGGGTCAACGAACATTCACACACACTGGGATCGACTACTTCGGTCCCATCCTCGTTACGGTCGGAAGGCGCGTAGAGAAACGATGGGGAGTTATTTTCACGTGTCTCACTGTCAGGGCCGTGCATTTGGAGATTGCGCACACACTCACGAAAGGATCCTGCATTGCTGCCATAAGACGATTCATCGCCAGACGTGGAATGCCACGTGAGGTCATCAGTGACTGTGGTACCAACTTTGTAGGAGCAGCACGGGAGTTGATGGAAGCGGTTGCGGAGATTGACCACGAAGCTCTGATGACGGAATTTTGCGGTCCGGAGATGAAGTGGACGTTTAATCCACCAGGGGCACCGCACTTTGGAGGCTGTTGGGAGCGCCTAGTTCGTTCAGTAAAGAAAATACTTGGACAACTCAACCTTCCCCGGCGCCCGACGGACGAGATGCTTGAAACCGCTCTGACTGAGATAGAACTCGTCATCAACTCCAGACCGCTAACATATGTTCCTATCGACGATGAGTTTTCAACACCCCTGACGCCAAATCACATATTATTGGGAAGTTCGGACGGTAGCAAACCTCCCACGATGTGCTGCGACGAGGCGGATGCAGTGAAATCGACATGGAAAATATCGCAACATATCGCGGACGTATTCTGGAAGAGGTGGGTTGCAGAATACTTACCCACTTTAGCGAGACGAACAAAGTGGTTTAAACCAGCGCGGCCCATTCAAGAAGGGGATGTGGTGATTGTCGTGGATAACCGTTTGCCCCGCAACTGTTGGCCAAAGGGACGTATTTTATCGGTGTTGCGTGCTAAAGATGGACAGGTTAGACAGGCGGTAGTAACGACTCAAAACAGCACTTATAAGAGACCTGCAACAAAATTAGCAGTTTTAGATATAGCTTCAAAGGAGGTACTTACCAGTGAGGAATCTTAGAAACAATAACACGAACACATGGTTTGAGCTGTCAGTGTTGTAATTTGAGTGAGACGCTGCTAGAGATAGCGTCACACTGCGGGAGAGAATGTTACAAACAAAAGTGACAACACTGATCGCGCACGAATAATCCGACTAAGGGAAGAAAGTAAACAATGCGTTGTTTACGTAGCCGATTAAATACTCGAAAATACTCCGTAAGGTCAACGAGCGATATGCAGGGATGGCGGATCGTAGGGCCAAGAAAGCTATATATAGGAGTAAGGGAAAATAATCGCGCCATTATTCGGTGGTTCCGCAATAGAAGGATTGCTTAATTTTGTTGCAAATAAATCAAGTTGCAACCTAAAATAGTTTCTTTTTCTAGTTTACGTCGATACGTAACAAGCCAAAATTAATTGTCGTATTCGGTACGCGGTAATCGATAATCGTTCATTAAACGCGCGCGAGTGATAAGTGAAAATGTCCAACCCTTCGTCCAGGAAGCAGCTGGAAGACCAGGCAGCCGGTACATCAAGAGGACGCGTAGACGTCTCTATGCACGAGTCATCGCCCAATGTCGCCGGAGGGTCATCGGACAGACACACACCGATAAGTGGTCATCGGGACGAGCAACTGTTGCGGTTTCCGCTGAGAAATCCAATGGAAGATCGCAACGCGGTATCCTTGGGTTCGCCTGTTCTGATTGAGGATTCAACCACCAGAAGAGGCACGGCGGAACATAGCACCATCTCCCCGAGTGGATCGGCAACTCGACGCGCGGAGTTGTTAAGTATGAGAGGGTTGGTAGAAGCGAGGCAAGGGGAGTTAAGGGAGTTAGAGCTGAAATTAATGGAGCTCGAAGAGGAGGTGGACGCGGGAGCTAGCCATGACGCTTTACAGTCGAAGGCAGAACAATGGCTGGCTGCAACGGATCGCTGCGGTACTTATCCGCCAACCAGTAACTCTAGGGCACCTACACTTCACTTCACTAGCACTGCCAACCCACCCCCACCGTGTTATCAGGAATACGGTCAGGTTCCTGATTATTACACTTGGAGGAAACATCACGATGATGCCTATAGAAGGGCTTCTTTACCTCCCACCTGTCCTCCATATATTTCACCAGCGCACGCGGCTACGAGCCGATCACGCACAACACTACACCACGGTAATTTAACACAGGAACAAGTTTCCGCACGGCACGGAGCGATCGGGAAGGAGCTGCCGGAGTTTAGTGGTACAGTGAAGGAGTGGCCGCTGTTTATACGTATGTACGAGCGGTCGACCGCAGTGTGTGGGTTTTCGGAAGACGAAAACATATTGCGGCTACAGCGGGCGTTGAAAGGTGAAGCCAAGGAGGCAGTTGGGCATTTGTTGTTGTTGCCTGATGGTTTGGTTGAAGTGATGAAGACGCTCCAAGATCAGTTCGGCCGTCCAGAGATTATTGTCGAGGCAACGATTGATTCCATTAGGAAGATGCCGTCCCCTGAGCCGGGTTGCTTACGTTCACTCGCTACCTTTGGTCTGGCAGTACGGAATCTTTGCGCGACAATAGTGGCACTTAAACTTCCGGAGCATTCATGTAACGTATCATTACTTCGGGAGTTCATGGGTAAGTTACCCTCGCATTATGCGATGGAATGGGTCCGCCATCGACGACAGCTACATAGGGTAACCCTAACAGAGTTCGGCGTTTGGATAAGCCAACTAGCGCAAGATGCTAGCGAGGCTCTCGTTGAACCGCCGCGCCGCGAGCCTAATGCGCATGGAGAACGTTCCGAAAGACGGCTTCCTACTCGAGACAATCGAACACAGGGACCGACTCCGCCTCAGCAACGAAATCAGTACGCGCCCCGACCACTTCCCAAACAGAACCAGCCCGGACATGATGCACCTAAAACGACATACTGGAACACTCACACAATGCAACATCCCGTTCAACGCGAAACTGTCACAGTTACTAGCGGCACACACTCGGGCACACAGGAGCGAGTGCTGTTGAAATACGTACCTGTTACCATACACGGCCCACGTGGCCCTATTAATACGTACGCTTTCATAGATGACGGCTCTTCCTCATCCTTTATGGACTGTTCTCTACTGGAAGAGTTGGGTGTGGGAGGTACTCCGGCTCCACTGTGTCTACAGTGGACCGGTGGAATTACGCGACTAGAACAAGACTCCGTCAAGCTAAACCTGGCCATCTCTGCAAGAAACGTAAAAAACACATCAATGTTACTAAATGTACGCACGGTTAAGGACCTTGCTCTACCAATCCAAACGGTCGAGTTGAAGCAGCTGATTGCACAGTACCCGTACCTACAGGGCCTACCGATAGAGTCGTATAGTTCTGCACAACCACGAATTCTGATAGGAGTGGATAATTGTAGTGTAACCAAAACGGTGAAGAGTGCAGAAAGAAAACGTGATGAACCCATCGCGTCGAAGACGAAACTAGGCTGGATCATCTACGGTCCATGTCCGGTAGCCGAGAACGTTCCAGGGGCAACCTACAGCAACTTTCATGTATGCTTATGTGATGGAATCAGTGAAGAACTGCTGAATGCTGAACTAAAAAGGTTTTTTTCCTTAGACACCATCGCAATTTCAAAACCGGCTAAAACTTGGCGCTCTAAAGAAGACGAGCAGGCGCTAACAGTTCTGGAAAGAGATACGTCATTTCAAAACAATCGTTTTGAAACTGGATTGCTATGGAAAAATGAAAACATCCGCGTTCCTTGCAACAAAGCTATGGCTTTGAAACGATACAATTGCTTGAAAAGACGCATGCAGCAGGATCCTGTTCTCGATTCCGCGGTTCGAGATTTGATGTGGGGATATGAAACGAAAGGCTATATCCGACGACTTACACCAACCGAAGCAGCTGAGAGACATCCAAGGGACTGTCTTTCCTGTGACAAATGCGAATAAACCGGGTAAAGTGCGTTTAGTCTTCGATGATGCCGCAGCAACCGTCAACGGAATCAGTCTTAATAGCGTCTTACTTACCGGACCGGATCTCGCGACAAATCTCCTGGCAGTGTTGTAACGGTAGCGGTAGTTGGTGACATAAGAGAGATGTTTCATCAGATTATGATTAAGCAATCTGATCAAAGAAGTCAGATGATTCTGTGGGAAGGAGATGCAACTAGCAGTGAACCTGTTGCATACGTGGTTACCGTAATGACCTTCGGAGCGGTCTGCTCACCGAGCACGGTTCAATACGTAAAGAACCGCAACGCGGAACGCTTTGAGTCCGAGTATCCGCGAGCAGTACAGTGTGTGAAGAATGAACATTATGTTGACGACATGCTGTTTAGCGTCGAAACAGAAGAGGAAGCGATTATCCTAACAGAACAGGTACGCTGCATACACTCACAGGGAGGATTCGAAATCCGAAATTTTATCTCCAATTCGTCGCGAGTTTTGGCACGTCTGCAGAGTGATCCTAAAATGGAAAAAAATATGACTATAGATAGTGTATTCAACACAGAGAAAGTACTTGGTATGTGGTGGGATACCTTGTCTGATAGCTTTTCATTCCGGCTATCTTTGAAGTACGACGAGAGTTTGCTATGGGGAGATCAACTACCTACGAAACGTCTTGTTTTGAGGACGTTAATGAGCGTCTACGACCCGATAGGACTTATAGGGCAGTTCTTAATGTTCCTGAAAATGCTCCTACAAGAGATTTGGCGGAGCGGTTTAAGCTGGGATCAGAAAATAGACGGTCATCTAGCTGAGAAATGGTTTACATAGATTAAAGTACTTCGAAATATCCCAAGAGTGAAAGTTCCTAGATGCTATCGTCAGTTGTCGTCAGATAAAGCTAAGGTTGAACTTCACGTGTTCTGCGATGCAAGCGAGTATGGTATGGCTGCCGTGGCATACCTCAGGTTTGAAGAAGATGGTTTGGTGGAGTGTGCCCTCGTAGGGTCCAAAACTAGAGTCGCACCGCTAAAATTCTTATCAATTCCCAGGCTGGAGCTGCAGGCTGCGGAGCTCGGTGCGCGTTTGGCAGAGGCAATCCGCCGATCACACCGTCTGAATTTTCAACGTTCTTTGTACTGGACTGACTCTAGAAACGTAATTAGCTGGCTGAACTCTGACCACCGTCGCTACCACCAATTCGTCGCCTTTCGGATCGGAGAACTACTAGAAACAACTGACGGCAGCCAGTGGTGTTGGATTCCTACCAAGCTCAACGTAGCCGACGACGGCACCAAGTGGACTAAGACGCCAGAATTATTTCCTGATAGCCGCTGGTTCAAGGGACCATTATTTCTATGGCAACCAGAAAGCGAATGGCCTGCAACCGAGAGACCCATAAAAAACATCACAGAAGAACTTCGAGTTAACCTGTTACACCATTGCGCAATACAGAATAGTGAACCAGGAACCTTCGTCGAGTTTGAGCGATTCAGTAAGTGGAAGAGATTGCTACGGACCGTAGCATACGTCATTCGCTTCACTACTAATAGTCGACGCCGTAGCCGAAAAGAATCAATCCAGCAAGGTCCCCTGACGCAACTAGAACTGGCGGAGGCCGAACGAGTATTATTCCGGAGGATGCAGTTAGAAGCCTACCCTACCGAGGTTCAGTATCTGAGACGCCAAACTGAAAGCAACACGGGTGGGACAGGTGTTAAAAGGGATAGTCCGATATATAAACTATCTCCTGTTCTAGACGGTTGTGGAGTTATGTTGATGAGCGGACGCTTAGCCGAGTGCAACGCAGTAAGCCCAGAAATGAGACGACCTATAATACTCCCTCCCAACCACCATGGTACAGCACTACTAACCAACGATGTCCACGAACGTTTCAGACACGGTAATCACATGACAGTCATCAGTGACATCAGAAGCAGATACTGGATCCCACGATTACTAAAAACCTACCAGCGTATACGCAGAGCCTGCCAACGATGCAGAATACGTGAAGCGGCACCCAGCCCCCCGATGATGAGCAACCTTCCGGATCCCAGAGTCGCGATGGGTCAACGAACATTCACACACACAGGGATCGACTACTTCGGTCCCATCCTCGTTACGGTCGGAAGGCGCGTAGAGAAACGATGGGGAGTTATTTTCACGTGTCTCACTGTCAGGGCCGTGCATTTGGAGATTGCGCACACACTCACGAAAGGATCCTGCATTGCTGCCATAAGACGATTCATCGCCAGACGTGGAATGCCACGTGAGGTCATCAGTGACTGTGGTACCAACTTTGTAGGAGCAGCACGGGAGTTGATGGAAGCGGTTGCGGAGATTGACCACGAAGCTCTGATGACGGAATTTTGCGGTCCGGAGATGAAGTGGACGTTTAATCCACCAGGGGCACCGCACTTTGGAGGCTGTTGGGAGCGCCTAGTTCGTTCAGTAAAGAAAATACTTGGACAACTCAACCTTCCCCGGCGCCCGACGGACGAGATGCTTGAAACCGCTCTGACTGAGATAGAACTCGTCATCAACTCCAGACCGCTAACATATGTTCCTATCGACGATGAGTTTTCAACACCCCTGACGCCAAATCACATATTATTGGGAAGTTCGGACGGTAGCAAACCTCCCACGATGTGCTGCGACGAGGCGGATGCAGTGAAATCGACATGGAAAATATCGCAACATATCGCGGACGTATTCTGGAAGAGGTGGGTTGCAGAATACTTACCCACTTTAGCGAGACGAACAAAGTGGTTTAAACCAGCGCGGCCCATTCAAGAAGGGGATGTGGTGATTGTCGTGGATAACCGTTTGCCCCGCAACTGTTGGCCAAAGGGACGTATTTTATCGGTGTTGCGTGCTAAAGATGGACAGGTTAGACAGGCGGTAGTAACGACTCAAAACAGCACTTATAAGAGACCTGCAACAAAATTAGCAGTTTTAGATATAGCTTCAAAGGAGGTACTTACCAGTGAGGAATCTTAGAAACAATAACACGAACACATGGTTTGAGCTGTCAGTGTTGTAATTTGAGTGAGACGCTGCTAGAGATAGCGTCACACTGCGGGAGAGAATGTTACAAACAAAAGTGACAACACTGATCGCGCACGAATAATCCGACTAAGGGAATAAAGTAAACAATGCGTTGTTTACGTAGCCGATTAAATACTCGAAAATACTCCGTAAGGTCAACGAGCGATATGCAGGGATGGCGGATCGTAGGGCCAAGAAAGCTATATATAGGAGTAAGGGAAAATAATCGCGCCATTATTCGGTGGTTCCGCAATAGAAGGATTGCTTAATTTTGTTGCAAATAAATCAAGTTGCAACCTAAAATAGTTTCTTTTTCTAGTTTACGTCGATACGTAACAAGCCAAAATTAATTGTCGTATTCGGTACGCGGTAATCGATAATCGTTCATTAAACGCGCGCGAGTGATAAGTGAAAATGTCCAACCCTTCGTCCAGGAAGCAGCTGGAAGACCAGGCAGCCGGTACATCAAGAGGACGCGTAGACGTCTCTATGCACGAGTCATCGCCCAATGTCGCCGGAGGGTCATCGGATAGACACACACCGATAAGTGGTCATCGGGACGAGCAACTGTTGCGGTCTCCGCTGAGAAATCCAATGGAAGATCGCAACGCGGTATCCTTGGGTTCGCCTGTTCTGATTGAGGATTCAACCACCAGAAGAGGCACGGCGGAACATAGCACCATCTCCCCGAGTGGATCGGCAACTCGACGCGCGGAGTTGTTAAGTATGAGAGGGTTGGTAGAAGCGAGGCAAGGGGAGTTAAGGGAGTTAGAGCTGAAATTAATGGAGCTCGAAGAGGAGGTGGACGCGGGAGCTAGCCATGACGCTTTACAGTCGAAGGCAGAACAATGGCTGGCTGCAACGGATCGCTGCGGTACTTATCCGTCAACCAGTAACTCTAGGGCACCTACACTTCACTTCACTAGCACTGCCAACCCACCCCCACCGTGTTATCAGGAATACGGTCAGGTTCCTGATTATTACACTTGGAGGAAACATCACGATGATGCCTATAGAAGGGCTTCTTTACCTCCCACCTGTCCTCCATATATTTCACCAGCGCACGCGGCTACGAGCCGATCACGCACAACACTACACCACGGTAATTTAACACAGGAACAAGTTTCCGCACGGCACGGAGCGATCGGGAAGGAGCTGCCGGAGTTTAGTGGTGCAGTGAAGGAGTGGCCGCTGTTTATACGTATGTACGAGCGGTCGACCGCAGTGTGTGGGTTTTCGACAGACAGACAGACGAAAACATATTGCGGCTACAGCGGGCGTTGAAAGGTGAAGCCAAGGAGGCAGTTGGGCATTTGTTGTTGTTGCCTGATGGTTTGGTTGAAGTGATGAAGACGCTCCAAGATCAGTTTGGCCGTCCAGAGATTATTGTCGAGGCAACGATTGATTCCATTAGGAAGATGTCGTCCCCTGAGCCGGGTTGCTTACGTTCACTCGCTACTTTTGGTCTGGCAGTACGGAATCTTTGCGCGACAATAGTGGCACTTAAACTTCCGGAGCATTCATGTAACGTATCATTACTTCGGGAGTTCATGGGTAAGTTACCCTCGCATTATGCGATGGAATGGATCCGCCATCGACGACAGCTACATAGGGTAACCCTAACAGAGTTCGGCGTTTGGATAAGCCAACTAGCGCAAGATGCTAGCGAGGCTCTCGTTGAACCGCCGCGCCGCGAGCCTAATGCGCATGGAGAACGTTCCGAAAGACGACTTCCTACTCGAGACAATCGAACACAGGGACCGCATCCGCCTCAGCAACGAAATCAGTACGCGAACCGACCACTTCCCAAACAGAACCAGCCCGGACATGATGCACCTAAAACGACATACTGGAACACTCACACAATGCAACATCCCGTTCAACGCGAAACTGTCACAGTTACTAGCGGCACACACTCGGGCACACAGGAGCGAGTGCTGTTGAAATACGTACCTGTTACCATACACGGCCCACGTGGCCCTATTAATACGTACGCTTTCATAGATGACGGCTCTTCCTCATCCTTTATGGACTGTTCTCTACTGGAAGAGTTGGGTGTGGGAGGTACTCCGGCTCCACTGTGTCTACAGTGGACCGGTGGAATTACGCGACTAGAACAAGACTCCGTCAAGCTAAACCTGGCCATCTCTGCAAGAAACGTAAAAAACACATCAATGTTACTAAATGTACGCACGGTTAAAGACCTTGCTCTACCAATCCAAACTGTCGAGTTGAAGCAGCTGATTGCACAGTACCCGTACCTACAGGGCCTACCGATAGAGTCGTATAGTTCTGCACAACCACGAATTCTGATAGGAGTGGATAATTGTAGTGTAACGAAAACGGTGAAGAGTGCAGAAAGAAAACGTGATGAACCCATCGCGTCGAAGACGAAACTAGGCTGGATCATCTACGGTCCATGTCCGGTAGCCGAGAACGTTCCAGGGGCAACCTACAGCAACTTTCATGTATGCTTATGTGATGGAATCAGTGAAGAACTGCTGAATGCTGAACTAAAAAGGTTTTTTTCCTTAGACACCATCGCAATTTCAAAACCGGCTAAAACTTGGCGCTCTAAAGAAGACGAGCAGGCGCTAACAGTTCTGGAAAGAGATACGTCATTTCAAAACAATCGTTTTGAAACTGGATTGCTATGGAAAAATGAAAACATCCGCGTTCCTTGCAACAAAGCTATGGCTTTGAAACGATACAATTGCTTGAAAAGACGCATGCAGCAGGATCCTGTTCTCGATTCCGCGGTTCGAGATTTGATGTGGGGATATGAAACGAAAGGCTATATCCGACGACTTACACCAACCGAAGCAGCTGAGAGACATCCAAGGGACTGTCTTTCCTGTGACAAATGCGAATAAACCGGGTAAAGTGCGTTTAGTCTTCGATGATGCCGCAGCAACCGTCAACGGAATCAGTCTTAATAGCGTCTTACTTACCGGACCGGATCTCGCGACAAATCTCCTGGCAGTGTTGTAACGGTAGCGGTAGTTGGTGACATAAGAGAGATGTTTCATCAGATTATGATTAAGCAATCTGATCAAAGAAGTCAGATGATTCTGTGGGAAGGAGATGCAACTAGCAGTGAACCTGTTGCATACGTGGTTACCGTAATGACCTTCGGAGCGGTCTGCTCACCGAGCACGGCTCAATACGTAAAGAACCGCAACGCGGAACGCTTTGAGTCCGAGTATCCGCGAGCAGTACAGTGTGTGAAGAATGAACATTATGTTGACGACATGCTGTTTAGCGTCGAAACAGAAGAGGAAGCGATTATCCTAACAGAACAGGTACGCAGCATACACTCACAGGGAGGATTCGAAATCCGAAATTTTATCTCCAATTCGTCGCGAGTTTTGGCACGTCTGCAGAGTGATCCTAAAATGGAAAAAAATATGACTATAGATAGTGTATTCAACACAGAGAAAGTACTTGGTATGTGGTGGGATACCTTGTCTGATAGCTTTTCATTCCGGCTATCTTTGAAGTACGACGAGAGTTTGCTATGGGGAGATCAACTACCTACGAAACGTCTTGTTTTGAGGACGTTAATGAGCGTCTACGACCCGATAGGACTTATAGGGCAGTTCTTAATGTTCCTGAAAATGCTCCTACAAGAGATTTGGCGGAGCGGTTTAAGCTGGGATCAGAAAATAGACGGTCATCTAGCTGAGAAATGGTTTACATAGATTAAAGTACTTCGAAATATCCCAAGAGTGAAAGTTCCTAGATGCTATCGTCAGTTGTCTTCAGATAAAGCTAAGGTTGAACTTCACGTGTTCTGCGATGCAAGCGAGTATGGTATGGCTGCCGTGGCATACCTCAGGTTTGAAGAAGATGGTTTGGTGGAGTGTGCCCTCGTAGGGTCCAAAACTAGAGTCGCACCGCTAAAATTCTTATCAATTCCCAGGCTGGAGCTGCAGGCTGCGGAGCTCGGTGCGCGTTTGGCAGAGGCAATCCGCCGATCACACCGTCTGAATTTTCAACGTTCTTTGTACTGGACTGACTCTCGAAACGTAATTAGCTGGCTGAACTCTGACCACCGTCGCTACCACCAATTCGTCGCCTTTCGGATCGGAGAACTACTAGAAACAACTGACGGCAGCCAGTGGTGTTGGATTCCTACCAAGCTCAACGTAGCCGACGACGGCACCAAGTGGACTAAGACGCCAGAATTATCTCCTGATAGCCGCTGGTTCAAGGGACCATTATTTCTATGGCAACCAGAAAGCGAATGGCCTGCAACCGAGAGACCCATAAAAAACATCACAGAAGAACTTCGAGTTAACCTGTTACACCATTGCGCAATACAGAATAGTGAACCAGGAACCTTCGTCGAGTTTGAGCGATTCAGTAAGTGGAAGAGATTGCTACGGACCGTAGCATACGTCATTCGCTTCACTACTAATAGTCGACGCCGTAGCCGAAAAGAATCAATCCAGCAAGGTCCCCTGACGCAACTAGAACTGGCGGAGGCCGAACGAGTATTATTCCGGAGGATGCAGTTAGAAGCCTACCCTACCGAGGTTCAGTATCTGAGACGCCAAACTGAAAGCAACACGGGTGGGACAGGTGTTAAAAGGGATAGTCCGATATATAAACTATCTCCTGTTCTAGACGGTTGTGGAGTTATGTTGATGAGCGGACGCTTAGCCGAGTGCAACGCAGTAAGCCCAGAAATGAGACGACCTATAATACTCCCTCCCAACCACCATGGTACAGCACTACTAACCAACGATGTCCACGAACGTTTCAGACACGGTAATCACATGTCAGTCATCAGTGACATCAGAAGCAGATACTGGATCCCACGATTACTAAAAACCTACCAGCGTATACGCAGAGCCTGCCAACGATGCAGAATACGTGAAGCGGCACCCAGCCCCCCGATGATGAGCAACCTTCCGGATCCCAGAGTCGCGATGGGTCAACGAACATTCACACACACTGGGATCGACTACTTCGGTCCCATCCTCGTTACGGTCGGAAGGCGCGTAGAGAAACGATGGGGAGTTATTTTCACGTGTCTCACTGTCAGGGCCGTGCATTTGGAGATTGCGCACACACTCACGAAAGGATCCTGCATTGCTGCCATAAGACGATTCATCGCCAGACGTGGAATGCCACGTGAGGTCATCAGTGACTGTGGTACCAACTTTGTAGGAGCAGCACGGGAGTTGATGGAAGCGGTTGCGGAGATTGACCACGAAGCTCTGATGACGGAATTTTGCGGTCCGGAGATGAAGTGGACGTTTAATCCACCAGGGGCACCGCACTTTGGAGGCTGTTGGGAGCGCCTAGTTCGTTCAGTAAAGAAAATACTTGGACAACTCAACCTTCCCCGGCGCCCGACGGACGAGATGCTTGAAACCGCTCTGACTGAGATAGAACTCGTCATCAACTCCAGACCGCTAACATATGTTCCTATCGACGATGAGTTTTCAACACCCCTGACGCCAAATCACATATTATTGGGAAGTTCGGACGGTAGCAAACCTCCCACGATGTGCTGCGACGAGGCGGATGCAGTGAAATCGACATGGAAAATATCGCAACATATCGCGGACGTATTCTGGAAGAGGTGGGTTGCAGAATACTTACCCACTTTAGCGAGACGAACAAAGTGGTTTACACCAGCGCGGCCCATTCAAGAAGGGGATGTGGTGATTGTCGTGGATAACCGTTTGCCCCGCAACTGTTGGCCAAAGGGACGTATTTTATCGGTGTTGCGTGCTAAAGATGGACAGGTTAGACAGGCGGTAGTAACGACTCAAAACAGCACTTATAAGAGACCTGCAACAAAATTAGCAGTTTTAGATATAGCTTCAAAGGAGGTACTTACCAGTGAGGAATCTTAGAAACAATAACACGAACACATGGTTTGAGCTGTCAGTGTTGTAATTTGAGTGAGACGCTGCTAGAGATAGCGTCACACTGCGGGAGAGAATGTCCCCCTAGACATTTCGAGTAGTTTTTCACACGTTCCTCAACCCGCGCACCTCTCTTGGTCCACACATTTCTGGTCGCACACTAGATTTCATATTGCCCTCTCTTTCTCGAATATGTCGGTCCTACTCTAAAGACGACCAACGACCAGTTTCGATCCACCCGAACGTGTCTGTACACAGTGATTTCACATGTATGATTGTGTTGGTGCATATGAAACGCGAGTTGCTGAAAATTTCAGCAATTTTTTGAAGTCCAAGGAAGCCGGTAAGCAAAACAATAACAATCGCGAATCCGAACTTATATTTTATATCTTTTAAGCAAAACAATTGTTCCGCACGGATTAAAATGTAAGTCGGAACCATCCCAGCATCTGCGCCGTCGCCGAAGATACAAGAAACGCCGTAAAACTCTACGCATTGGCGTGTTCCGGTACAGTTTCAGTGCCGGCATCGACGGAGAAGATCTTTGGTAAGTTAAATCGTTTTTGTATACTAAATATAGTGAATTAATTAGTGGAAGTGATATAATATATGTTCTAGAATGTGTTGTGCATAGTTTTATGCTTTTGTGGGTGGAAAAGTGGGGTTATCGTGATCCTTGTGCTGCAAACGCGCATTCACACACACAGAAGATGAATCCCCTAATTTTCCCCTGATTTCATATAACGAATCCCCTAATTTGTATCTGGTTCAATTTTGATACCATTATCGCTGAAAATAGTGTAAAATCAAGTGGGAAGTGATTTACTAGTATTATATCAACACACTTGTGCATTAATTTACGGTTTTAACCGCAATAAATCTTTTATATTATCAACGCTTAGTTTGGTGTTGTGGGCGAAAAATGAGGTTAGGTGAACGATTCCTCGATCGAGTGAGATGATTCTAATTCGGGAACCACAGCAAATATTGTCTCCTCCATGGCCTTTCTGAATGATAGAGAAGACGCTGTTCTTCAATATCTATGTGTGGATTGGATAGTGAGTTTCCGTGACTTGATAGTGAGTTTTTTGTACGTTTGCTTTGTTATGTTCGCTTTCCGAATTGCTATCCGCGACGCTCCGTTTTCAGAATTCGGATTGCGGTTCCGTTGTGTGATCCGTGGTTAAACTTACTTTTAGCATGGGTCAATTATCGTTCAATCCGTTGCCAAATTACCATTGGTTTATTGTAGTCTGTAAAAGCACTGTGGGTAAAGAGTTACTCATTGTACATGGCATCAACCGTGTGAAGGGTTGTTTCAACCACATAGTATTAGGTTGCTTGCATATATACCCACTTTTTAAACATTATTATTATTTCTACCAGCACCAAATTATCTAAATTCTGCCTTTTCTTTCAACAGGGGATTTCCGGTAGTACGATAGCTGCTCCGGACTCTGGAGCTCCTGTCGGGTTGCGGCAAAACGCGCACAATGAAAGACAGCGTGTTCCACCGACTCCACCACCCCAGGGCATCGGCGACAGTCCGGGGACGACGTGAAACCCAATCGGCACAGGTACTCACGGAATAATTCGTGCCCAGAGAGCACCTGCAACAGCTGGAAAGTCACGTCTCCGTGTTTCCGGGACTGCCATGCCCTAACGTCCGGAATGGTGCGGTGGGCCCATCTGGTGAAGTGGCTGGCGTCGCTGCACGATGCATCCGCATCCCACCGCTCCTGCCACAGCTGCAACGTCCGCTCCCGTTCCTCGCGGCGCACCTCATTGCTGCTCACTGTTGCTGCTCCGTCGGCTCCTCGAAGGCGCTGGTAGACACGGTGGTCTTCGTCTACTAGTAAGCAGATCGGCAGCAAATCCGATAGCATCACCGCCGTCTCGTACCGCGTGGTCCGTCTTCCGCTGCACCCGTTGCAGCAGCCGGCGACACTCCTGGATCTCCAGTCCATCGCGCCAGATTGGCGCAGCATAGCGGATCGCGGACTCGCAGCCCAACCTTGGACATACGGTAGCATATGCTTCAGCTGCGTACAACGAGGACAGAAGCATAGCTTAAAAGTAAGTAAATATCATTTTACTTTTACTTAATGTGTAATTAATATATTTTTATAAATTATCTATTTAATTATCTTATCCTCTTAAAATTTCATCCTATTTACAGAAAACGAAATCGATCGTTTGATCTAATACAACGAATAAATTCATCGTTGCAGATCGTAAAAGGTAAATATGATAACTAAATAAATCTTTGCATCACAGTGGTGGAAGTTTGTGTGGAAAATGTTTCTTTTTTCCGTCGTCTCAATGGTTGTAGCACTAAATGAAAAAAAATTGCTTCCTACCTGAAACATTTCTTACTAAACCATGCAATACGACTGCGATTACGATATATTGTTGCGCGAATGAGCACATTATTGATTACTTTCGTAGTGCTAATACAAGACAATATTTTCTTTTCAATTCTAGTGAAATCATCATGGAAGGAGAAAAACAACATATCCTATATCGAGGAGAAGCATGGACTAAAATATGATGAAGGACACGTATTAAGAAGATGGTAACCAACGAGATGTTGCCGAGATGTCGAGAAATGCAACGAATTCCTTTGCATACTATCTACCGTTGTTGGCGACATCGGAATGCGTTCGGAATGCGGAATGAATTTAATATTTTTTTATTCAAATTTTTTTAAAGTGATCCTGCTAATTATAGAGAATACGGTAAAAAGCGGTACGAAAACATTCAATGAATGAAGTAGGGTTATTTTTGGCTAGAGTCTGAATAACGACCCCCCCCACTCACGAGTGACCATTTTGTGCGGTTTGAGTGAACTAGGGAGCCTTCTCTCTGCTCAAATTTCGGGGGATAATTCACGGAGGCTGCGTACGTATTTTAGGCGGTTGCGTTCTGCTTTTTTTTTTATTCCCGTTCGAAATGGCGGTTGCGGTCAAGCGATCGGTGCACGGTTCGGATTGCATTATTTGAATAAACTATTTTTCGCGTTGCGCATGCACCGATGCTGATGCGGGTGCGTTGTTTTTTATTAATTAACATTAAATACACAGTCCGGAAAGAGTTGCGCACTGTAAAAATAACATTTTTGTTTGATTTTAAATATATTTCTGGCATGTTTGCCGTCATAAACGATGGTTTAAAAATTATTTTTCTTCCATTATTCCGTCAGCACATTCCATGCAGGTATGTTTGCAAGCGTTTCAACTTGCGACACTGATTGTTTTCTCTCTTTTATGTGTTTGCCTAATGGGTTTCATGAATTCTATCAGGTAAGTTACGTTCAAAACCGCCTTACCGTGGATTAACGTAGTGCATATAATATTGCACAGGCATGTTTAATGAATTATTTAAAGTTTATCGTTTAAACAGTAATTTATCGTCCGGCTTTATCACCATTTCGATGACATGTAGGTCCATAATGGAGTGGAGGATTACACATTGATTCTTCGTCCGGTATCGCGATATGGTTTGGGAGGGTGGCTGTCTCGCTACCGATCCAACTTGGATGTTCTCTACTTGTATTGTATCATGTAGTCGAATAGTCTGTTCCTGCTGTTCTGGGGGACAAGAGTCTGGATGGGATAGTGTATCGATAGTTCGCAACCATAGCTTTAGTTCGTTGGAGGTCCTGTGCGGATTTAAAAGCCCTGGGGATGCGGAAGGTTACTATGGAAGATAATGGAATGCATAAAATCATTATGCAATAGAAGAGAACGCGGAGTATTTTGTGGCGTGGTTGTTCGTGGTAATTGTCTTAAAGGTTTTTTGTCTTGCGCTTCAGAGTGTTCATTCCAAAAGAATGTGTGCACCTGAATATGCTGGTATGATACTGCTAGTTCGACGTAAAGGATTTCCGAGTATATTTTATAAAATTATTTCTTACTTGTTTGGACCATTGCTTCACCATACAGGGAGAACGAAACGGCCTCGATCTTCATCTTTGAATTCTGTTGCAATTTACGGCCACAGCTGTTGCCGGGTAACCAGTGCAAGGCTTCTGTTTGACACTAGATGGAAAAAGATAATCTAGATGCCTGGTCAGCTTAATCTGACGAATCCGAAATGTCCAACCATGTGAAGCTTCTTGATTTCGGTAAGATGCCTGTCGTTCGAGCAAAACCTTTGAAGTAGTTGGACCGTCTGTTTACGAAGGACCTGATACAATTCGACTGATGTCGTCTAATGTTGAATGTACATAATATGATAGCTACCAAAGGCTAAGCTATGATGGATTGTCCACTAGGCAGCAGGGAGCTCCGGGAATGAAAAATCATTAAAATGTAAAGTTCTGTGGCTAATCCATGATGATGTACATCCATAGCGTAAAAACTCCCACGTTTCGTTAGCTCGCTTAGTGGAAAAAGTCAAAATTTTGCTCAAGGCCACCCGCCACCGTTTAGTCTATCTACCGATGAATTGATCACTGCTTTCACGATGTTTTACCATTGCCTAGCAATGGCAACGTCCTTCATTGTCTACGTTGTGCTGCCTTTATGTTTAATGTCTGGATTGTCCGTACATTATTTTTAACGGTAGCTAATATTAAGATTCACAAAAATGCACGGCACTATATAGCCACGACACTACTGGTAACGTCCACTTGCTCGCGCGTTGACTTAAGGACTGTTAGGTCTATCCTCTCCTTCCTTACATCCCCTCATCATCAATGATGATAACTTGTTGATGATGATGTTTTACTCATTTGAACACATTACACAGAAGGGATATATAAAAACAGCCCATGTACGTCCAAATCCAGCTACATTATGCGCATCTCTAACTCCTCGTGGTAGCTTGTAGTACAATTTCATTTTTTTAAGTGCAACCAATTTCTTGATAATTTTGTTTAAAAGTTTTGAGTTTTGGTGCTCGTGCATGGCTGTTTCTTTCTTCGAACGAGTGTTCTAACACGTTTCAGGGTAAAGCATGTGGTTGACTTACTAGACTTAATTTTGCCACGTAAAAGGAGAGTGCTTGCTCCTTGCTACTATGTTTCCTTTGTAGGAATCATTATGGACAATTTATTAAATCAGGCTAACAATGGTTTGGTTTAGAAAGTAAAGAATAAAATTATACCGTATTACACGAATGAAAATAACTCAGGTTTTGGCTTCGTGCTGGTGTATCCTTCTGTACACGAAGCTTTGCACAGTGAAGAGTATCTAATCGTTCATTTAAAAAATTAAAATAAAATCTCAATCATTCCTTTCCTCAAAAACACAAACACATGTGCTAAAGCTAAGGCACATAAAGCACCGAAAGCTTGATCAATAACATTGTCATTAACATTGATGCAGACTGGTAAAGGGCGAGGTTACTTGCAATTGTAAAACCAAACGATACAAGAAGCATTGATTCAAAAAAGCTTCTAATGACAGTCTACAGAAGCTACTAGGTGCAACAATACCTTATTATTAAACTTAACTTGTAGGTTTATTCTGTAGGAAGGTGTTATCGGTGATATCAGAGCATAAGTTGCTGAGGTCGGCTTAAACAAATAAACCCTTAAGAATATCATTCAATGGCTGCGAATGATCAGGAAGGATGCCTGCCCCACGTGCCACACGTGGTTTGTAATGTCCAAAGGCTAGATCAAATGAAGCAGGACTTTTGGCAGCTTGGATTATAATGAGCGTGAGAAAATATAGCCAAAGATCAAATGATTTTCGTTCGATCGATCTTAACTAATACACCAATGTCGTATGGGTAGCAACCGTTACGGTTAATGAATATATACATAATAGAGTCTAATTATCTGATGGACACTGATGGACGCATACGTAGACGCTAACGAAACGCAGATTAAGACATACCGAATTCGTATCGAAGTTATAATATTTGTCGAAGACAGTGCACACTACTTATATGGGATCAGCTTGACCAAAAATAGTCCTGTAGCGAGTAGTCCGGATTATTTCCCGCTGTCTTAGCCTTAGTCGTCTAGGGCGCAAAACATTGATAGAACTAAGAAAACTTTATTGCGTCAATTTCGTTACCGATCAGACCAGCAACAAACATACACTGAGCCGTCGTACTTCCAGTGGCTGGAGTCCCAAATGCAGGCATCGTGGGGCATAAGTTGGGCGTGAATCGTTGGCTCTCTAGGGAAGAAGTATGATGGCAAATCACGTAGCCTTACGTAGAATTGTTTCGATGCCCTGGCTTCAGATATGTGTTGAAGGGTACCAAACAATGCTTGCGTACTCTAAGATAGAAGGAAGATAAAGGATTGATCGACTAGCCAGATAGTTATGGTGTCATATCGGAACAATCAGTCTTGTTGCTCGCAATAATTATGGATTCAATTATCAATTACTCAATAATTATAATTATTAACGATACACATGCAACAGATGTGAATACTAGGTTCGAATAATTTATTGTAATATTTTACCGCGAGCCTGCGAGGCTGCTCTTATATATTTAACTTAAAAAACACACTTTGCAAAATTGCAACGCAATTAAATGGCACATTGCGCAGGTTTAACGGTGCTTTCATGAACGGTTTCAAAAAGTGACACACCGACGAAAAGAGAGGTTCGTGAGTTCCATCATGCTATCCTCTTTATTCAGGCTGCGAACAGAATCAAAACAATATCAGCATGCAGCCTAAATCAAAGCAAATCATTTCAAACTTAACAATGTATTGTATTTTCTTGCCATTATCAAAAGAAGTTCTACAAGTAGTGAAACTATTCCAAAATCGGACCAGTGTTTCAGTGTACATCTGATCACAACTCTTCGCCATACGAGCGTTTATTCATTTATCGCGAGCCAGTGAGTAAACGTCTACAAACCCGTTGGGTACAAGGTATGTTTGTACGGACCACAACACAACAACCCGACGCATCCTTTTATACCCGGCTGTATTTATGCTTCTTTTTAGCGTTGCAGCTTAAATCGGCAATCCTGTATCTGATCTGAAAGTGTATCTAGGGCAGCGGGCGTCACAGCTGCAATCATTGGGCCGGCAGTTTGCTTAATTTTGGACACAAACTTCAAGCAGGCATTCTTCAGCTCTGCGACGCTGTATCATTTCTTCCGTAATGTATTGGAACATTTCCAATATACCACAGTGGAACTACAGTCAGCCGTACCATCGATCAGTATAGTGTAAGTTTCAATATTTCGATACAGTAAAATGTACCCGACTAAAGATTGAGTTATACCTCTTGCAGATCACATGATCCAATCCCTTTTCCGGACACAAACAGGCGATCAATGAACCAGCGCAACAAGTGACCACAGGATTATTATTTGGCGTAGTGCTTAGTGTATCCGGTTGGCAGACGACGACGGCGCTTGGTCGGAAGCGGCTACGAGGGATCCTACATCAGGTCAAGACCGCAAAGCGCCTAAAGAAGGAAGCAAGTGTTTAGTGCTCGTGCTCGTTTACGTTACGCTGCGTCGATTATTATATATAGACGATAGAAAGACTAAATTAAAATAAGGGTTTACAGTTGTTATTTCAATAAATTAATTAATACTTACGATCGAATTGCGGTCTACAAAGCTATGTTTTCCTACCTTACAAATGCCATTTGCTATATGATTTGAATACAATTTACAGATTATGCTAATAACCGGTAAGTATAAGCATAGGTTTTACAAGTACATTTGAAGCTGCTACACGGGTTATTTGATTTTTGCTGGAGCGGATAGGAATAGCTCGAACTACATCGAACAGTCGAACAAACTGTAAGTATTAATTGTTAGTGAAAATGTTGGTAAAATTTATTTTTTCAATACCAGCACGTTATCGGTAAAGTGTTTTTCATTCAGTCTTTGTATTCAGAATTCGTATTGCAAATATAGGAGTGCATATGATCGTATCAATACGGACCAGTTCGTAGTTCGTAGCTTGTTCGATCAGATCGCGTTTGAGTGTGGATTGCCAACGTGGAATGTAGTTGCTATGGTTGTGGAATGTTTCGAGAGCACAGGTTGGATTTGTTACGCATTAGAAAAATTGTTTCTATCATACACTGACAAACCGGTAGAGGCTTGCTTACCATCATAGATCCTGCTTGAAATGCTATCGGAAATCTGTTCTCCAATTCAATACACCGATTAATGGTCCATAATTTGCTTTTCACTGAGGAGATGAGAAAGCATATGTATCACAAAGTGGGACCGTGGCTATTGAAGCTATACTAAATGCATATTTGGTTTTTTTTTTCAAAGCTTTTACAGTGGGGACAACCACACCGATACCCGAGATAAGTGATGAAGGTTTACAGGGGAAGGATTGTTATGAACTCGAGATAAAATTGTTTCAACTGCTTGGCAGAAATGGTGCAGCTCAATTGCTCAATCAAGTGCCTTCGATGCGCTAGCAGGATGATCCGATGCGTTTGTGGATGAGGGAGTCTGCTTACGTAGCGGCTCAGATGTTCACCGATATAAATGCTTGTTGTGACATTGATGCAACGATGCATAAGAGAAAGTGTGCTTTTTGTTATTGGACTTTTGTAACTGGTGGCATCTTACATGTTAACACTCGTGAAGAACGGGCACGTCAACATTCAGAGCTTCAATAAAAAAATTGTTTGTTAATGAGTAGTTAACGAAATAGTGTTGTTAGTAGGTTAGTGTAATAGCAAGTGTTTTTTTTTTTTTTTTTTTTTTTTTTTTTTTTTTTTTTTTTTTACAAGGAGGGGAAACCTTCCAAAGGCTGACACGTGTAACGGATTGCGGACACGTAGTGGGGGATTCACAACTTTAAGAGTTGCGGGACCGCCCTAAAACCCAACTCCTTGAGCCATTTTGCTTAAGCAGGGCTGGCGTCAACCGACTAGCATATAATCCGTTCCTGAATAGAGACGGAAGCAATATACTTACCGTGTTATGCTAGTTATGTTGGTTTGCTGTTAGTGTGCAAACTGATTAACCGGGGGGGTTACATCAACCGATCGCGGATATGATCCGTACCTGAATAGAAACGAAAGAAATATTAGAATTGAACTGTTGATTAATATGCTGCTACTTACCGGATGATGGTGATTGTCCTGCTGTTCGTGTGGATCCTGGTGGGTACGTGGCCAGACGTCAGCCGACTAGAATGCGATCCAATCCTGAATAGTTTGTTGAACACAAAAATTAACATTTGATAAACCTCATTGCTCAGAACAATTTTGATACTTACTGGATGATCAACACGTTTCCCGTGCAATGACTGCAAGAAGGGCCCCAAATACATCGTTCTCGTGCTCTTTGCGGAACATGTACTCCGCAAAGTAGCCCTCCAACGATCCTTGAATGTTGGTGCCCTTCTGCTTTAGGAAGTGTTTCAGCCACCGCCACACATTCTCAATTCGTTGGGTGTGTACATCACCCTGGAGCGGATCCACGAAATTGTATGAATGGTTGACGGTGGCGTGATCGTATCCCAACCCGGTGAGTCCGTTGTAACCCGCCCAGCAGTCGGAAAGGATCCGCGTTCCAGGTGCCACGTGCCGTTGGATCAGCTCGTGGAGCACAGCCTGGGTCCGGGCCTCCACACGCTCCAGGAAAATTTCGCCGGTTTCCCGGCAAATACCGCCAACCAACCACTCCTTGTTGGCGCTGCTGATCCGGCCGATGTTATATTTGCGGCGGACGACCTTCGTCTCGTCTACCTCGACGGTCATCCCTGCTCCGCCGATTTGTCGTGATGTTCGATCAAACTCAAAATCGAACAAGAAATCGCGGAGCAGCCTGAACCACTCCAGGACCGCGCAGCGGCTCAGCCCGGTCTCGCTCATCGCGCGACTCACGGGCGACTTTGCCGCCCACTCGTAAAACAAACGCGTCAAAGTAGCCAAGCTACTTTTCGCGTCGTAGAAAATGGATGCAGTCCGGATACTGCAGGTAGCCGCACACGCCTTACGGCGGCACAGCCACTTCACCCGGTCACCGGCGGTCACTTTTTTAAGCTTCATGGCTCCACTGCACTTCGGGCACGATTGCTCGCGCTTCAGGAGCCCCTTGCCCTGCAGCCACTCGATCCCTCGCAGTGGATCCTCAAACAGCGCACTTAGTTCACCACTGTTTTTTATTTCCATCGTGGAAAACGTGCGGAAAATTGGTGTAGCACTTAAAAACGGGCAAGCAAAAATGTTCACACAGAACCACAGAACACACGCGCTGTCAATGTTTTTGCCAGTATGAACTTTTGGCGCTTTTCCGATTTACCTCAATCTAACTTACCAATACCACCAATCCACTCGTACCGATTTAGTAAACTTGCTGGTATGTGTGCCATTAGCGCACCTACACATACGCAATTGCACTAGTAGGATACTAGAACGACAGCAGCATGAAACAAAGAAACTCATTCATTCTGTGCAGCACCTAGCACAACTAGCTCCTATCCTATTAGTGCAATTGCGTATGTGTAGGTGCGCTAATGGCACACATACCAGCAAGTTTACTAAATCGGTACGAGTGGATTGGTGGTATTGGTAAGTTAGATTGAGGTAAATCGGAAAAGCGCCAAAAGTTCATACTGGCAAAAACATTGACAGCGCGTGTGTTCTGTGGTTCTGTGTGAACATTTTTGCTTGCCCGTTTTTAAGTGCTACACCAATTTTCCGCACGTTTTCCACGATGGAAATAAAAAACAGTGGTGAACTAAGTGCGCTGTTTGAGGATCCACTGCGAGGGATCGAGTGGCTGCAGGGCAAGGGGCTCCTGAAGCGCGAGCAATCGTGCCCGAAGTGCAGTGGAGCCATGAAGCTTAAAAAAGTGACCGCCGGTGACCGGGTGAAGTGGCTGTGCCGCCGTAAGGCGTGTGCGGCTACCTGCAGTATCCGGACTGCATCCATTTTCTACGACGCGAAAAGTAGCTTGGCTACTTTGACGCGTTTGTTTTACGAGTGGGCGGCAAAGTCGCCCGTGAGTCGCGCGATGAGCGAGACCGGGCTGAGCCGCTGCGCGGTCCTGGAGTGGTTCAGGCTGCTCCGCGATTTCTTGTTCGATTTTGAGTTTGATCGAACATCACGACAAATCGGCGGAGCAGGGATGACCGTCGAGGTAGACGAGACGAAGGTCGTCCGCCGCAAATATAACATCGGCCGGATCAGCAGCGCCAACAAGGAGTGGTTGGTTGGCGGTATTTGCCGGGAAACCGGCGAAATTTTCCTGGAGCGTGTGGAGGCCCGGACCCAGGCTGTGCTCCACGAGCTGATCCAACGGCACGTGGCACCTGGAACGCGGATCCTTTCCGACTGCTGGGCGGGTTACAACGGACTCACCGGGTTGGGATACGATCACGCCACCGTCAACCATTCATACAATTTCGTGGATCCGCTCCAGGGTGATGTACACACCCAACGAATTGAGAATGTGTGGCGGTGGCTGAAACACTTCCTAAAGCAGAAGGGCACCAACATTCAAGGATCGTTGGAGGGCTACTTTGCGGAGTACATGTTCCGCAAAGAGCACGAGAACGATGTATTTGGGGCCCTTCTTGCAGTCATTGCACGGGAAACGTGTTGATCATCCAGTAAGTATCAAAATTGTTCTGAGCAATGAGGTTTATCAAATGTTAATTTTTGTGTTCAACAAACTATTCAGGATTGGATCGCATTCTAGTCGGCTGACGTCTGGCCACGTACCCACCAGGATCCACACGAACAGCAGGACAATCACCATCATCCGGTAAGTAGCAGCATATTAATCAACAGTTCAATTCTAATATTTCTTTCGTTTCTATTCAGGTACGGATCATATCCGCGATCGGTTGATGTAACCCCCCCGGTTAATCAGTTTGCACACTAACAGCAAACCAACATAACTAGCATAACACGGTAAGTATATTGCTTCCGTCTCTATTCAGGAACGGATTATATGCTAGTCGGTTGACGCCAGCCCTGCTTAAGCAAAATGGCTCAAGGAGTTGGGTTTTAGGGCGGTCCCGCAACTCTTAAAGTTGTGAATCCCCCACTACGTGTCCGCAATCCGTTACACGTGTCAGCCTTTGGAAGGTTTCCCCTCCTTGTAAAAAAAAAAAAAAAAAAAAAAAAAAAAAAAAAAAAAAAAAAAAAAAAACACTTGCTATTACACTAACCTACTAACAACACTATTTCGTTAACTACTCATTAACAAACAATTTTTTTATTGAAGCTCTGAATGTTGACGTGCCCGTTCTTCACGAGTGTTAACATGTAAGATGCCACCAGTTACAAAAGTCCAATAACAAAAAGCACACTTTCTCTTATGCATCGTTGCATCAATGTCACAACAAGCATTTATATCGGTGAACATCTGAGCCGCTACGTAAGCAGACTCCCTCATCCACAAACGCATCGGATCATCCTGCTAGCGCATCGAAGGCACTTGATTGAGCAATTGAGCTGCACCATTTCTGCCAAGCAGTTGAAACAATTTTATCTCGAGTTCATAACAATCCTTCCCCTGTAAACCTTCATCACTTATCTCGGGTATCGGTGTGGTTGTCCCCACTGTAAAAGCTTTGAAAAAAAAAACCAAATATGCATTTAGTATAGCTTCAATAGCCACGGTCCCACTTTGTGATACATATGCTTTCTCATCTCCTCAGTGAAAAGCAAATTATGGACCATTAATCGGTGTATTGAATTGGAGAACAGATTTCCGATAGCATTTCAAGCAGGATCTATGATGGTAAGCAAGCCTCTACCGGTTTGTCAGTGTATGATAGAAACAATTTTTCTAATGCGTAACAAATCCAACCTGTGCTCTCGAAACATTCCACAACCATAGCAACTACATTCCACGTTGGCAATCCACACTCAAACGCGATCTGATCGAACAAGCTACGAACTACGAACTGGTCCGTATTGATACGATCATATGCACTCCTATATTTGCAATACGAATTCTGAATACAAAGACTGAATGAAAAACACTTTACCGATAACGTGCTGGTATTGAAAAAATAAATTTTACCAACATTTTCACTAACAATTAATACTTACAGTTTGTTCGACTGTTCGATGTAGTTCGAGCTATTCCTATCCGCTCCAGCAAAAATCAAATAACCCGTGTAGCAGCTTCAAATGTACTTGTAAAACCTATGCTTATACTTACCGGTTATTAGCATAATCTGTAAATTGTATTCAAATCATATAGCAAATGGCATTTGTAAGGTAGGAAAACATAGCTTTGTAGACCGCAATTCGATCGTAAGTATTAATTAATTTATTGAAATAACAACTGTAAACCCTTATTTTAATTTAGTCTTTCTATCGTCTATATATAATAATCGACGCAGCGTAACGTAAACGAGCACGAGCACTAAACACTTGCTTCCTTCTTTAGGCGCTTTGCGGTCTTGACCTGATGTAGGATCCCTCGTAGCCGCTTCCGACCAAGCGCCGTCGTCGTCTGCCAACCGGATACACTAAGCACTACGCCAAATAATAATCCTGTGGTCACTTGTTGCGCTGGTTCATTGATCGCCTGTTTGTGTCCGGAAAAGGGATTGGATCATGTGATCTGCAAGAGGTATAACTCAATCTTTAGTCGGGTACATTTTACTGTATCGAAATATTGAAACTTACACTATACTGATCGATGGTACGGCTGACTGTAGTTCCACTGTGGTATATTGGAAATGTTCCAATACATTACGGAAGAAATGATACAGCGTCGCAGAGCTGAAGAATGCCTGCTTGAAGTTTGTGTCCAAAATTAAGCAAACTGCCGGCCCAATGATTGCAGCTGTGACGCCCGCTGCCCTAGATACACTTTCAGATCAGATACAGGATTGCCGATTTAAGCTGCAACGCTAAAAAGAAGCATAAATACAGCCGGGTATAAAAGGATGCGTCGGGTTGTTGTGTTGTGGTCCGTACAAACATACCTTGTACCCAACGGGTTTGTAGACGTTTACTCACTGGCTCGCGATAAATGAATAAACGCTCGTATGGCGAAGAGTTGTGATCAGATGTACACTGAAACACTGGTCCGATTTTGGAATAGTTTCACTACTTGTAGAACTTCTTTTGATAATGGCAAGAAAATACAATACATTGTTAAGTTTGAAATGATTTGCTTTGATTTAGGCTGCATGCTGATATTGTTTTGATTCTGTTCGCAGCCTGAATAAAGAGGATAGCATGATGGAACTCACGAACCTCTCTTTTCGTCGGTGTGTCACTTTTTGAAACCGTTCATGAAAGCACCGTTAAACCTGCGCAATGTGCCATTTAATTGCGTTGCAATTTTGCAAAGTGTGTTTTTTAAGTTAAATATATAAGAGCAGCCTCGCAGGCTCGCGGTAAAATATTACAATAAATTATTCGAACCTAGTATTCACATCTGTTGCATGTGTATCGTTAATAATTATAATTATTGAGTAATTGATAATTGAATCCATAATTATTGCGAGCAACAAGACTGATTGTTCCGATATGACACCATAACTATCTGGCTAGTCGATCAATCCTTTATCTTCCTTCTATCTTAGAGTACGCAAGCATTGTTTGGTACCCTTCAACACATATCTGAAGCCAGGGCATCGAAACAATTCTACGTAAGGCTACGTGATTTGCCATCATACTTCTTCCCTAGAGAGCCAACGATTCACGCCCAACTTATGCCCCACGATGCCTGCATTTGGGACTCCAGCCACTGGAAGTACGACGGCTCAGTGTATGTTTGTTGCTGGTCTGATCGGTAACGAAATTGACGCAATAAAGTTTTCTTAGTTCTATCAATGTTTTGCGCCCTAGACGACTAAGGCTAAGACAGCGGGAAATAATCCGGACTACTCGCTACAGGACTATTTTTGGTCAAGCTGATCCCATATAAGTAGTGTGCACTGTCTTCGACAAATATTATAACTTCGATACGAATTCGGTATGTCTTAATCTGCGTTTCGTTAGCGTCTACGTATGCGTCCATCAGTGTCCATCAGATAATTAGACTCTATTATGTATATATTCATTAACCGTAACGGTTGCTACCCATACGACATTGGTGTATTAGTTAAGATCGATCGAACGAAAATCATTTGATCTTTGGCTATATTTTCTCACGCTCATTATAATCCAAGCTGCCAAAAGTCCTGCTTCATTTGATCTAGCCTTTGGACATTACAAACCACGTGTGGCACGTGGGGCAGGCATCCTTCCTGATCATTCGCAGCCATTGAATGATATTCTTAAGGGTTTATTTGTTTAAGCCGACCTCAGCAACTTATGCTCTGATATCACCGATAACACCTTCCTACAGAATAAACCTACAAGTTAAGTTTAATAATAAGGTATTGTTGCACCTAGTAGCTTCTGTAGACTGTCATTAGAAGCTTTTTTGAATCAATGCTTCTTGTATCGTTTGGTTTTACAATTGCAAGTAACCTCGCCCTTTACCAGTCTGCATCAATGTTAATGACAATGTTATTGATCAAGCTTTCGGTGCTTTATGTGCCTTAGCTTTAGCACATGTGTTTGTGTTTTTGAGGAAAGGAATGATTGAGATTTTATTTTAATTTTTTAAATGAACGATTAGATACTCTTCACTGTGCAAAGCTTCGTGTACAGAAGGATACACCAGCACGAAGCCAAAACCTGAGTTATTTTCATTCGTGTAATACGGTATAATTTTATTCTTTACTTTCTAAACCAAACCATTGTTAGCCTGATTTAATAAATTGTCCATAATGA